>NW_012267228.1:28604683-28620638 GCF_000151885.1 Dipodomys ordii | reverse complement strand
AAGGAGAAGGATTGGGATTGGGGGGAGGGGGGAGGCTGGGAAGGGATGTGAAGGGTAAACCAAAGGAGGAGGCTGCAATGCTTGGTAAGAAATGTACGCACTATCCTGCCCATGTAATTGTAACCCCTCTGTACAGTATGTTCACAAATAAAATTAAATTAAATTTAAAAAAAGAATATATACATATATTAATATAGGCACATACATATGTATGTACATCTAAGAAGAGTGTATGGTTCCTGGGCTTTGGTGGATCACCCGTGGAATCCTAGCCACTCAGGAGACAAAGATCATGGTCCAAAACCACCCAGGCACACAAATCCAAGAGACTCTTATCTCCAATTAACCAGGGGAAAAATGCTTAAAGAAGAGGCATGGCTCAAGTTGTAGAGCTCTAGCCCAGAGTACAAAACTGTGAAGAGCTTGAGGCCCTGAGTTCAAACCCCAGTGCCAATACAAACAAAAAGTGTATGATGTGTTTCCAAGGTCCAGGAACACTTTGCCCCCCACCCGATTCTACCATAGTGCAGCTACACATTATCTCTCTTCCCTTGTTATCAAGTCTGCCACTCTGTTCCTAACCAATCAGCACTTGTTTGTAGAACAAATGAATGAAGGCACCCAAAGAACCTAAGATGACTACCTAGTCTTGAATACAAGTAGCTAGAATATGCTCTTTTTGTGTCAGAAAGGAAACATAAGGGCATAGTTATAACATATTAGTTTGGAAAGTATTGTGATTTTGAAACAAAAGAAAACTATCTTGGCCCTGAAAGCAAACTGCTTCTACTGCTGGAGGCACAGCCCTGAGCAGCCATTACCCTCCGCCTTGACACTGGCCCAGAGGAATCATCTTTGTATTCTGGCCACATACATCAGGGTTAAAGGTCAAACCAACTGAAAGATTGTGGATAAAATCTAACAGTTAACATTTTAAGTGCCTAAAGAAACTCAGGATCAAAATAGATTCTGCTGTATCTATAGGTGTTGAAAGCAGAGATTATTTTCTCTGCTGTAAAACTGAATTTATAGTAGATTCTTTAATATGCATTAAAAAAACAGTAACTTAAAAAGCTTTTCAAGAAATCCCAAACTCTTTTTTGTTTCTATAATATTTTATATATGTTTTTATTGTAAAAAAATACTGTTCAGAGGGCTTACAGTTACATGAGTAAGGAAATGAGTACATTTCCTGTGAAGCATTGTTACATCCTCCTTTGTTTTTCTTTTACCATCCCTGCCCTCTCCACCTCCCCAATTCCTCCCTCCCCTCACCCCAAAGTAGTAAAGTTCATTTCCAACATAGTGTCTTGTACATCTCATTGTTACAATGGGTCAACCTGTATCCTTATTTCAGCATTTTGTTATTTCCCTTCCCGTCCCCAAATTATAAAATGTATATACAAGATGTAGGAACCCGGAATCAAATACAGTGAAAACTGGGGTTATACCAGGGGGGAAGAACATACAAAAGAAACAAAAGAAGCACATAGTATATTATAAATACATTAAAAACAATAGCAAGAATGAAAAAACCACTTGTGTCCCTGTCTTGGGGTTCATTTTGCTTAGCATCATCTTATATGGTCATATGTACATAGCTTTTGACTTCTTCTGCTTGTCCTAGACATATACTATTTATTGCAAATAAGGGAAACCATAGGACCTATGTTTCTTTAGGCCTGGATTACTTCATTTAATATATTTTTCCTCAAGTCTTTCTATGTCCTAACAAATGGGGCAAAGTCATTTTTTCTGATGGAGGCATATTATTCCATTGTATGTTTATATATGTGTGTGTGTGTGCGTGTGTGTGTGTGTGTCTATTTATATATATATATATATATCATATATATATATATATTCTTGATCAATTCATCTACTGAGGGGCATCTGGGTTGGTTCCATATCTCAGCTATGGTAAATAATGCTGCAATAAACATAGTTGTGCTTGTGGCTTTAGTATAGCCTTGTTTGTGATTGTTTGGGTAAATGCCCTAAAGTAGGAAGAAATCCAAAACTCATTTCCCTTGTCTTTTTTCTCCCCATGGTGTTAGTGACATGAATTACTAGTATTTTCCTCCATTTATTTAGTGTTGGGTAATACAGGTGATGACTTAGGGCACGCAGATGTCTCATTTGACATAATTCAGTACTGTTTATAAATAGAAACCAGTTAGCAGCTCTTTATTTTTAGTTCTTCTAGCATCAAACAGTTCTGAATGAATTCAATGTTTTACTGTGAGTTTTAAAAAATTGTTAACTTTTCCAACCAGTCACTTTGCTGCTACTGTCATAGGGACATTTTCAAGATGAACTTTCTAGACCAGCTTTTGATGATGTCTGGTTCTACTTTAAATATAATTATAAGAAGATGGATTATAAGAAACATGAAGATGTTTTAAGGGTCTGGAGGATAGAAAACTAGCTAGTTGGAAACCAGGAAAAGCTTAATGATATAGCATCAGAATTGCATAATTGAAAGAATCTAGGAGGGGGAGGGGTAGCTGCTCTCAGCACCCAGTGGCTTTGCCTACAGGTTCCAATCCCTGTTCTCATATGCAACAGAAAGACAACGAATGTTCCCAGCTTCAGTTCATGTCACATAGATCTGGTATTCCAAATATCTGTATATGTTTGTTATAAATATCCAGATAACAGATCCAAATCGAGAGAATAAATGTACCCAGAGTCTTAGCTACTGCAAATCAATTTGCATGAGGAACTCTTTCAGAGAAGAAGGCACCATATTCCATGGCAAAGTGAAGAAATTCTGAATGAAGAAATTCATTAACATTTATAGAACATAGGTTTATCTGAGCTCCCTATAATGTGACTGTATCTAGATGTTAGGAAGAAAAGAAACAAGAGGGAAGGAAAAGACAAAAGCTGTAGAAAACCTTAGGAAAGGTATCTCATTAAAACACTGCAAGACTGGGACAGAAATATTTGCTGCCTTGATGACACTCAGAAAAAGGAAATCATAAAGAGCCTTCATTAACTGACAAGATAATATTAATTAGCACCTATTATGATACAAATATTAATACAGTATCTTATAATAAGGAAAGATTGTGTAGGGATCCTATGAGGAAACCTGGTCTCCAACTTGCTAGGTAGGCTTTCTACCAGTTAAGCCTTTCCTTTGTTGGTTACTTTTAGAGATAGGGTCTTGTTTAATGAGCAAAACAGCCTGGCATTTGATCTTCCTGTTTATGCCTTCCTGTCATTAGAGACAGGTATTGGCCACTGCACCCAGATGGTCATTGAGATAGTCTTGTGAATTTATATATTTATTTGCCTAGGCTTAACTCCAAATATGATCCTGAGTAACTAAGATTACAAAGCTTGAGCTATGATGCCCAGCCCAGAGAAATTCTTTATGACATTGTTTCTGCACAGAGTATATTTTAAATTGTAAATGCACCTATTTAACCAGGTGTTTCTGTCCTATATGATTTGTTTATGATAGTTAAAAGTAAATAGTATATGGTATATAATATGAAACATATAAGTTTTTCTTCTTTGTCAATTTAATCATCATGAAGAATAAATTGTGACTTAAAGATCCAGAAATAGAACTAGATGAACTACCCTCTATCTATCACAGCTAGTAGATACACATGACTCTTTCCAATAACATTCAAATGAATCAAATTTAAATAAAATTAACAAATCCATTCTGTGATCCTAGTAGCCATATATCATGTGCAAATAGGTATATTACAGTGGCTTCATCTTTCGACAAGACAGATAATACACCATTTCCATTATCACCTAAGTTTCTATTGGATAGCTGGCTCTAAACATTAGTTCACAGTTTTGCAGTACTTAAAATAATTCTGCTTTGGAGCCCATTTTTAATTATTATTTTTTCTAATTCTACTTCTTCTAGTATTTTAGTTATTGCTACAACTACTTAAAATAATCTATCTGAATGCAGATAAACAGAGACAGTTGATGAGAGGTAGTTTTCAGAATGATATTTAGAATAATCACCAGTGTCCTGCTGAGTGACCCCTGACATCAACCTGATGTCTGAGGGCCATTGGCCATTGAAGGAAATAGTTTCTGCTCTATTTCATAAGGAGTCCATCTCTTCCAGGAGGTAGCAATCAAGGAAAGTCCTATATTATGGATCTAGAGAGAATAAAAGAAGATGGGAACAATAAAATAACCACTAATTCCAATTACAACTTTCTTTGGAAGTAGTATCCATGTTGTACTGAGAAAGAAAGGAAAGAAAAAGAAAGAAAGAAAGAAAGAAAGAAAGAAAGAAAGAAAGAAAGAAAGAAAGAAAGAAAGAAAGAAAGAAGGAAGGAAGGAAGGAAGGAAGGAAAGAAAGAAAGAAAGAAAGAAAGAAAGAAAGAAAGAAAGAAAGAAAGAAAGAAAGAAAGAAAGAAAGAAAGAAAAAAGTAGCCCGGCACCAGTCTTTCATGACTGTAATAGCTACTCAGTAGGCTGAGATCTGAGGGTCATGGTTCAAAGCCAGCCCAGGCAGAAAAGTCTGAAAGGCTCATCTCCATCTCCAATTAATCACAGAAAAAGCTGGAAGTGGCACTGTGGCTCAAGTGGTAGAATGCTAGCCTTGAGCAAAAGGAGCTCAAGGACAGAGCCCAGGCCCAAAGTTCAAGCCCCAGGCCTGGGCAAAGAAAGAAAATGGACACTTGCTAGCTTTTGTGGAATACAAAGAGACTCTGCAAAATGACTAGTAAATCCATCACATCTGTAAAATGCATTGATCAATAAAGCAGAATGAAAAGATTTGGGCTCCCTTCATTCCTCTGGGAAACTATTCACAAAAACTGTCTAGCACCACAGACAATTAGCAGAAAGCAGTATCTGACCATTATTTCAAGAAAGGTTAAAGAGGTTGTCTACCAAGGTCTATACTTTATGTCTCCCTGATTTTCACAGCTCATAATGATATAGTACCTTTATCATTTAAAAAATATTATGTCAGGAAGGGATAGGAAGGGGAAACAAAGGAGGAGGCTACAATGCTTGATAAGAAATGTACTCATTATCTTGCCCATGTAATTATAACCCCTCTGTACAGTACTTTCACAATAAAAAAAAAAAATTTAAAAAAAGAAAAAAAATTATGTCAAATACAAAACAGTTGTTACTCTCATTGTAAATGCCTCACCTTTTACCCTGAGTTAATATTTCAAAGCACTTAGGAACGTGCTTGGCTTGTAATAAGACATTGAAAGATGATTATGATGATAGATACATACATACATATATAATTGATAATGGTGAGATTCGTGAATATATACTACATATATACATACAAGGTAGATGATAGATACACATAGATGATATATAGATGGTAGATAATAACACACATATATAGATATACATATACATATATACATACATGAAAAGATAGTCATTTCTCCATGAGAATAATTACTTATCTGTGACCTCTGATTGTGGTCTTATTTTCAGATAAACCCTTGCTATTTCTTTCCCTGCTGAGATAAGATCAAGGATACTGTAATTCTTGTTCCAGCGGAAGTAGAGATGATACTTCCTGGCAACTCGCTCCCTCTGCCCCAATCTGACCAGGTTAACAAAACACCTAATTTGGCACTCATAGGAACCAGCTCTCTCTGATGTCTGCATACTTTGAAAAAATTAGTACCGATAAAGTTACTCATCTATCCCATTATGACATGGTGATGAGATATAGCTATGCAGCTGACAAAATTTGTCTTTTGGCAAGGAATTTCAGGAATAATGAATGCTCAGTGATTCAATATATTATTGCTGAGGATAAAAAATAAGCCGAAGTGAACATTTCCTATGATAAACTATTCAAATCGTTTTTTTTATTGTGAAAATACTGTACAGAGGGGTTACAATTACATAGACAAGATAATGAGTACATTTCTTATCAAGCATTGTAGCCTCCTCCTTTGTTTCCCCTTCCCATCCTTCCCCCACCCAGTTCTCCCCCCCCACCCCAAACCAAAGTTGTAAAGTTTGTTTTTGACATAACGACTTGTACATCTCATTGACGAAATACCCCAAGCCCAATTAGGACGTTAATGAAGGAGCACTTCAGAGAAAGTTTGACATTATGAAGTTCCTAAACTCCATTGCCAGAATTCACTTAGGCATCCCATTCTTGCCAAAAAAAAGTGTGACATTTTAAGTTATTTTGAATTTTCCACTTTTTTTAAACACGTTACCAGCACACAAAAAATATTTTCATTGCAGCATTATTTACCATAGCTTAAGATATGGAATCAACCCAGAGGCCCCTCAGTAGATGAATGGATCAAAAAATGTGGTATATATACACAATGGAATTCTATGCCTCCATCAGAAAGAATGGCACTGCCCCATTCATAAGGAAATGGAAAGACTGGGGGGAAAAATCACATTAAGTGAAGTAAGCCAGACCCAAAGAAACATAGGCTCCATGGTTTCCCTCATTTGAAACAATTAGTATATGTGTAGGATAGTCCTAGCAGAGGATTATAATAGCTCTATAGTTGTATACATATGACCATATAAAATGATGCTAATTAACATGAACTCCAAGATATGGAAACTAGAGGGTTTTTTGGTTGACGATGATGATGATGATATGTGGTTTTTAATGTACAGTATGAAGTTCTTCCTTTATTTTCCGTTTTTCTTTTTTTTCCCCTTTGGTGTATTTCCTGTTGTCACTGTTTTTAACTGTGTCTTGTATATATGTTTATCTGATTTGGAAAGGGAATAACAAAATGGTGAAACAAAGGACAAAGGGTGAACAGATACAATGGGAATACTTACAAGACTCTAACTTGGAAATAAACTATACAAGTTAGGGTGAGAAGGAGAAGGAAAATTGGAAATTGGGAGAAAAACAAGGGAGATGGTAATGTTTGCCAAGAAATATACTCATTACTTATGTAACTGTAACACTGCACATCACCTTTACAATAAAATAAGATCGATTTTTTAAAGAATATAATCTGTAACATTACTAGTCAAGCTCCCTTATAGTCTCAGAATTCTATCATTGACTCCACATCTTGCATCAGAAGTTTATTTTTGCATCTAACTTTTCTGTTATTTTCACTTAGGGTATCCAGGAAGTTTCAAAAAAGATAAGGTAAAATGAGAGTATAAGCCCACTGGTAATTTTTGCTTATTATAATACACAAGAAACTCCAAATTATATTTCTCTAGTTAGCTTTAACACACTCCCTGAGGAGGGTAGCCAAATTATGGTTTAATTTGCAATAGATGAGGTACTATGAAATAGCACACTAAGATCCTTTCATTGACTCATAAACTGGCTTAAAATTACAAGTTAAATGTGTTTATCACAATCATAAAATAATGCGTTATTAATCAACCAGTTTATCTACATTTCTGTCAAGCTAAAGCATAAAGAATGTCCTCACCATTGCTAATGACTTCCAAAATTGAGCTGAAAAAGTAAATAGATATGCTAAGCCAAAGTAGAATTTGGAAATGCTGCTTTTTCTCATTATTGGTGAAAGAAGTGACTTTGGTTTCCTTAAGTTCATAGAAGTAAATCTCACAGCAATTCTCCTCATGCATTTATAGTAGTGAGGAGTGCAGGGGAAGAGGAACAGCATAAAACATAAAACTTGAAGTCAGAGATAACCTAGGAAACACTGAAATAGAAGCTAGTATCGCTTACTGGAAGGCAGGAGATTCACTGCAGAGTTTGTGTCTCAGAAGATGCAACACATTTCTCCAAAAGGAGAAGAAACTCAGCTCTGACTGCCAAGTTGGAAACCTTTTACAAGGAAGGATCAGAGCTTAACAGCGAATACCATCCGTTGTACCCACCATGGCCAAACGTTTATTGAATGTGGAAATCAAGATGGTTTCTCCCTTTTACTCTAGACAGTTGCTGTATTTCTGAACATTATAAAACATTGGTTTTAAAAAAAATAACACCTCCTGCTACGTGGCACTGAGAGATGGCAGAGTAAATGCTTTCCCCTTCAGACTTCATGACTGAGAAAAGTTAGTGCAGAGAATGAGTCCTCCCAAATTCAAATTCCTGCCCGCCCTCTTCCCAATCCTCTCCCCTCCCACCCAGTGTGATGATGTCAGGAGAGGCAGCTTTGGTCTGGTTGCCTCTTGAAACAAAGGCGGCCTCTATCAGCTGACTTGAATCCTGACTCCAAACTGTCAGAAATAATTATCCGCTAAATCATTGTTTATAGCAGCCATAACACCCTACAATAAATATATAAGTTTTTTATTTTGGATTTTCAGAAATAAAAACCAGTCATTCTTGCTCAGTTAATAATGTCAGGAAGACACAAACCTCACACTGACCTGGAGCTTACTCTATAACCCAGGATTGTCTCAAACTCAAAATTCTCCTCCCTCAACCTCCGGCGCGTTGGGTTTAAAGGTGTGCATGACTATGTCACAGAAAGTGGTGGGAAATTTGACAGAATAAGAGAGTGGGCAGGGAAATAAAAACTGGGGTAAACTCTGCAAAATTAATGCATTAATGTAACGAACTAATTGACCTCTGATATCTTCAAAGGTAACATTTCCTGTACTTTAAGGCCCATTTCTTTTTCATGAAAATGGTGTCTTATTAACAGTTTTACTCTACTGTCCTTTTCATGCTTACTTATTATTTCAGAAAATGAGGAAGGTACAAAGCTTAATAAAACATAATACCTGTTTACCAGGCACACACCTGACTTGATATTAGAAAATCATCTTTTATTGAAGTGGAGCATACCCAAAGGAATGCGCCTTCATCCACACCACGCACCTAAATGGCACATCTTCAAATGAGCAGACCCACATAACCAGTGTCAAGCTTAGGACTTAGAACCGCTCTCAGACCCACAGAACTGTGTCCCTCCGTTCTCGCTACTGCCATCTGTTCCCCCAAGGAGCCACTATCCTCACTTCTGATACCACAGAAGGATTCGGGATCTATTTATTTGTTTGTTTGTTTGTTTATTTAGTGCCATTATTGGGACTCACACTTGGATCCTCAAGTTCTCACTTTGACTTTTCCCAATCAAAGATGGTTCTCTACCACTTGAGCCACACCTCCACTTTAGGCCTTTTGGTGGAATTGAAGATTAGAAGCTCAAGGAAATGCCTGGCTGAACTGGCTTCAAAGTACAATTGTCAGATCTCAGCCTCCTGAGTAACTAGGATTGCAGACATAAGCTACTAGTGCTCTCAGCTTTTTTAATATCTTTTTTGAATGATGTTATAGCATATTTTACTCCTACAAATCATACAAGTGAAATTAATCCAAGTTTTGCCTGTTGCAATAGTTCATTCAGTTACATTCTTTGTAAATAAAGTAAGTGGGGGAAAGCATATAGGAGGAGTACACTAGTAAATCTTGGGTGTGATTGAGGTAGTGAGATTGCTAGTCTTGCTCTGTCTTCAACATATCATTTCTACTCAACGTACAGTTGACGTACATTTAATTTTGTCTGCTTCTAGCTATTGTGAATAATGGAACAATGAAAATTTTCTATTGGCCTCTGGTGAACAAATGCACACATTCTTGTGGGGTAAATACCTTGGAATGAGATTGCTTATATTAAGCTTTAGAAATAGTGCAAAATCATTTTTTCATAAAAGAAACGCCAACTTTTATACCAAGTAACATATGAGTCTATATTAAAACATTGGTATTAAAATAAGAATCGCAATATCTCTACGAGAGTAAAAAGGCAAGCCAAGCTAAAATGGAAATATATGTCTGCAGTATACATGATTCATGGCATACTTATATCCAAAGTATATTGCTCCTACAAATCAATTAGAAAAAAATCAGACAATTTCATAGAAAAATGGGAAAGAGACTTGAACTAATGTTTTAAAAAGAGAATGCAAAAATATCATTATATATAAGCTGTTCTATTAACACTAAATGGGATACTACTAAATACTTTCCAGAATTTATTTTAAAAATTATAAGACCAAGTGTGTTTTGGTATTTAAAGTGTGGGTCAAATAATTAGCATATAACTGAGTTTAGTTGGTTTGATTTCCCTCCGTTGGTTTTGCTTTTTTGTTTGCTATATTTCTTACCTTCTAAAAATCCAATTTGGTAATGCTTATGTATTAACTACAGAGTTCAATTGATTCATATTTATACCTATGATAAAAATATTTGAGTCAGCTACTCTCTCAACTCTGTCCTCATAATTCTTCCTTCATATTTTTGTTGGCATCTCTTCAAGATCATTTTCATATTCTAAAATACCAGTGGTGCCCACAGTACTAGAATGCACTTCAACATATGTGTTTTCTGGTGATGTGTGTGAGACGTCTCTAAATCATAAGCAAGGAAAGGAGAATTGAATTAGTAACTTAAGGTTGCTCTATAAAGTGGTCAGATCGGTTAGCACTGCTCTCTGAAATATCCAGAAGAGATGATATTTCCCTACCTCCTTTCCATCACTTAATATCAGTCTTTTCCAACTTTGTTGGTTTAAAATGATGCTACATGACTTTGCCTTTAATTTCCATATGTTAAATTTTTGGTGATCTTTAGTATACTGTATTTATTGAGCTTTCAGGATGCTTTTTAGATTATGTACCTATTTTATGTCATATAATTTTATTTTATTCAGTCACAAATTATTTCCATAATGTGCCAGAGTTGGAATTCTGAAAACCTCGGGCTCATTCACCTTGCTTTCTTGCTTCATGGCTCACGGAGCCACACTTCCAGTCCAGCATTTTGTGGGTTATTTGGAGATGGAATCTTGTAGGCTCTTCTTCCCTGGGCTGGTTTTGAACCTCAGTCCTCCAGGTTTTAACCTCCTAAGTAGCTAAGATTATAGGCCTGAGCCACTGGCATCTGACCTTCATTATATATTCTTGATTCTCATCTTAAATACTTCTGCACATTGTTTATTCAGCCATTGTGTTGTATAGAATTTTTCACTTGTTTCTGATATTGTCTTTCCCTTTGTTATTAGGATGTTTTGAATATGTTAGAAAGAATTCTTGTCTACCTTCTTCTTTCTTCTTTCCATTGATTTTGAGAGTTCTAGCATTCAATTTGAATTCATGAATTGATTCCCAATGAACATTTTATTTTTTCCAGAAAGATGACTTGTCAATCTCTTAAGAAATGTGTACTGAACTTTGAAAACTTTATCATTACATAACTTTAAAATATAGAATAAAAATGATATCATTTACAACTTACTTGGCATATGCCTGTAATCCTAGCAATTGGATGACTGAAACAAGAGTATTATGAAGGAGGGGGTAACAATGCTTGATAGGAAATGTACTCATCACCTTACTCATATAATTGTAACCGTTCTGTACAGTATCTTTACTATAGCAACATATATTTAAAATAAGAAAATTATGAGCTCAAGGTTCAGCCAGACAGCATAGTGAGATCATGTCTTAAAAATAATAGCCCTCATTATCATCATCATCCTCATCATCATTGTCATCATCATCATCATCATCATCATCATCATCATCATCATCATCATCATCTGAATTTAGTGGAGATTCTGGCTTCAAAATAAGCTCATACTAGATATGAATAAAAGTGAACATAATAGAAAAGCGTTTAGTGAAATTTTACTCTCACTAAAAGTTTATAAATTACTCACAATAGTACTCTATTTATAGAAATATTTTCCAAAGAGATGAAAAGTTATGATAAGATTCTCTGTTGCTTACAATGGTCATCATAGCACATGTTGGATGTGGCTGATGTACCCTAGTAATTGGTTTGGATCCATGATTGACAATTTACAAACAAGTCATTTTCTTTTGTATGACTATAGTACAAATGAACTAAGCATGTTTTCAGGACTACAAACAAGTCTCCAATATCGTAACTCTCAGGTTGGAAATATTATCTCAACATGGTTGTAACCATTGATATTTGTGTGGGTGTATTCATTCATGTGTATGCGTATGTGTGTGTGTGTGTGTGTGTGTGTGTGTGTAGACTTGCTCACATCAGTTGTCAGAATAGTTAATGTGCATGGTGGTGTGACTGATTAACAGTGATGATCAATTTGCCAAACAAATAGAGTAATGAACTTGTGTACTTTCCCAGAAGATGGATGAACTCACTTTCCACTAAAGTGACTTTCCTCAATGGCCTCTGCATTCCTCCCCTCCTTTATCTAAGACAAGATGTATGTACAATGCAACTCAATGGGTGAAGGCACTAAAACTGTGAGGTGATGAAAATGTGCTGGAATTCCATAGAGACCGTGGCAAAGCATTGCAAACACACAGAATACTGCTAAGAATTGTTTGTTTTATTTCACATGAATTTCATCCCACTCAAAGCAAAAACAAAACCGCTAGAACCAAACTGTGCACAGAGTAGATACTACTGATACTAAAATATTGTTCTGTATTTTCACTATGAGGCCGTTTTCCTCCGCTAAGGGAATATTGAGAGTCATCTCACAAAGTTGGTCACTTTCCAGTACCTACCAACCCCAGCCCTCTATCCGGCCCTCTTTCTTCCACCCTCACCTCATGCCTTTATTCTTCAAAGGACTCATTTTATTCACTGTTCTCAGGATAGTCAATGTTCCCAAGAGGAAGTCACAGCCCAAGCCAAAAAGAGGATTCTTGATTAGTCAATGAAAGTACCACTCGACTTCACCCATGATTTGTGTAAGCTGTGGCTGTGGCAGGATTGCAGCTCATAACAAGGAAAAAGGCATCCTGCTTCGTGTTTTCTGGGAGATTTTTTTCTCATTCTGCAAGCAGAATACAGAGAGATATTGTCTCTTTTCTGCTTTAGAATCGTCTGCTTATGTCTCCTAGAATCAAGGTATCCGTTTCAGGAGCACAAGGATCCCTCCCATTGAAGGCTGTTACAGGATGGGAAGTTCAACATTAGACATTAATTCAAAGATTAGAGAATCATGATTTATTAGTGAGTAGTATCTGTGGGAACAAGTGGGAATAAGCAGGATACATGTGATCCATGGAGAGGTCAGACTGTGATGCACATTGAGCAGAGCCCCCCAGGTAACACAACAGCTGCTCTGGGTCAATATCACCATAAAAGTGTTCTGTTTGGGGTAATATTGGCTGTTCCTTCATGCTACACTTTGCTCTTCAATGGACATGCAATGGACAGCTCTCTAGGAAGTAGCCGGCAGAGGAGGCAGTCTAATGATCTCACTCCTTCAAGCCAGGTATCATCAACACTTGCTTCAAGAGAGATCTCTGTGGCACACCTTCCTGTGTGCCAGTACATCAGCCAGTCCGTTGAGAATTTCATGTGGAATGATAGAAGATGCCTGGGTCTTTGTTAATGTCATTGATCCACTAAATTAAAAAAAAAACCACAGGGATTTTCTACCTCCAGGTTTGTTCTTATATGAGAACATAAAGGTTCGGGTTGTTTTAACTGCCATGATTACGGCAGGCAGTGACTTACTGGATAGATAGAATTTGAATCAAGACTTGTCTTTCACAGACTTTTACAAAATTGTGGGACAAATATCTCTAGCCTGACCAAGAAACCTTCCTTAAGGTATAATTTTATCACTTCCTTTTCAACTCAATTCTTTGGGGCAAAGAGATTATGTCTGTTTTTTGGGGGGGGTCCAGTTGTGGGGCCTGAACTCTGGGCCTGGGCGCTGTCCCTCAGCCCTTTAGCTCAAGGTTAGCTCTCTACCACTTGAGTCATAGTGCCAACTCCGGCTTCTTTTTTCTTTCTGCTTATGTGGTGCTGAGGAATCGAACCCAGGGCCTCATGCCTGCAAGGCAAGCGCTCTACCACTGAGCCACCTTCCCAGCCCCTTACGTCTGTTTTTTGCAGTTTCATTCCCAGTAAAGGGACATCGACCCCATTCTAAGTTTTTCTATGTGTAGGGAGAAAAGAAACAATATGGAGTAAATTCCTAACCTTGAGTAATAAATAATTACTTGTAGAGTTATAACTAGTACCTTTAAAATAAGGTGAAGTGTGCATCTATCTCCCATTAACCTAATTTTTATAAGGTGACATTCAAGACTGACTCTTCTCTGAAGTATTGTACATTTTGGAAAATCCAGTGTGTCAGTAAGCATAGTTTTCCTTCCTATAAAGATATTTTTCAACTAGGTCATCTGTAGGTTCTTTTCTAATCTTAAAATTCTACAATTCTGTGAGCCATGTATTCATTTCTGCTTACAACTCTCTGTTTCCTGAATTATATTTTCAATCACAGTCACCAAAGAACAGCCACCCAGACAGTTTTGGCTTAAATCTCCTCTTTCACTGGATGTCACCCTGAGGGTCTCTGAATATCTTCGTGAATAAGAAACACAAGAGAGACTGTAGACAGCTCCCTCCTGAGCCATCTTCCACTAAAATGCCCAATCTTACCTTCTGTGTGCAAATACCCATCCAGCCCCAGGCAAAAAACAAGGTAGCTATAAAGCATTCCCTCGAGATGCCTCTGTCTCAGCAAGCTGGACACAATAGAAAAATATTACTACAGGATATTTTTTGAAACAAACTGAGGGAGATTACTGGGTACATTTTAAAATAAACCTTGAGTGCTCTGCAGCCAATGATCTTTGGTCTGGAAAATGGATGTGATTTTGTGTGGGTTTGATTTTTTTTCATTAATTAACTTAATGAAAGTACTTCCTTGTCTGTCCTCAACACAAGAAAGTCACCTGTAAGACCTCTTGATCAAATTTTTATTTCCATCAAGAGGTGGCTCACAAAAGAAGATATCTGAATGACTGGAAGATTGTCCGATGCATGAATACACAAGGAGACACAAATTAAAGACTCAATAAGATACCACCATGGAACTACAAGAAATGGCCAAATATTAAAAGGTAGATAATACTAAGAGTTAGGGAGCATGGGATCATGGGAACTCTGCTGCTACACTGCTAATAGGAATAGAAGTGAGAGCAATATTGTGGCAGAGTTTGGCAAATTCTGGTAAAATTAAATATTTATTTCTCTTGTGACCCAGCAATTCCAATCTTAGGTGTCTACTCAAGAGAAAAGAGAACTACAAATGCATGTTGAGAGAAAAATCTTCTCATATGAGCCATGGATAGAAAGCAACTCAATAGCTACTAAGAAGTAAAAGAAATAAAATATTGATGCACAAGTACACCTGAGACATTGCACAGCAAGCAGATGAAGCCAGAAGTGGAATGTTATATATCAAGGATAGAAGGGGTACTTACAATACATTTAAGAACAAGCACAATGTATCTATGGCCGTAAGTCAGAATAATAGCCCTAGGTAGGTTGGACATGACTAAAAAGAGGAATGGGGATCTCTCTAGAGGCTGAAAGCTCTTTGGCTCTTGACCTGAGTAGTGATTATACAGTTACAGATATTTGTTTAAAACCCTCAGTGTACTCTATACACTTAGGATTTGTGCAAGTTCTTCCATGAAGATTTTACCTCAATTAAAAAAAATGGTTTCCTCAATAATAAGAACAGGCAAGCCAGATTTGTTTATTTCTGGTAACTCTATCATGAAAATGTTACTTTTCTTCTCAAAGCAATCTTCCCAGGCAAGCTGGATTCCATTAATGCCTTACAATACAAGATATCCAGAGTTCAGATTGACTGGCATTTAATGGAGAAGCAAAGTCAATAACACGTATATAAATGGTTCCCATTTATCTAAAGTTTTCTGTGCATTGTATGTTGTATATATCACGAAATCTCATTCCCACAACCTTCTTACGAAGCAGGTACTATTGATTACATTTTCTGTATGAGAAAATGGATGTGCATGGCAGTTAAGTAACTTTACCAATGGCACCCACCTACAAAGTGGTAAACAGAGCACTCAGACTTTGGTGGATGTAAATCCTAGATCTCTTTAACACACCCCATCCCTTTTAGGGGAAGAAGTGCTGGAGGCCACATGCCCACAGGGAGCAGGTCTTTATGTCTGCCTGCCTGCTGTTCTGAGGCTTTCACTCCCTAGATAAGTCTGGCAT
>NW_012267228.1:28596073-28603395 GCF_000151885.1 Dipodomys ordii | reverse complement strand
GTAAAACATTTTCCCAGGAGGTACAAGGTAGAAGGCTTAATCTGCTACATTATTTTTAAAGGGAAAATGTAAGTATGCACAAATGTATGCACATGTATGTAAATTCTATCATTTTCTTGAAACTACTGTGTAACTAACTTTTATAGGTTTATCTTCTCAAAAATTATTGTATGATGAGTTCCTAAAAGGCTGGATCATTGACACTGCCATTTATAAACCTGTGATCTTGAGAAAGTTTCAGTGTGTTAAAGGCTCAGATTTTGTTTCTGATGTTTTTATTACTATATATGAATTGTACCAAGTAATGGATTCTCTCATGACATTTTCTTACATCTGACTTCTATCCATTTAACAAATGTAGCAGTGAGGATGCAGAAAGTCAAACACAGGCAAAGCTAAATACACAGGCATGTCATGGCCATCGGCTGCTGCAACTAATAAGGATACTTTGTCTACCTCGGAGCCGGGATGGATTTTGAAGCATACACTACGGAAACCAACTCCCTGACAGGGGGGCTGAGGCAGACTTGTTCCTCAGGCAGACAGCGAAAGATTTTTTTTCTGAATATTACATCCTTCATATCCTAGGACCATTTCATCCTTGAACTTACTGATCATATTAGGAAAAACTTGAGCAAAATAAGAGACCACCTACCCTTAAAAGCAAGCCAGGAGGCTTCAACAAATTACAAATCCATCTTTCACACTGTGATCTTTCACTCTGTATTCAAATTGCATTTTCCTGTAGTATTCTTTGCCTGAGCATTATTTCTAGCTGATCAGAATCTGATCAGGAAAGTTGCTGTCCTCCTGAAGTCCTACCAAGATACTCTAAATCCAAAAATTATAGAGCAATCTGGTATACCCAATATTCCCAGATAAAAACACAAAGGTGTATCTAAAATCATTTCCCCGCTTTTCTCTTTTTACTCCACCTTTGGCAAATTTACAGTTGAATACCTTATCCACTTATGAGCCAAGGTGGAGTTTCATACTCCTTGGGACAATTTATAGAGCCCCCTCACATCAATGCATTCAACATGCTTGATTACATTAAAAAAAAAGCTATGCTGAACCCAAATGTTTCACTTCCCACTGAATCAGGCATCCTCAAGGCAAGGTGACAAAGAGACGTGCAAAACAAGTCAGCACTACTAAGCTAGCCTGGCTCCTGGAGCTTGGAAGAGTACCAGTGTCCCTTCATAAGAAGATAGGGATTGCTGTCATCCATTCTCAGACTACTTATCACCTTTACCTCACTTCACAGATCACCAACTACACAAGGACAGGCCCGTACCTTCAACAGCCCTGACTTCCCTGCAAACATACTCAGAGGCAAGATTTGATGAGTTACAGTGGCTGAGAATGTATATGAAAAAAAAAGAAGTTTATAAGCCTCACTAGATATATCATAAACTTGACTAAAATTTCATGTTAAATGTGGCTGCTACTGCTACTCTTAATGCCATGCCTTACCTACTGGTAAGAAACAAAAGGCTCTAACTTCCCCGGCGATTGCTTTGTTCCTGTATTTATCAGTTCTCCTGATAGCCTAAGAAGATACATCATGGAATCTGGCTAAGCAGTATAAACTGTCTCAGGAAAGGCATCACTAGTAAAGGACCGGGAAACTTGCCTAAGAAACTTAGTATTGGCATTGGGAGTGCATACTCTGGACCCTGGGGACTAGAGCTGCTGTTGGATCAAAAGAAAGGAATGGAACCCTGGCATGGGTCAGGAAATGTTAGATAGAATTTCTTAATGAATAGTGGAGCAAAAACTCTGTACTTCACACACATGTAATGCTGAATTGTAGTACCCCAAAACAATAGAGTTCAGAAAGTCAGAAGCTCAGAAAGCCAAGTTAGCTTCAATCAAGATGTCACCTGAGCTGAGCTCCTTGTGGAAGGTCCAGAAGATAATAGCTGGGTTTCTTTTCTAGCTTCTACAGGGCACCATTATTTCTTGGCTTATGATCACCTATCTATCAATCATTTCTTCTTCTCCCTCTACCACTCTCCTTCTGCTTTTCCCTCAGGCCCTCTTGCCTTCTTTTGTAAGGACTCTTATGGTTACACAAATATTGTTTGAACAATCCAGAACATTCCCATCTAGATCCTTAAATCACAACAACACAATCCCTTTCACCATATAAAGAAATAGTCACAGGGGTGGGGGGCTAAAAATTCAGATATCTTTTGTAGTCCATCTTTTAGCTTACCGGATTCATAGTCTAATTTGTCAAATCTGTTCTTACTCATTAAAAATTATACATTGAAATTTATGAGCAAAACAAGTCACAGAACAGATAAGAATATTTATATACTAGACAATTTTCTTCCAGATTTCTATACACATCACTATGGGGGAATGTGATTGGTTTTAGAGGCCTTGAATTAACTAGCTCAAACTCTTCATTTCTTTTTCTTTTTTTTTTCAGTGCTGGTCCTGGGCTTGAACTCAGTGCCTGGGCACTGTTGCTAAGCTTTTGTGCTCAAGGCTACTGTTCTACCACTTGAGCCACAACTCCATTTCTGGCTTTTTGGTGGTTAACTCGAGATAAGAGTCCCATGTACTTCCCTGCCCAGGCTGGTTTTGAACTGCATTCCTCAGATCTCAGCCTCCTGAGTAGCTAGGGTTACAGGTGTGAACCACCAGTACTGAACAAAAACTTTATTTTATAGTTTTGTGTTAACGTAAGAGGAAGGCTGTCATGTCAATTTTGATTCCATTAATTTTGTATCAGTGACTGCTTCTTAGGGGGTTAAATTTTAACATACCCATGAAAGCCATTTTGGCTTCCTTTCCTGGTGGTAGACTTGTATGTATTTTGTACGTTCTTCTTGTGTATTATTCTTCTTTTATTTATGAATGCTGTATGTCTTTTATAGCTTCTTTAATAGTGAATTTATTCAATAATAAGGGTGTCAAAGATATCATTTTTCAGCCTATACACTAACTACTACCTTTTTAAAGGATATTTTGTAATGGAATTTCTGATATTAAATTGGTCAAATATCAATCTAACACTATGTGCTTCTTTTAATACATCTTTTCTGTCCTTATATGATAAAAATATTTCACCTATAAATCTATAAACACCCTGGGTGGTATGTCAAATGGTTACAAATAAATGAAGTATAATAGACTCTGTGGGAAGCTTAAATGGCATAATTTTTTAGAAAGACTAGGGCAAAGCCCAACAAATAGAGGATTATATCATCTGCAAGGAGGGAGAGTTTTACTTCTTTCTCTGTTTAAGTCCCTTTTATGTTTGTCTTTTGCCTTATTGCTCTGCCTAAGAATTTCAATGCAATATTAAAGAGGAGTGGACAGAGCGAACATCCTTGTCTTATTCCTGATTTTAGGGGAAATGGTTTTAACTTTTCACCATTAAGTATAATGCTGGCTATAGGTTTGTCATCCACAGCCTTTATTATACTGAGGAATGTTCCATGGCTTCCTAGTTTCTCCAGAGCTTTCATCATAAAGGGGTGTTGGATCTTGTCAAATGCTTTTTCTGCATCTATTGAGATGATCATGTGGTTCTTGTCTTTGCTCTTATTGATGTGTTGAATTACATTAATTGACTTGCTTATATTGAACCAGCTTTGCATCCCTGGAATGAATCCTGTTTGGTCATAGTGTATGAAATTTTTTTGTTGGTGGTGGTCGTGGGGCTTGAACTCTGGGCCCGGGCACTGTCCCTCAGCTCTTCAGCTCAGCTAGTGCTCTACCATGTGAGTCACAGACCCACTTCTGGTTTTCTGGTAGTTATTAGAGATAGGAGTTTCATGGACTTTCCTACCTGGGTTGGCTTTGAACCATGATCCTCAGATCGCAGCCTCCTGAATAGCTAGGATCACAGGCGTGAGCCACCACCGCCTGGCTTGTGTATGAATTTTTTTATTAGATGTTGAAGCTGGTTGGCCATAATTTTATTGAGAAATTTGCATCGATATTCATTAAATAAATGAGCCTATAGTTCTCTTTCTTTGATAAGTCCCTATCTGGCTTTGGGTTGAGGGTTATGCTGGCCTCATAGAACAAGTTTGGCAGTGGTAGCTCTTTTGCTTTCAATTTCATTGAAGAGTGTGAGGAGTATTGGAGTGAGTGCTCCTTTGAAAGCTTTGTGGAATTCAGCTGTGAATCCATCTGTCCTGGGCTCTTCTTGGATGGGAGGTCTTTTATTGCCATTTCTATTACAATACTTGACATAGGTCTATTTAGATGGTTTAGTTTGGGCATATCTATATTTGCTAGAAATTCTTCCAGTTCTTCTGTATTCTCAAATTTATTAGCATAAAGTTTGGAAAAGTATTCTCATAACCCCTCTTTACAGTACTTTTACAGTAAAATAAAATATTTTTTTAAAAAAGCCCAACAAAATCTTCACTAGGAAGTTGGTACATGAAAGGGGGTGGGAGACAAGGGACAAGGAGTAGACGAATGAGGGGAAAGGGAAGGAGAATACAGTCAAGAATTCAGTGTGTATACCACAGAATTGAGAAAAGTAAAGAAAGGAGCCAGTAGAAGCTGAGTGAAAATGTTGAAGGGGATGACACCGATTAAGATGCCTTGTATTTATAAACTACTTTGTTAAATGGTACCTCTTTGTACAACTACTTAACAATAATAAAAAAATTGTAAATATAATAGAAACAAAAATATGGAAAATTTGATAGCCTTATTGTTGTTTTCTTTAGAAAATTGAACTTTAATCTTACCCTTGATGTAATTAGTGACCTATTTTAAATTTTTAACACAGACTCTCAGCCATATTTCCTGGTACCATCTCCCTGGATTATTATCTCTCAGTGCTGAGCAACATCTCTGCTCTGTACAACTTTTCAAATGCACTTCGATCTGCTTTGAGTGTTCAGAAAATGTTTTGGCAAATTACTTGCTCACTTGTTCTAATTCATTCCACCATAACAGCAACACAATGAAAGGCCCTATTATTATAGGAAACAGCTCTTCTTTTTTTAAAGCCTAAATAATTATTTCAACTCAATTATTCAAACTGTTTGATGGATATTCCATCAAATGTATTAATTTAGAATTACTTTGCTAAGATTTCTGGAAAAAAAAAAGAAACCAAAATTTTGACAGGAATTGTAACTGTATTGATAGATAAACTTGAAGTGAACTGAAAACTTGCTGACATGTAATCAATTTATCTATAAATGTGGCTAATCTATTAACTATTGTGTAAATTTTGCAAAACCCTGAAATTTTCTTTGGAAAGGTCTTTTAAGTCTACTTTTATATTGATTTCTTGGTAGCCTAGAAGTTGGTTGCCCTTGAATGGAATGCAATCTGCTCTTCCTGGTATAGGTGAACATTAATCTTACATAATGACCCTCAATTGAATGGTCTCTTATTGCAACATGCAATACAGTTTTTAAGACTATATCAATAAATATTCTTTTTGCTAGCCTTCTCTCTTTTTTTACTCTCTCTTTCCCTCTGTCTCTCTCCTTCTCTCTCTCTCTGTCCCTCTCTCTCTCTCTCTCTCTCTCTCTCTCTCTCCCACTTCTTCTCCCTCTTTCTATTTCTCTTTTTGGCTTCTATAGGCTGTTGCTACTTACAGAGTGAAGAATAGTGGTGCCAATAGCTAGAGTGATTTGCTTGCATTGTTTTGATTCAGATTTGATTCTTCTAAATTTAGGCCACTTATTGTGATGTTGATAGATACGCTGCATCTGATTATGAAACATGCTTCTATTTTTGTTTAGTAAGAGATTCTAAAAAGTATTATTAAATCATATCAAAGTTTTGTCTTTATTAGATTATTCTTTCCCATTTTAATAGAATTCCTTTAATATACTGATGAATGGACTATATTTACTTTTCATATGGATAATACTTATTATTGTGGAATAAACTCTACATGATAATTATTTTTCTACATAATGCTAGGTTTTAGTGGCTGTGGGGGTTTTTTGTTGTTGTTGTTTTCTTTTATTTCCAGGAAGCAGGGAGGCTGGTCCTGGGCTTGAACTCCGGGCCTTGGTGTTGTCCCTGATCTTTTTTAATCAAAGCAAGCACTTTTCCACTTGAGTAACAACTCCACTTTTGGTTTTGTTTTGTTTTGTTTTTGTTGGTTAATTGGAGATGAGAGTTTCATACTTTTCTGCCTGGCTAGTTTCAGATCCTCAGATCTCAATCCCCTGAGTAGCTAGGATTACAGACATGCCTTACCAGTGCCTGGCTAGTATCTATGTTTTAATTAAACTGTTTAGAGCTAATTGTTAAGTGAATTATCTTAAATTACCCTTTCCTATATAGTCCTAGCTGAGTTTTGCTATTAAGACAGTTATATTATCTACAAAAGAAAAGGATATGTTTGACAAACCCTATATCCATTTCATGAAGACTTGTAATGTGAACCAGTGCAATATGTTGAAGCTTGATTAACTTTCTTCATAAACAGGAGGCAAAAAGAGGAAGGAGAAGAAAGTTAAGCCAAGGTTCTCCAATACGGTGGTCTCTACTTCTGTCAGGCTTATGACCTCTAAAAGCTTCAAGCCATTTCTGTACATGTCAGTCACACTGATGCATATTTAATGTATTAATTTTAGTCAGAGAACATCACTTACATAAGATTGATGACTGATTTTCTGGCATTTCTTGAGAATCCCTTTGTGGTTTGGTAATAAATAAGTTTATGCAATTTTAATAAGTACAAAAGAATGTATACTGGTTACTTGCTGAGTGAACGGTTTTGTAGACACTTATTCGTTTAAGATTTTTAATTTTGCTGTACCATCATGTTACATCCTTACAAGCACTGTGGTCTGAATTTGCCTTTTTTAATCATTTCTGCAAGATCTGTGATGAATTCTTACAATGCATCCTTATTTTTATTCTATATCGTATAATTTCTGGCTACATGGTTAAATGTGTGAAAGTTTTGAGAGTTAGATGTTCTCAGCTGGTTATTCCTTTCAGCATAAAGTAATATTCCTCTTTTTCTCTCCTATATTGTTGGTTTTTGTATACTTGACATTTCAGTTATTTTTTTAAATGCTTTAACTTTAGATTTTAGATGTCAGTTATATTAGCTGTATATCCTTGGAATGTTTATATGATTTTATTGTAAAAATACTGTGCAGAGGGATTACAGTCACATGAGTAAGGTAATGAGTCCATTTCCTATCGAACATTGTTACCTCCTCCTTTGTTTTTCCCCTATCATCCCTTCCCTCTCCACCTCCCAATTCCTCCCTCCCCCCACCCAAAGTTGTAGAGTTCATTTCCAACATAGTGTCTTGTACATCTCATTGTTACAATGGGTCAACTTGTATCCTTATTTCAGC
>NW_012267228.1:28570837-28595398 GCF_000151885.1 Dipodomys ordii | reverse complement strand
TTTAGCCCACTTATTTATTGGGCAGTTGTTTCTTTGAGGATTTGTTGTTGGAGGATTTAGTTTTTTGAGTTCCAGGTATATTTTAGATATGAGACCCTTTTCCATTCTATGGCTAATGAAGATCTTCTCCCAATCCATGGGCTTTCTATTGATCTTGCTAGCTATGTCTTTTACAAGGCAGAAGCTCTGCAGTTTCATGCAATCCCATTTGTCCAATATTTCTTTGATTTGTTGTTTCTGGCTCTATATTAAGAAAATTTCGGCCTGTGCCAAGGAGCCCTAGAGTTTCTCCTATTCTTTCCTGTAATGTTTTCAGGGTGTTTGCTTTGACTTCGAGGTCTTTTATCCATTTAGTGTTGATTCTGGTGCAGGGTGATATATAAGGATCTAGCTTTAGTTTTCTACAGGTGTTTAACCAATTTTGCCAGCCCCATTTACTGAAGAGTCTGTCTTTCTTCCATTCTATTTTTAGCTCCCTTATCGAATATAATTCTGTGGGTTCATTTCTAGGTCTTCAGTTCTTTTCCATTGGTCCTCAGATCTGTTATTGTGCCAGTACCAAGCTGTTTTGATTACTATGGCTTTGTAGTAGAGTTTGAAATTTGGTATTGGTATTCCTCCAGCACTGTTCTTTCTGTTGAGCATCGTTTTTGCTATTTGGGGTGTTTTATTGTTCTATACAAATTTTTGGATTGCTTCTTCTATTTAATTGAAGAATGAGGTTGGGATATTGATAGGTATTGCATTGAATTTGTAGATAGCCTTAGGAAGTATTGATCCTTGGCATTTTTTAAATCTTATTAAAGGCCTCTTTGTTTTATTATGTGAATTTACTTATTTCATTTTTATTAGAAAATTGATATATTTGATATTGACTGTATCTCCTTTTCCCCTGTGTTGTATATAGACGTACCAACACATCATTGTTAGGCTAAGATTTTCTCATTTGCATGATTACTGCTGTTTAATATCTAGAATTTATTTTATATATTCTATTGTACACATTATATTTTAAAATAAAATATTGTAAAATATAATGTTTTGCATATAATATACATTGCATTATATATGTACATTATATATAATACACATTGTACATAATATAATATAGAATATGTATATAATAAAATTTCAGTTAGCAAATTGCCCAGATTTGGGAAAAAAGCATTTTATTTTCAGGAATAGATCACAAGTATGAGGTGGTAGATGACTACTCTTGGCCCTGAAATTGTTATTTCTCAATGCAGTTTTGTTTACTCTCCTCACATTTGTTTTGCCATCCACCAAAGCAAAGTAACAATAGAAAAATGTGAGCCCCTTCTGACTCATGACTGCTACTGCTTGTTTCAATAAAACACTTCAGACTTTTATCTCACCTGAGTTGATTCATTATAAAAGAGCTTTCAAACACAAAACCTTGAATAATAGAAAACAACTCCACAAGACAAATTAAAATGATAAAAAGGTATTATAAATGGATTTTTAAATGTTTCCATTATATTTTCAAAAAATTACTCAGAGCTAGGGTATTGTTCAAGTGCTGGGCACTCGTCTGGCAATGGTGAGGCCCTAACTTTAATTTCCATTATATGTATGTATGCATGTATGTGTACAAATACACACACACATACACACACACATACACACACAGACTGAAGGTAAATCATTTTAGATATATTATCAAATAAAAATGTCATCATTTCAAATGTTGCTAGATTTTCGTTAAAATATTGAGTATAATTATAGCATATAAATGAATTGAACTACACTAAGATGAAGAATTGCAGATCATTTTAGAAATAGCATTAATAAAATAAAAAGAAAATATAATGTGAAGGAAGATATCTATGATTGGTGTGGTAAAAGAATGATATATGAAGCATATAAAGAGTTCGTGTGCATGAGTAAGAAAAACACAATGAAACCTATTTAAAAGTAAGTAGCAAATTATTTAAACAAGTCTTTCAAATTTTCCACAAAGTATCTGTAAACATATAAAAAGATGACTAAGATTATTAGTCATGAGGACACTACAACTTTAAACCCTAATGAATACATAACCACAAGAATCTCTAAATGTGTATCACTTTGAAACCCTTAACTCATTGTTCACAAGAGCATAAACTGGTACAAATATATTGTAGTATCTAATGAAATTGAATATATAAATATCCTATGACTTGGGAATTCAGGTTCTACAGATTTGCCCTTCACAGTGTGTATGTATGTATGTGTATGTGTGTATGTGAATATTCACACTAGTTTTATTCAAAACATGCTCACAAGTAAATAGTAAAATATTAGCTGAATGAGATATAACATCCTATCAAAAAGAGAGAATATGCTGTTATTCCACAAGCTATATGAACATGAATTGATTGAAAGCAATAAGAAACAAAAGAAAATATTGAGCCAGACACTGATGGCTTATGCCTGTAATCTTAGCTACGCAGGAGGCTGAGATATGAGGATCACAGTTCGAAGCCAACCCAGGCAGGAGAGTCCATGAGCCTCTTATCTCCACCAGAAAACCAGAAGTGGCGTTGTGGCTCTTATCTCCCCACCAGAAAACCAGAAGTGGCGTTGTGGCTCAAAATGTAGACAGCAAGTTACCCTTGAATACGAAACTCAGGGAGAGTGCCCAGGTCTTGAGTTCAAGTCCCAGGACCAACAAATCAGACCAACAGCAAAAAAAGAAAATACTGAATAATTGTATTTATATGAATTTAAAATAGGCAAAATAGTCATGGGATTAGAGGCCAGACAGTGGTTACCTGGGGCAGGAGAGAGCAGGCAGGTTTGGAAAGTGACCAGATTTGTCTTAAGTTTGTTCTTACTTGCAAGGATTTGGATGCAGCATCTATTTTGACAGTTGATCACATAAAGTGCCGATGAAGAAAGGGGACTGGTATGAACAGGGAGGGAAGGAACAGCTAGGAACATTTGTATTCGTGAGCAGTTTCCACTGTAAGTTACCGGGCTTGGCCCTGCCACTGAGAACTCTCTAAGAACAAAGTGAACCCTTCAGGACTGTTCCTCTCAGAGGTGGAGGACCTGGTGCTTACCAAGGAACATTTGGATACTTATAAACATCCTTCACAGGCCACATACATTATTGGTGCAGGCTAATGAACTTCAGGCAGCCAATGAGATACAAGCCAGAAGCATACATGCCTGTCCTGTACCAAATGACTTCCTGGGTCTTATACTGCCCATAGGTGAGCTGTTCTCTGCTCCTGTGGGAGGGTGTGCCAGGTAGGTCAAGACTATAGTCTGAGTCACACCCTGCTTTCCATTAACAGTTTCCTGTGGTACCAGGGAAAGTACCAGGCTGAAAAGTATCATCATCCCCAGGTGCAGGTGAATCCAGCTGCGCTGATAGAATATGGATGGCAAAGCAGCTGTGATGCCTGACACAGAATCAGGGCCCGGATGACTTATCCCTGTAAAACTTTCTCACACTGTCCACTTACAATCAACTACACTTGGAACTTGCAATACACTTCAAGAAGAAAGTTTCATTATTCAAAAGAAATGTATGGACTTTGGATGGCATTATAGAGACACCTAAAAGAGAGATGCAATTTTTAATAAGAAAAAAGCAGAGAAAGGAAACAAATGCAAACCAAAGCATTAAGCTGCCTTGGACATTCAGTCAGGACACATTCTAAATAGTAGGGTCAGTGACTGGGTGGTAAAGATGATAAGGTAGAGATAGTTAAAAACTAAGGGACACAAATTACATATGCATGTGATCAGAATTTATACTGAAGACAAAGAAGAGTCCAGGAAGGTGTTTAAAAGAAGATCAGCAAAACAGAGTTTTAATAAATAAGGATATTAAGTGGAGGTTGGATCAGGGTGAAAGACATTGACAGGCAATGGGGTCAGTGGAGAAGCTACTGAAGCGCTTACAGGAAGAGGAAAAGGCATCGATTAGGAATGCTGGTAGATAAAATCTCCCCCGCACTTAAGCTGCATGGTTAAATGTGTCCTCCTAGTCTTGCACAATGCGCTATTCAAGCACTAAGCATCTTTGTCAGACAAGAAAGGAAGAAATAGACCTCTCTAGAAACCAAAGTACATGGACGTAAGACAAGACAAACAAATTCTACTTAAATTAATCTTGTAAAAATAATAAAAGAAAGTAGGGCGCTGGTGGCTCATGCCTGTAATCCTAGCTACTCAGGAGGCTGAGATCTGAGGACGTGGTTCAAAGCCAGCCCCTGCAGGAAAGTCCGTGAAACTCTTATCTCCAATAAACACTCAGAAAAACAGAAGTGGCGCTGTAGCTCAAGTGGTAGAGTGCTAGCCTTGAGCTGAAGAGCTGAGGGATAGCACTCAGGCCCAGAGTTCAAGCCCCATAACCGACAAATATATATATATATATATATATATATATATATGAATAAAAAGAAAAAAGAAAACAAGCACATAACTAGAGGTGAAAGTGTAAGGATCTGATAACACTGTTTCTAGAGACTATGGTATTAAATGAACAAAAAAGAAAATCAAACCTTTGTGAGGAAAAAGATGGTTGCTGTGGTGTTTTGTTTTTACTAAAATAATAAAGTATAAGATAGGATATATAGTAAAAATAAGAGTACAGGAAACACTAGTTGGAACACCCAGGGAGGAGAGATATTCGATTCAGAACTGGAAGGAAGGGACCTGATGGTAAAAGGGATGATAATTCATTTCAGGAAGGCAGGAAATTTATATTTGTTTTAGTCACCACTGTATCTCTAACCAGAGGCATTGACTGTCCAGCCAATAATAAATAGGTGCTTAACATATAAACATGGAGCAAATCCGTTGTTATGTATTGTGTGTGCTTAGGATTTTTAATCACTTTTCAAAGTGTTCTTTCCCCCTTATAGTTCCTCCATCAGCTTTTTATTCCCTAGAAGTAGCTTTAGCATAAAGTCAACATTTTCGCCAAGAGAATTGCTCACTTGAGTTTACATATTTAATGTTTACATTTGCACATACAGATTAGACTTTCTTGAAGTTTTTCTCAAGGGCTCATGTTCATATTTGGTAGGCTCTCATGGTTGGTGGCAGCCTCTGCTAGAGGCGATGACTTCAGTCTCAGGGAACAGTCTGTACACAGCCCAGCAACCTGAACCAACCAACTCAAGGTAACAAATCTGGCAAAGTAAATCACTTTCTGCACCTGGGTTTCTGTTGTGACTTGGACTGTATCTGTAGTTGACTCTTGGTCTTCTCTAAGCACAAGGCACTGCCTGTTATTTTTTCCAGCAAAATAGGGACAATTATTTGAATGTGATCATTCATTCATTCATTTATCCAGGTTCTATGTGAGACCCTGTCTCAGCCCATTTTCTGAGCCATAACAAAAGAACATACTAATAATTTGTAAGTAATAACTGATTGTAACATACTAGTAACATAATATCATACAATAACATACTAGGAATTTGTAAATTATGAAATTTTGTTTAAGACATTCACCACTGGCTCACATCTATAATCCAAGCTACTCAGGAGATGGAGATCTGAGGATTTTGATTTGAAGTCAGCCTGGGCAGAAAAGTCTGTGAGACTCTTACCTCAATAAACTACTCAAAAGCAGCCAGAAATGGTTCCACGGCTCAAGTGGTAGAATACTTCCCTTGAACACAAAGAGACTCAGGGACAATGCCCAGGCACTGAGTTTAAGTTCTAGGACCTGCAAAAAACAAAACAAAACAAAACAAAACAAAAATGTTTAGCTGTCAATTCTGGAGACTAGGAAGTCAAGGGCATGTTGCTAGGTCGTAATGTGGAAGAAGTAGAGGCAAACATGTGCAGGACAGAGAAAATAAGGCAAAATTTATTCATTTTATCAGAAATTCATTCTGGAGATGAGTAACCAACTGACTCTCTGAGTGCCACTATTAATCTTTTCGCAGAAATCTAATGGCAGAAATGACCCATCATGTCATGAAGATGTAACCTTGTAGAACTGCTATAGTGTCAATTAGATTTTAACACTTTTTTTTGAAAGGGACATGAACAAGACACTACATTGAAAATGAACTTTACAACTTTGGCAGGGAGGGAGGAATAGGGGAGGTGGGGAGGGAAGGGATAGTAGGGGAAAAACAAAGGAGGGAGCAACAATGCTCAATAGGACATGTACTCATTACCTTACTCATGTAATTGTAACCCCTCTGTACATTATACTTACAATAAAACTTTTAATAAAACAAAATACTCTAAAAGTAAATAAATAAATAAAGCATAAAACCCTAGCAGACCCCCTAGCCTTCTATAAACCTCCAATGCCACAAAAGTCAAGGCTGAATCTAAAATCTTTGGACAGGCTTTTTTTTTTGCTTCCAATTTGGTGGCAGTCAGGACCCAAGCAATGTTTATGTGGCCTTTCCTTCCCAGCAATACTTAAACTACAAATGCTGAGACTCACATGGCCAAGTCTGGCTCATGCAGCCAGGACCTTTGATCGCCAGGCTGACTGCAGAGCAGTAAACTCACCATGCATCGACTTTTCAATCAACTATCTTTTGTCTCAGGCTCTTTAGAGTGACAACCTCAGCTAAATAAATGCGCCTCACAATTGACCTGTAGCACAATAAGTTGCTCATAAAGGAAAAAGAAAACAAGAACAGATTTAAATGGACCCTCAGCCTTTATTTTTGTGAAAGACAGGAGAATTCTGGCTGCTCTAACAATGAGTACAATTTGCATAGACTAGTGGGAGCAAAATAGAAAATCAAAATAGAAAAGAGAGTTGAAAGTACCATGCATTTTACATTAAAAATAATAATAACAATAATACATCAGGAACAAATGAAAATAGCTCACATCAATGCAAGCATGGGAATAAGAAATAATATTCAGGTCAGGGGCACTGCCATTTCGCACCTTTGCTGTCTTCAGAATTGGAGTTGAAAGACAGAAGATCAAGGAAGGACTTGCCTGCCCAAGCAGAGTTTTTCCTTGCAGCCAGAAAAGGACCACAATCCCAAAGGGAGGTATTGAGAGGAAGCTGAGCTAGCTGTGTGCCTTGTATAAGTCACAGTGTGTCTGAGTCCCTTCTGTCAATCTATGATAAAGGAGAATGGAGGTGAGCCACACAATGTCTGGTAATGCTAGTGTTTGCTAGAGTTTGCTCTCATAGTCTGCAGATAAACACAGGGGTTAAAAAAAGGGTTCCTATTTGTTTTTCTTTGTTCATTGACATTGAGAGTAAGACAAGAATTGGTAAAATTCAAATTGAAACCACCAAATAGAACTTCACCCCTTACCTCTGTCCCTAGTTTTTTTTTCCAATGATGTATTTTAAATTCTCATTTAAAGTTTGCTTCTTTGTAGCATATGTTCTTTAATATGATTTCCATGTTCTTTAAGGAGCTACCTGGTAGACCAATATGGGTAACTCACACTTGTCATCCTAGCTAATTGGAAGGCTGAGATTTAGAGAATCTTGCCAAGACAAAATGTTCAAGAGACCTCATCTCAACCAATAGCTGGGCATGTTAGTGTGAACCTATCATCCCAGCTATAGAAAGAAAGGTAAATAGGAAGATCACTGTCTGGGCTAGCCTTGAGGGGAGAGAAGGAGACCCTATCTCAAAACTAACTAGAGCAAAAAAGAGGTTGGAGATGTGACTCAAATAGTAGAGCCCCAGCTTAGCATGTAGGAAGTCCTGAGTTCCAACTCCGGTACTACCAAAAAAACGAAGGAGGAAGAGGAGGAGAAGGAGGAGAAAGAAACCTAGAAAGCAGCCTGATTTTTGGCCTGTATATTTATTGGTTCTTTCCTTTTTAACCTTAAAATAACAATATTAACCTACACTCCCATTTACCACTGTTGAAAATTTGCTATTGGAACATAAAGTCCACAATGCAGCATGAGCCCCCGACAACCATGACTACATAATGAAAACACATTTCATAATTGTCTCTTTTGTAGATTTTAAAATTATTCTGTGCTTCCCCCTGCTTAAAACCAGTCACCTAATCATGGCCCATAAAATTAAAAATGAAAAAAAAAAGTCAATGAAATGTTTCCCTTGGGAAACACATGCCTGATGATTTCAATTACCAAGAGTCAAGAGGGGCAGGTAGTGGGATAGATTTCCCTGTGGGTATTTACTGGCCTGTTCCATGGGGATTCTCTTCTCCTCAGGCAGTAAACGGGACACTGAAAACAAATGATCAGCTGATGTGTTATTTGAAAACAGATTTCATTTTGTTGTTCTAGGATCAGATAGTATGAATTTATATTTGTATATAGTAGATGTTACCAGGCCTGCTAACACTGGCACCATAAAAAGTTTCAGCTGAAGAAGAGAGGTTAGCAGGCCTGCCATCATGGTTTAGACATTGTCAAGTCACAAAAGTGTTAGAAGAAAATTCTGCTCTCCATTTGATAAGGATCTTGAGACAGTATGTGTGTGTGTGTGTGTGTGTGTGTGTGTGTGTGTGTGTGTTACACACACACCAGTCCTGGGACTTGAACTCACTGTACTTCAGCTTTTTTGCTCAAGGCTAGCATTCTTCCACTTTGGCCACAACCTGCACTCTCAGCTTTTTGGTAATTAGAAATTAGAGACTCACAAGACTTTCTTGCCTGGGCTGGCTTTGAATCATAATCCTCAGATCTCTATCTCCTGAGTAGCTAGACTTACCAGTATAAGCCACCAGGGCCCAACTGGATCTTGAAACATTTGTACCATAGACTACAGAAAGGATTGTTGGGTTGTTACAAATATTACATTTATCCAAGAGCTAGAAGGTTGTTGGTTTTGTTTTGTTTTTCAACTTGAGACAAGTTCTCACTGTATAGTCCAGGTTGGCTCAAACTCAGAGGCTACCTGCTTCAGGCTTCCAAGCGCAGGGATTACAAGTATGTGTTACCATGCTTGGTTTTTCCCCACAATTTCAATCATTGGATCTAACAAGCTCACTGCTGACATTTTGATTGAAATGGAAAAGGCAATTTAGCTTCAGCAATTCAACAATTCCATTGTTGAAGATAAAGGGCTAGTTATGAAAACTACATCTTAAAATGAAATTTTCCAGTGTTTTCTAAGGTATAAATTTAAGTAAAATCAACAATAATTGGATGAAAGAGAATGACTGCCCGGTCTATGCTGTAATTCATGTTTTATTTTTTTCATAGAAGTATTCATTCTCCAAAATTGTCTCATTTGTTTACATGAGCTCTGCATAACACTAATCTTCCCCCAAGAGATGGCAAGCTCTGTGGAGAGAGACTCCTGTCTTATTCACCACCCTGTCCCAAATAAACACTAAAAAATTGAAGAGGTGAGGGAATAAGTATATAATGAAATTTGAGAGAGGGCAGTACAAAACTTTTCCACATAATGAAGTGTTTATATGACTGAAAGTAAGTAGGAATAAGTATACAAATGAGCAAAACAAGTGCAATATAAAGGGGTATAATATGTAGTAATAAGTAAGAAAATCATTGGTAATAGAAACTGCCCAGTAGTTAATGAATCCCAAACACTTACGTGAAACATATTTGATCTTATCCAAATAATAAATAAAATGTTTTGTAATTATTTAGTGTGATTTTAAAAACCTTTTAAATGTATGTGTTTCTGTTTAACTTTATAATTAAGATATTTTGTAGACTGAAATACGACATAAAAGGGATGATATAAGAACTTCAAAATCATTTCCATACAAAATAAAGTCACCACACAGCACATTCTGCTTCTTTTTTTTAATTGTGAAAATACCGTACAGAGGGGTTACAATTACATGGGCAAGGTAATGAGTACATTTCTTATCAAGCATTGTTGCCTCTTCCTTTGTTTCCCCTTCCCATCCCTTCCCATCTCCCCCCACTCCACCCCACAGCCCCCCCCCCGCCTGGTTGTTGCAATGGGTCCACCTGTATCCCTACTTGAACGATTTGTTTTTGCCCTTCCCCTCCACAAATCATACCAACATCAAATACAATGAAAGCAGGGGTTATACTGTGGGCAAGGGACATCATCTTATAAATGTGTTAGAAACAATTGCATGAAAGAAAAAAACATTTGAATACTTATCTTGGGGTTCATTTCACCTAACGTCGACTTATCTGACCTTTTCTGCTTGTCTCAGACATAGTAGCAGTTACATGTGATTGTTTATAAAGAGCTTTGTGATGACATCTTGGAAAAACATTCCTCTTTCTCAATCTGCATCCAGGAGCACAGACTTCCTGGACCATGTTTTCTTACCTTGTTCTCTCTTTAAGAACTGTGGCCCATTTCTATGCTTAATAACCATAATGTTCTTCCCTCAGAGTCTTGTTACAATATTTACCTGTTTTTCACTTTTCACCTGGGAGGACAATGATAAGACCTACGGACGATGAGCTGTGTAGGACATTTTATGGACATTTACCTTATAATCTGACAGCTGTGCATTATAGCTGCTCAGATTCCCTTTCCACAAATAAATCTGATGCACGGAGCCTGAGTAGTTTAACTTTTTTATTTTATAGTGATTTTTTTTATTTTAGTACATTCCACTTTTGCTTGTAAGCTGCTACAGGCATTTTGGAAGTAAAGAGAATGCATAAATAAATAATGTAAACCAAGATTCTCACCATCAAAAACATCATTTTATTTAGTGCTGTGCTCTAAAGACTTGTATAATGTGAGAACTGGAGGAAGTCAATCATGCATCCATCCCTTGACAAGCAACACACAGAGAGATGGCCCAAATGATCTGGGGCACAGAGCTGACCCCAGTCTCAAGTCTGTCTTCCTCTCAAACAACAGCAGACTCCTCAGTGGCTCATTTTCACATCCTACACGGGGATCTCATCACCCTTCAGCTACTATCAAGAGAAGAATGAAACTGAGCTTTAAACATGGGATAAAGTCAGCTTGTTCTAGAGTATAATGCAGTATAATACAGCCAGCTACAACTCTATGTGAGCCAGGTGCACATGTCTGTAATCCTAACTACTCTGGAAGCTGAGTTCTAGAAGTTCCAGAGTTCAGAGCCAGCCCAGGAAGAAAAGTCTGAGAGACTCATCTCTATTTAGCCAGAAAAGGGTTGCCTGGGGGTTTGGCTCAATTGGTAGAGCACCAGCAATCAGCCAAAAAAAAAAGAAGAAGAAGAAGAAAAAAGCCAAGCAATAGTGTTAGGTCCTAAGTTCAAGCTCCAGTACCAACATATTAACACAATAATAATAATAATATAAATTATATGGATAATAAACATTCAAACTCTATGTGCAGGAGTTATTTTTACAGCTATGTAAATGGGCTTCAGGTTTATGGGGTGTTTTATTCATTAATTTTCCAAGTTTCTTCTAGAACATTTCCTAGGAAAATCAATAGGAAAGGTATCCAACACACATGTACTAAAATGTTTAGCCAGATGCATTTATTTGTTTATTTGTGCTGGCATCTGGGCTTGAACTGAGGTCCTCCCCCTCTCTCGACTAACTTGTTCATGACTGGCTTTCTATCCTTTGGCCCAAAGCCACACCCACTCCCTTTCATTTTAATTTCTGAGACAGGAACAGCACGCTACCTATTCTCCAGCCTCCACCTCTCAAGAAGCTGAGATTAGTTGTTCTTTTTATTGTTGTGGTTGTGGTTAGCACTAGGGTTTGAATCTAAGGTTCATATTTACTCTGCTTGGTTATTTACTGCTAGTACTCTACCAATTGAGTCATGCCTCCACCCTGGATTTCCTGTGTGTTAGTTGGTCTGCCTAAACTAGCTTCAGACTACAATCCTCCAGATCTTAGCTAGGAGTGAGCCCCCAGCACTTGTTACTTTTTTTTGTTTTGGGTCCAGTCGTGGGGCCTGAACTCTGGACCTGGGCACTGTCCCTCAGCTCTTCAGCTCAAGGCTAGTGCTCTACCACTTGAGCCACAGCGCCACTTCCGGCTTTTTTCTTTTTTGCTTATGTGGTGCTGAGGAATTGAACCCAGGGCCTCAGGCATGCAAGGCAAGCACTCTACCACTGAGCCATCTTCCCAGCCCACATTTTTTTATTATTATATTTAATTTGTTCTGCAAAGGATTTGCCATTGAGCAGCCTGAGTGCTGTGCCTGAGCTCTTTTGCTCAAGGCCAGCACCTACCACTTTGAACCACAGCTCTATCCCCAGTTTTCTGATCCTGCTGGCCTTGAACTGGTATCTTCAGATCTCATCCTTCTGAGTAGCTAGGCTTATAGGCATGAACCACCAGTCCAGTGCCTGGCCAAATACAATATAGCCTGATCAATGCCATCCCTTTCAACATTCTCACGCATCCCTCCCCTACACACCCTTTTCCTTGCTCTTCTTTATTTTACTAATAATTTTTATTGTGAAAATACCATACAGAGGGGTTGCAATTATATGGGCAAGGTAATGAGTACATTTCTTATCAAGCATTGTTGCCTCCTCCTTTGTTTCCTCTTACCATCCCTGCCCTCCCATCCACCCACCCCCCCCCTGCCAAAGTTGTAAAGTTCGTTTTTCGACATAACGTCTTGTACATCTCATTGTTGCAATAGGTCTACCTGTATCCCTATTTAAACAATTTGTTCTTTACCTTCCCCTCCCCAAATTATACCAACATCAAATACAGTGAAAACAGAGGCTATACCATGGGGGATTCCTTCCTCTTCCTAAACACACCTTTTTCCTTCTTAATTTTGTAGGATATAAATTAGATTCTTGACTATATTCTCCCCTTCTTCTCCACGTCATTCATCTACTTCTTTCCCCTTGATCCTACCCCACCCCTTTCGAGTACCTGGTGTTTTATCTTGCTGAACTTTAATTTTCGCTTTCTAAGGAATAACACTATTATAATTTACAAAAATAATAAAATAATGTGAAATGTTTAAGAGTAATGCTACATGATACAAAGGGGTTTTGAAAAATGAAATCATTTTTAGAACTATATTTACTGACATGGATGAAATATAATCCTATTTAAGTCAACAAATAGCTCTTGCTTTATTTTCTAGCTCTGTCTAAGTCCTAGAATTCTAAGACGAACTTGGGAGGATGAATTGGAGTGAGCTATCATTCTTTATAGAGTTCTTTATAGATTTCTGTATTGTATATAAATTTATTTAGAGAGCAGACTGTATTTTACAGTCACTAAAAGGACAATAAAGATACTTTCATCGAGAAAACCCAAACTATTTTAAAGACCTGTCCACAATTAATTTACCATGATATTTAATCATCATAAATTTGACTTAAAACGCTCAGCATTAATCACAAAAGAGGGGTGCTTTTCTAGCCAATTGTATTTTATCTTTTAATTTTCACTCATCTCTATTAATTGTACACTCTGATGCTTCCTTCTAAGTGTACAACATGCAAACCCATCCTTCTATCACCTCTCCCTTCTCCTGGCCTCTCCCCTTTCTTGCAAGAATTTCAATAGATTTTATTGTTTTATTTTTATATGTAATAATCCCAGCTTTTTTTGTCGGTCGTGGGGCCTGAATCTCCCTCAGCTCTTCAGCCCAAGGCTAGCGCCCTTACCACTTGAGCCACAGAGCCACTTCAGGCTTTCTTCTGCTAACGTGGTGCTGAGGAATTGAACCTAGAGCCTCATGCATGTGAGACAAGCACCCTACCATTGAGCCAACTTCCCAGCCCATAATCCCAGCTTTTTAAGAACAGTCACAATACCCTAGAATAGTCAGCAATGCCATGAATAGAATTCAAAGTTTTATGGGCTATTTTGTGAGACAATGAGATATAGTCCATAGTTCTCAAAGGTTGCCTCATTTTCCTTATAATTGGAACTTATGATAAGAAGAGCATCTGCCCCTGACTCCAAAATGTACATAACCTCATCTCTGAAATCTATAAATGTGGTATTTTACATGACAAAAAATAGGTTAGAAGTGGAGTTAAGGCTGATTTCACATAAAGCGATTATCCTGGACTATACTCTTAGGCCCAAAGTAATCTCCCTCTTAAATAAGGGAGAGACAGGTTAGTGGTGCAGCCAGAAAAAGACTAGACCAGCCACTGTTGGCCTGAACTGGGGCCACTTCTTCTCCCAGTCCTCCAAAAGGAACACAGTCATGTCCAAATCTTCGTTTCAAGTCATTATAACTCATTTGAAAAATCCATGTACTATAAAATCATAAATTTATGTTATCTCAAGCCATCACATTTATGACAACTTCTAGTAATAAAAAATTAGTACAAGCCCAGTTTGTCACAAGATGATTTCAAAGATATATGTAATTTCTGCTTTTTAATACTAATTAATACTAATATTTTATTTTTGTCAGTCATAGGGCTTGAACTCTGGGCCTGAGCGCTGTCCTTTAGCTCTTCAGTTCAAGGCTAGTGTTCTACCACTTGATCCACAGTGCCACTTTTGGTTTTGTGGTGATTCATTGGAGGTAAGAGTTCCACAGCCTTTCCTGCCCAGGCTTGCTTTGAACATTGATCCTCAGATCTCAGCCTCCTAAGTAGGATTACAGGCATGAGCCACCAGTGCCCAGCCAATACTAATATATTATTGTAAAATAAAATACATCCTTGGAATAGCCTTTGCCCTATTATATATTAGTTTACCAGGAAACATACATACATGATGCACACACACACACACACACACACACACACACACACACACACACACACACACTTTTAATTCATCCTTTTATCATTTGTTTCCTAAAAAACATGTTTTCTATAAAGCATTTACTGTTAACATTCTGAACTCTTACAGACTATATTCAATGACAACATTTCTCAAGTCTCCTCATCACTGGGCCTATGATCTGGAGATCATAGGTGTTTGGAGTACCAATCCTGGCCAGAGTATGTCTTCCTGACTACTATATTCCTTAGTTTATCACCAGGGGAATTAGAGCAATTAATTCACATCTACTGCACATCTACAAGAGCAACCACAAGGGGGTGCACTATCCACAGATCGATAGATAACTTTTTTTTTTCTTGGTCTAAAAGGGGAAGCGGGATGGGAAGGGGAAACAAAGGAGGAGGCTACAATGCTTGATAGAAAATGTACTCATAACCTTGCCCATGTAATTGTAACCCCTCTGTACAGTATTTTCACAATAAAATAAATAAATAAATAAAAGGGAAGCCAGGAACAAAGTGTAGCTGTGGTTTCTAGCTTCCTTACAAAGGTAAGGTTTTCACACAACTGCTACTCAAGTCATCCTGCTGGTCTCCATGAGTTTACTGAATAATTCTCAATCAGGGTAAGTCAAATAGATACATAAGTGGGCTAAAGACTTTTCTGAAGAGGAAGTAAGAATGGCCAATAGACACACAAAGTAATGCTCAACTTCTCTAGCCATAAAAGAAATAAATGCAAATCAAAACAATATTGAGATTCCACTTCACCCCAGTTAGAATGGCTATCATCAAGAACTCTAATAACAACAGATGCTGGAGGGGATGTGGCCGAAAGGGAACCATACTGCATTTTTGGTGGGAGTGTAAACTTGTAAAACCCCTTTGGAAAGCAGTGTAGAGGTTCCTCAAAAGACTCCACATAGAGATCCCCTATCACCTAGCAATCCCACTTTTGGGCATTTACCCAAAGGATCACAAACAAGACCACACTAAAGCTACCAGCACAACTATGTTTATTGCAGCATTCTTCACCATAGCTAAGATATAGAACCAACCCAGATGCCCTTCAGTAGATGAATGGATCAAGAAAATGTGGTATATATACACAATGGAATTCTATGCCTCCATCAGAAAGAATGACATTGCCCCATTTGTTAGGAAATGGAAAGTGTCCGGACCCACAGGATGTCAACGAGGGCGGTGAACCTAAGCTAGAAGGAATGAAGGGACAAGAGACACAAAGAATGACAGCAAGACAAGGGTTCTGATCAAGCTGCCAATTTTTATTTTTCACACAGGGGTATTTATATGCTTGGAATAAGGAAGCTTTTTCATTGGCCGTTAAAGAAGGTTTTTCATTGGCCGTAGCAGTGCAGGATGTTTGCTTAGGGCAGGGGGAAAGGTGGTCCTTAGCAGTTGCAGGATGTTTACTTAGGGCAGGATGAAGGATTCTGTAAACTCAGCCTCAAGATATTCCAGTGAGATAGTCAAGCCTATTATGTTGAGAGGCTCAACTTTTGGCTCCCGACAGAAAGACTTGGAAAAAATTAAGTGACGTAAACCAGGCCCAAACAAATGTAGGTCCCATGGTTTCCCTTATTTGCAATAACTAGTACATGTGTAGGACAAGCAAGAAAAGGCCAAAAGCTATGTACATATGACCATATAATATTAAGTTAAGCAAAATGAACCCCAAGGTAGGGACACAAATATCTTTTTTATTTCTTGCTATTGTTTCTAATGTATTTATAATGTACCATGTGATTTTTGTTGTTGTTTCTTTATATGTTCCTCCCCCGTGGTATAACCCCTGTTTTCACTGTATTTGAGGCTGGTGCCCTGAATCTTGTGTATACACTTCTCTAATTCAGGGAGCAGAAGGGAAAAAACAAAATGCTTAACTAGGGATACAAGTTGACCCATTGTAACAATGAGATATACAAAACACTATGTTGAAAACAAACTTTACAACTTCAGCACAGGGGGCGGGTAGTTATGGAGGTGGGAGGGAAAGGTTGGCAGGGGGAAAAAGGAGGAGGCAACAATGCTCAATAGGATATGTACTCATTACCTTGCTCATGTAACTGTAACCCCTCTGTACAGCATTATCATGATAGAAAATGTACAAAAAATAGATACATAGCCTTCAATTCAGAGCCCAGAACTACAAACAGCTTTCTTCCAGTCTTCTCCTAAGCTTCTCCTATTAGATCTTCCACACCAAAACACCAGATTATTGTCCCTTCTCTGAAAAATAAATCAGATTATTGTCTCCTCCCTGGACAATGAGGCTTCTGATAACAGGAAAGGGCGTTCCAAGTTCTCCATCCATCTGAATCCTCTGACCTCCTTCAGAAAGTAAGTTTCCAGGCCTCCCCCATGAAAACAAATGGACTTATGGAGCTAAAAGGTAAATCTCCAGAAGCATGCTATTCCATTTGATTACCAGAGCATTTACATTTTAGCAATAATTCTTATACACCAATCTGCCTAATTTATATGGGCTATGATTTCAAAGTAATTGTGTGATTTGACACCTTTTTCTTTTAATAGAAGATTTCGTTTTATTATTCCGCTAACTATACACAGCAAGGAAAGTCTAACAAACCAGACCATGTTCCGTGTCTTTCCACATCCCACTCATGAAGAGCAGCATTGGGTAATGAAGGCTGTAAATGGGTCCTTTTCTTCCTATGCCATCCTTGGAAACTCAACTGTAAAGAAATTCCCTTTGAAAGATTCATGCTTAATTATCTAATAGCTAAAAGCATTCCGCCAATGTAGAATAATGTATATATGTCAGAGCTGTGTTTATTTCACACACACAAAAAAGAAGCCATCAGGATGCAAAAACCGATTCTAGTAGCATTTGAGAAACAGACTTATAAAGCTTCCAGGAAAAGGAAAAAAATCACCTGGAATAAACTTATAAGTCAGGGAAGAGACATTTCAAAGTTCTGAAGGTCATAATGCTGCAACCCTAGGGTTTCTGTTCAATGGCATGTTTGTTAAAAATTTGCTTCACTATGAAACAAAAATCTACAAGTTAGCAGTCTGGACCATAATCAACATTACTGAAGCCAAGTTACAATCTCCTAGAAAATTAAATAAACGGTGGTGTGCTTCTTGAAACAAGGTTCAGGTCAGACACCGAGTGCACATACTACTTTACATTTGATTTCCTTGTTTGAGATAATTCTTGCTCATGAAAATTAGGTGACGAATCTTACTCTTTCTTCAGGATGGATCTCTTCAAATTAGTTAATATTCAATCTTACATCATTTGTCTGTCTACTCATAGAAAACTTAGTCTCTCAATAATTGTTTTACTGCTACATATTTGCTAAATCATGTTCAGGAAACATTTATATGACAACTTACAGAGAGCCTGAATGCCAATCATCTCCCGTTTCTTTAGGATGTAAGGAATTCAATAAGTCTAAAACAAATTCAAAAGTGTATCCTTGAGTTATAAACATTTGATGAATAAATGCAAGGTTGGTCTTTTCCTTGTTTGAATAAATAAAATAACGACAATTTATTTAAATACTACTCTGGTAAATAATATTTAAAATGTTTTAATAAATGAATTATTTAATTTATTTAAATATTTATTTCATAAAGATTAAATTTTTATAATACCCTACTTAATTTAATTCCTACAATCTTGTTAAAAATCAAGAAACTGAGTCTCACAGATGATCTGTCCATGGGTCAGGTAAACAGATTGCATTTTCTGCTCATATCACTCCATTTTTATGACCATTTTTCAAAGCACGAGGATTGAGTCTTCAATTTAAGGTTGGTTTATCTTATTAGTAGTTTAAACACTAACCTAGGCCTGCAAGCTGAAAAGACATGCAAAATAATTTGCCAAATAACACTCTAAAATGATAGTTCTGTATAATCATGGTCAGATTTCCCTTTAAAAGATTACAAAAACATTGTTCTTTCCTGAAACCCATTAAATCTGTGCTTTTCTGTGAGATTTATGCCCCAGCAAAGCAATCTTATCATTTAGGTTTTAATTATTGTCAGTTGTGAGTTAATTAGCCTATCCAGTTTTCTCCCTTGATATTTTTGTCTCAAAGTCCCTATAAATTTTTTGTCCTTTAAAAAATATAGAAGGGATATTTTTAAAGATTAAACAGGCAACTGAAAAAGAAAGAAATACATTTCTCCCATAGTCTGAGATTGATCTGATACTTTACACATATTGAGTGACAGGCTGTGCATTAGAATGCAGAAGGGAATGGTGGGAGGGAATATGAACCTAGCAGGAGAAAATTGAGTCTCAAATGTAATTTTGAGTAAGGAACTCACTTGGTCCCTATTAGCCTTACTTACATGTCAGCTGAGATCATTGGGAGTAATCAAGAGATAATCCAAGAAAAGTGGTTGCACATTTTCAAAGTGCCAAGCCCTACTGCATACCCCACCACCATGATTCTCTTTGAAGTTACTAAACTTCCCACATTCTCTGTAGTAAAGGAGCCATGTTCAGAGTCTTTCTCCTGCCTGGTGAGTTTCCTGCTTCTGCCTCCCACTCCTGTTAGATGCTAAGATACTCTCTTTCTTCGTTTGTCTGCTTATTCATCCCCACCATTAAAAGTAAGTTCTCTGAGAGAAAGGATTAGGTCTATTGTACATCCCCACCACAGAGAAAACATACCTGTATCTGCTAGATACTGGATGAGTATTTGCATAGGGGATTTTAAACCATGTAAAACATATTCCTCATTGCATCTAGATTAAGTATATTGAGCATCCAAAGCTCCATAAGCAGTAGGTTTGGGGATAAATTGCTGTAGTATCCCACCCGAAGAAATTGAAATATGGGGTAATAGCAGCATAATAATGGGTAAGCAGAAAAAGCATTATGAAGACAAGCAGTGGGTAAAGAAAGAAAGAAGTTAAGGATGTGTTTTTGCAGGAAACAGGAAAGGTCCAGTCACCTTTTTATAAGCCTAAAACATTCACATTCCAGACCATATATTCAGACCTCACTGAGTGAGACCATGTCTGATGAGCATGTGCAGAAGAACTGGAAACATGTTTCCTAGAAGGTGTGATAGGGACTGTGTTGCTGATACCAGTATTTGGCATTGTTTTTCAGTGAGTTCTGGTGACTGAGCATAAAAGGATTCACCTTCATCCATCCTTTGGCTAACATGTTATTTTTACAGGGATGAATCTTCTACAATACTTGCTGTGATAACTGCTGTTTCGGTTCTAAATAGCTTTCCCAGAAAGGTCTCTAACTCACTCAAACACCACGTTTATCTTGCTACCTTACATCCTTTTTAAGATGATATTTTTATTTATTTATATGTGTTTATTTGTTTGCTATCCTTAAATAGTTGTGCAGAGGAGTTGCCATTTAACAAAGCAGTTTAAGAATACAGTGCATCGTGATCAATGTCACTCTTTTCTTTTTTATATGTTTAGGGATGTGAAGGGTAAACCAAAGGAGGAGGCTGCAATGCTTGGTAAGAAATGTACGCATTATCCTGCCCATGTAATTGTAACCCCTCTGTACAGTATGTTCACAAATAAAAAATAAATAAATTAATTTAAAAAAAAGATCCTGTGTTCTATACCGGGAACTGAGGAAAGACAGAAAATACCATACAGAGGGGTTACAGTTACATGAGCAACGTAATGAGTACATTGCATATCAAGCATTGTTGCCTCCTCCTTTGTTTGTCCCCTACCATCCCTGCCCTCCCATTTCCACAACTACACCCCCCCCATCACCTAAAATGTAAAGTTCATTTTTCAACATAGCATCTTGTACATCTCATTGTTGCAATGGGTCAACCTGTATCCCTATTTAAACGATTTGTTTTTCCCTCTCTTCCCCACATTATTCCAACATCAAAAACAGTGAAAATGCTTTTCAACATTCTCACCTATACCTCCCCTAACACTCTTCCCTTTCTCCTCTTAATTTCCACTGTGGCAAGTATCAAAAGCAAATTTATAGTGTATTTGATTCTGATCTGGCAATAGATCTGATTAGAAAGTATATCATTATAGGCCCAAACGTATTTAAAAGTCGGGCAAATGCTGCCTTTAAAGCCATTCCTTTGTCCAAGGCTCATTCATGGTAAGACAGTCACTTTATGAAAGGTTTGTGTTGTGTTGGTCTGTATTCATACACATACACCAAACTGTATACATGTATTTTATTTATATAAAAATGTATATTGTTATAGGTCAGGCACTGGTGGCTCATGCCTGTAATCCTAGCTATATAGGAGGCTGAGCTTAGGAGAATTGAGGTACAGGCTATCTTGAGCAGAAAAGCAAGTGAGACTCCATCTCCACAAAGAAAGACTGGACATGGTGCCACATGCCTGTGGTTCCAGCAACAACAGGAAGCCTGCATAGAGTAGGCAGATGGTAGCTCAGAAATTTCCCAGGCAGGGAGGGAACAAGACCCTATCCTAAAATTAACCAGAGCAAAACAGGACTGGAGAAGGGACAATGCTGAGCCAGCCTGGCAGGTGCTAGGCCATGAGTTCAACTTGCTGTCCACCCCCTGCAGTGAACCTTCCCCAAAAGAATATATTAAGTTATTCATACATACTCCATGTACATACAAAATCATTTCTGACCATCTGTGTGGGTCATGTCTTAGCCCTGTGGCCATCTCTACACCTAAGATGGCCCAGGATATCTTATAATATCAAGAACAAACGTGCACATCAAACAGTAGTATTATCCTTAGAAGATTAACTTTACTGCCAAAGAAAAGTATAAAATACAATATTAGAATACCTTTGTGAAAGCAAGTGAAAGTTTTAAAAGGGAGCTTATTTCTTAATCACTGATAAGACTTTTAGAAGTATCAAATATGTCAATTGCAGATTATTGTTGAGGGCCTAAAGATTCCAAAGTAGATATTGTTCCTTTACTGGAGTCCTTTATCCCCATCTGCATAGCACACAGACCTGGGTAAAGTTAAGTATATTTATAGCTGGGCACCAGTGTCTCACACCTGTCATCCTAGCTACTTAGAAGGCTGAGATTTGAGAATCGAGGTTCAAAGCCAGCTCAGCAGACAAATCAACAAAACTTATGTTTAACCAGCAAAAATGCCAGAAGTGAAGGTGTGGTCCAAGTTAAAGCATTAGCCTTGAGTAAATAAACTAAAAGACAATGTCCAGGCTTGAGTTCAAGCTTCAGTAATGGCACAGAAAAAGGGGGGAAAATCTCTGTGCTCTAAAATGTCACCAGTGCTAATACATGTGTTTACACAAAGCAACCAATGCATTACCATATGCAAGAAAGAGCCTATGGGTCATCCTCTGAACATATGTCCTAGGTCAGAACCTCTTAGACCTTAGTGTACAAACCACTCATTAGGGGAATCAGACAGATTCTGAGTCAGTGAATCTGAGCTAGCTCCTTCTATATTTCTAGAAAGTTCCATAGGGATACCAGAGCTACTCAATAAAGGACGACACTTGTTTGGATTGCACACATAGCTGACTGTTGCCATTGGGCATGGTTAGGATGTAGTGGTCCAGTCAGTAATTCTTAAAACATTAGATCTTAACTGTTCAAAGACTTGAAGTCAGAGTTATTATTACCAGTAATCAGAGTCCATTTTACAAAGAAATTTGGAGAATGGTCCATTTGCTTAACCTGCTGAGTTCCTGTTTCATATACTAGACTGAGATGTTTACAGTAGAACTGAGTAAATTCTGCTTAGCATTCCTTAACTATATAGCTTTCGGTAACCTTTCTTCCTCCTCCTCCTCCTCCTTCTTCTTCTTCCTCCTCTTCTTCCTCCTCCTTCTCCTCCTCCCTTTCTCCCTTCTCCTCTTGCTCCTCCTCCTCCTCCTCTTCTTCCTCCTCCTCTTCCTCCACCTCCTCCTCCAGCTCTTATTTCTCTTCCTCCTCTTTCTTCTCAGTAATTAGGGACTGAACTCAGGACTTCAGATGAAGCACTCTACCACTGGAGCCATGTCTCTGATTATTTGCTTTTAGTTAGTTAGTTTTTTTTTTTCAGATAGGGGCTTGTGATTTTGTTATGTTAACCTCAGACTAAGATACTCCTGTGTGCAAATACCAAGTCATGCAGACATGTAGTGATACATCAGGCCTGTAACTTGATCTCTACACGTTGTGTGACCTTCTAGATGTTTAGTTTGGTTGATTTTTGGATTCCATGATCCTTCTCTGGTGCTTAATTTTCAGAAGACATACTTTCCCCCCTTTTCCTTAGATTCCTTCTGTCCACCAGTTTTGGGTACAGGGTTAGATGTCACTGAGTGGGTCATAATAGTCAAGAAACTGGACAATAGTCAGCAAATCTGGTCCTTCAAAGCAGGGGAAGTCTAGTAGAAGAAATAATAGATTACCTTGACTAGTTTAACTCAAGGGAGTATGTTGTACCACTGCAGCAGATTAGTATTGTGACAGGAATTGCACGGAAAGAGCAGTGGCTTCTGATTGTGGAGTTAGGCCAGCACACAGATCAGAAGCAGTTCTGCCTGACTGCTCTTAACTCTACTGATCTACAGACTGGAAAAGAACACTCGAGGAACCTGTCACGCAGTCTGTTGCTGAGTCTCAGGACTTGGGCCTTGTCCTAAAATGACCAAATGCTGGCAAAAGTTTTTATTTAAGTTTGTCAACCTGGAAAGACAAACCCCAGCTACGTGTGATGGTGTACTCCTGTAATTCCAACTACTAGGTTGGTAGAAGCAGGAAGACCCCATCACGGAAGCCCTGGAAAAGTGAATGGGATTCTATTTTAAGGACAAAATAAAAACAAAAGATCTAGAGGAAGGCATGGTTCTAGAGGTAGAGCCCTTGCTTAACAAGCAGTTCAATCCCCAGTAATGTAAATTTTAAAGAGAGAGAGACAGAGACAGAGAGGGAGAGAAAGAGGGCTTATATTACTCTACCCAGTGAGGCTAAGGAGCCCCACAGGTTGGTGTTGAATGATCACAATTTCCAGGATGTTCGCTTAACATTCATTTATCGATATCATCCATCCACAGGTATACTTTATGATTATACAATCCTTACTTCTACAACTTTTTAAAATTTGTTTCATTAGTCCTTTTGGTTTAAGCAAGAGAAAACTGATAGGAGACAAAAATCATACAATAGGGGAGAATTTCATTCTACCTTTATTTCAATATTGAATTATTGCCATTATTATGTTGCTCTTATTTAAGTTTTTATTGTGAAAATACTGTACAGAGGGGTTACAGTTACATGAGCAGGTAATGAGTACATTTCTTATCCAGCATTGTGGCCTCCTCCTTTGTTTTTCCTCTACCATCCCATCCCTCCCACTTCCACAACTAAACCACCCAATCCCCCCACCTACCCCCAAACACCACCTAAATTGTAAAGTTCATTTTTCGACATAGCATCTTGTACATCTCATTGTTACAATGGGTCAATTTATACATTTTGTTTTTTCCCTTTCCCTCCCCAAATTATACCAACATCAAATACAGTGAAAACAGGGATTATACTGTGGAGGAGGGACATACAAAGCAACAAAAAAATCACATGGTACCTTATAAATGCCTTAGAAACAATAGAAAGGAAAAAAAAAAACCACTTGTGTCCCTATCTTGGGGTTCATTTTGCTTAACATCATCTTATCTGAACTTTTCTGCTTGTCCCAGACATATACTAGTTATTGCAAATAAAGGAAACCATGGGACCTATGCTTCTTTGGGCCTGGCTTACTTCACTTAATATAATTTTTTCCAAGTCTTTCCATTTCCTAACAAATGGGGCTATATCATTCTTTCTGATGGAGGCATAGAATTCCATTGTGTATATATACCACATTTTCTTGATCCATTCATCTACTGAGGGGCATCTGGAATGGTTCCATATCTTACCTATGGTAAATAAGGCTGCAATAAACATAGTCGTGCTGGTAGCTTTAGTGTGGTCTTGTTTGTAAGCATTTGGGTAAATGCCCAAAAGTGGGAT
>NW_012267228.1:28557457-28565722 GCF_000151885.1 Dipodomys ordii | reverse complement strand
CTTCTTCTTCTTCTTCTTCTTCTTCTTCTTCTTCTTCTTCTTCTTCTTCTTCTTCTTCTTCTTCTTCTTCTTCCTCTAATTATTCTTCCTCCTCCTCCTCCTCCTCCTTCTCCTTCTCCTCCTCCTCTTTGTACTGAGGTTTGAACTCAGGGATTCACACTTTCTAGGCAAGTGTTTTACTGCTTGAGCCAGGCTCCAAGCTCTATGATTTCAGTTGTTTTTGAGAGAGGGTCGTGTTTTGTGCCCCATTCTATCTACTATGTAGGATAAAAGGCATGTAGCACAGTACTAAGCTATTGGTTGAGATGGGGAGGGCGGGTCTCACAATATTTGTACCAAAAATGGCTTTAAAACACAATATTTTCAACCTCTGCCTTCCAAGTGGCTAGAATTAATGGTATGAGCCATGTATACCTGGCCTGTGTTTCCATATTTAAGTGGAAATGGAATCTCTTTGCCATTTTGATTTGCATTTCCTTTATGGCTAAGGGTGTTGAACACTTCTTGGTAGGTTTATTTGCCATTTGTATTTCCTCTATTGAAAATTGTCTGTTCAATTCATTTTCCCATTTATTAATTGGATAATTTGTTCTTTGAGGGTTCCATTTTTTAGCTCTTTTTGTACTTGTGACATTAATCCTTTATTTGATGAATAGCTGGTAAAGATTTTCTCTTATTCTCTGAGCTCTTTTCTCTGGTAATTGTTCACTCTGATTTGGAGCAGCTTTTCAATTTGATGTACTTCTATTTTTCAATTCTTGCCATTATTTCCTGGGCAACAAGAGTCCTATTCTGAAAAGAGTTTTCTCTAGTTGTATCTTCAAGTGTTTTCTGGTAGTAGTTTTCTAACTTCCAAGTCTTATATTAGGATCTTTGTTTCATTTCTATTGATTTCTGTACAAGATGATGGGTATTTTATGTGTGGATATCCAGTTTTTCCAGCACCATTTGTTGAAGCTATTTTGCAGTGTCTGTTTTGGGCACCTTTATCAAAAAATCAGATATGTATGGGTTTATTTCAGGGTTTTCTGTCCTATTGGCTTATATATGTGTGGGTGTTGGTGAAATTCGGGGGGGGGGAGTTGTTTTATTTTACTAAAGCTCATTTGTATAAGTCCAAGTCTGGTACTGTAATATTTTCAGCATTATATTTTTTAATCAGGATCGTTTAAGCTTTTCAGGGACTCATATTATATATGAATTCATATTGTTTTTTCTATTTCTATGAAGAACAACATTGTGATTTTGATGAAAATATGCAATGACTTCTTTCTTAAGTAAAAGAATTAGTATGAAGATACAGATTTCAGAACATATAATTCTTTAAAATATATTTTGTATAAAAAATAAGCAGTCCCAAAGGAGTATGAGAGAAATAGAGAATCCACACTCTTGAAAATGGATATTTCTACCCAGTTTGTTTAAACAGAGTTCTTTAAAAACTCTATCATGGTGAAAGTATCTACATTTAGACTTTATGAGAGTAATAATATTTAGGGAACTTCCTTATGGTTTTGTTGCTAACTAACAAATCTATTGGTTGTTACCACATTTAGAAAGGGCACCACAGTGAGTGGTTACTTGGAGAAGGCATGAGCATCCACCCTCAGGAAGGATGTAATGCAACAACTGTATTGCTATGTGTATGAATCCTTGTAGCACAGCATCTTTATCCCAACTTAAATTGAAAAACATATTCTTTGCCTGCAATACTTGGAGATGATTCTAAAAGGAAAGTCTCCAATGATAACTTCTTAAAATGCTATCAAAATTGAAAATTTGAAGAAAGTTGTTTTCCCAATGTGAGATTGAGGAAAAAGTAATGTTCAAAATCAATGCTAATGGAGGTAGTATTAAATATGCATATGTGACTGGGTAGATATAATGAATTCATCTGCATCATTTAAAATTTACATTCCTTCAAGAAGAGGCATTTGTATGTTTTATTTACTTTCAGATTCATATGGATCAGACAGTGATTGACAAACAATGGTTATTCAGAACTATAATTTACTCTCACTAGGAAAGGAGATAATTTCCTCATGCTCAGGACACTGTTATATTTGCATATATGTCAATACGTTATCTTTGTTCCCTCGTGAAGGGAATAAAAATTAAAATGGTTTTGCTCTATGAAGACCTGTTTAAGGAGCTGTAACTAATGTCTCCATATTTCTTAATTTCTGTTTTTGTAGAATGTTTGTATTATTCAGAAGACACCTAGGTCTGCTTACTGGAAAGATACAATATGAGTTAAAAAATTAAATCTGTGACTCCCTTTAAGGTTTCTCTCTGTGTATTTGAAGCACAGAGGACTTTTCTGAATTCAAGAAGGCACTATCTTACAAATAAACTGGCATTATAGTCTAAGCCCATTGGCTTAATCAAACCAGCAGGACTTACTGCTGGCTTGTAAAATTGATGAGGTGAACCAACACTTAGGAAAACTGCAGAAAAGAAGAAGATATTCTGAGCTATCATTTTCTTTTCACTGATACTACTAATAATAAATAAAAGAGGTTGGAGAATGTATTTTTTTATTGTTTTAGCTGCCAACTTTCCATTCTTCTAAAGTACTTGCCAACATTTAGTACATGCATACATGTAAAGTGACATTCTTCATATCATTGGGCAAGTAGTGTCTCATGCCTTAGTACTTACTCACCTTACCTGACACAGTCTTTGTTCATAGCTGTAATCTCAATGCTTTAGAAGCTGAAGTAGGAAGATGGTGAGTTCAAGGTCAGTCTGGACTACATATTAGGGAGGGAAGGAAGAAAGGAAGGAAAGAGGAAGGAAGCAAGAAAGGAAGGAAGCAAGCAAGGAAGGAAGGAAGGAAGGAAGGAAAGAAAGAAGGAAGGAAAAAAAGAAATTGTTTAAAAAGAAAACAACAACAAAGAAAATAAAAAGTCCTTTATTCTGATTGGGGTAAATCTCTGAGTAATTTCCACTGAAAGCCAATCATTCTGCAATCACCCTTACAAAAAGCCCATGACTTTTCCTCTCACTGAACAAGCTGCAGAGGCCCAGCTGCCTCATCCTGTTTGTGAATTCCACTAGCACGTCTTTCAGCATCAATAAGTGTCACAGAAATGAGCAAGGCTGGATTTCCTTGCCGTCACTGACATGATTGAATTTCATATTGAGCTGCTTCCAGGTGCCAGTGTGACAGTCAGCAAGCATGTACTGAGTATGTGTTGTGTCCCAGAGATAGTTCTCTGCACCATGGGGAATTCAAAAGCAAGGGCACAGTCTTCAAGCAATATGTTCTTAGACTGGTGTGTCTCTTTATATTTGGTTCTTTTCTTTTTCAGGTGTCAGTAATGTAAGTTACATATGAGAAGTAGCAGGTAAAATGTTGCTTTGAGCAATATTCTGCTGTGTTTAGAATAAGAATTCTTGAATTAAATGGAAAAATTGTACTAAATAAATTCTAGAATCTCTTCTAACTAAAATTTCTTTTTTAAAACCCTTTTTACTTTCTTAAACATCTAGAAATTTTTGTCAGTACATGGAACTGCTTTCTCACATTTCCATTCTTTGGCTTTGGTTTTCATGTTAAGACAGACTCCTCATGCTTTCTCTTCTCCATGGCTTTCAATATTCACTTTTTATAGGCACCAGTAGGTCACACCTGTAAGTGGTGGTTGGAGGGCAGCCAAAATAACTAGGAAAAAAATCAGACTGGAGGCACAGATCAAGCCATAAGCAAGCAAACAGAGCAAGATGAAAGGCCCTGTGTTTCAACAGTGGTCAAAAACAAAAGCAAAAAATAAAATAAAATTAACAAAACTCATTCATCTAAGTAGAGAGGTGATCACTCTGCCATGACTGTTCACACAATTTTACCATGTTACCATTTTCATGTGTATTCTTCACCAGAGGTTATTCTTTGTGTTTCCTGCCTTTATATAGCCCAGTTGGCTGCCCACCCTTACCTGTATTTTAGAAATACAGACACATGGTAACAGTGAAGTCACAGATTCATCTATAACCTAAAAGGCTGAGATTAGGATTTAAGTAGAAGCAGCTGAAATGAAGTGTAATGAATATGTCTCAAATTACTCTCCCAAATTTATTTTGATTCTTTGATATTATTTCAAAGCAGAGTTATAAATTATGGAAACTAATGATTATGTATTTAATGTATTCTTTTGTGGAATACATACATTGATCAATTTTAAATGCCTCTTAAATATTCAGCAGATTCATATATTTATTATTCTTTCATAGCATTAGGTAATTATGTTTTCAGAAATATGGGTTTTAAAAGTGAAACAGTAATTAAATTCTTATCTATACTAAATTAATTTATGAGTTAAATCCAAGGACTATTAGTAACAAAGAATGTAAAGAGACAGCTCTCTTTGGGGAGCTCTTTGGCCAACCTTAGAGTAGAATTTCTAAGGAAAATTTGGGGTGTACTATTTCATATTCAAACCATAGTGGAGTAATTGACATCTCCCTCTAACCAGACATTCATTGTGCTAGTAAATAGTAGTTTTCATGCCTGCCACAGAATCAGCATGAAACTTGATGTGCAATTCTTGGTGAAAATAATGATACATGTTCTCTAGAGTTTTGAGTAACAGATAACATGAAACAATTCCATTCCCAGGGCTAAGGCACCATTTTTAATCATCATTACCCAGATATCAAAACCACTTGATGATATCACAAGACGAGAAAGCAAGGATGCACCTCTGAGATAATGTGGTAATTGTCTTCTGACAATCGATTTGTAGCCTAAGAACTCAATGCTAGTCCCCTCTGAAGATGAGAATAACTTCCACAGGTTATCTTTTATAGATATAGTAGAGCTGATTTTGCGACTCTGTTTTTTTATCAAGCACTATGCTAAGAAGTGGGAAGTCAGAAGCAGGTGACAGTCCCTAACTTCAGTTGTTTACTATCCTGTAGATAACAGACAAGTAAGCAAGTTGAGTATAAGAAAGCTTTCTCATACTCAATGATATGACAACTTGCTTCATAGAATAAAAAGTGCTGACCAGCCCTAATAGGTCTTAGAGGAAACTAATTTTTGTTGTGAGGAAGGTCAGTGTTTTTTGGAGGAGGGAAGTTCATTTGGGCCACTAGATAAAGATGTAACTCTTGCACTTGATCCTAGAAATGTGTAAACATGCTTTCTGAGGCACCAATCACAAACTTTTTAAATTACATTTTTGATCCTTTTTACTTAAATTATATTTGATTATCCTTAAGTAGTTGTATAAAGAAACTGCCATTCCACAAATCAGTTTATGAATACAATGCATCTTGATAGATGTCATCCTTTCTATCATTCTCTATCACTCCCACCCCAAAGCCTCCCCTAAATTTTCTTAATTTTGAAGGACATTCATTGAACTTTCTGACTGCTTTCTCCTACTTCTTCCTCTCTTCTCCATCTATTCCACTCTTTAACGCTACCCCTTACCTTTCAAGTAACAGTTTCTAGATAATCATTTAGTTGGACAGCAACCCCAACTTTTTCAGATTTTCTGTGGTTATCATAAAGGTGATGAACAGCAGGTTTCCAGTTACATATGTAAGTAAATAGTGCATTTCTTTTGGGGCAATGTCACCACTTCCCTCATTCTCACCCAGTTTTTCCCTCCCCAACCACAAATTTTTTAATAAGTTTTTTATTGTGAGAATACTGTACAGAGGTGGGGTTACAGTTATACAAGAGGTAATGAGCATATTTCTTATCAAGCATTGTTGTCTCCTCCTTTGTTTTTCCCCTACCATCCCTTCCTTCCATCTCCACAACTATACTCCCCAACCACAAATTTTTAAACAGAATACTTTCCTAAGATTTGATTAAAGGATTTCATTGAAATCCACGGTAACCAGTCTAATTTTTAATCCTCATTCTGACCTCAGCTCAGGCAATTCTTCTATCTAACTAGTCTTCTCTTGACTCCCTCCCTGTGTAGACCACAACAACAATCCCTCACTCACTGTGAGCTTTTTTTTTCTTGTACAATTTATTCATATAAATTCATGTTAGTTCTCTTATGATTCTCTCCAGGTACCTACGAAAGAGGCTTGTAATTTATACATTTTCTTTCTGAATATATAGTAAGTAGTATTTCAGGGATACTTTTCTCAGACTTTAGTCATGAAGCATCCCAGGACCTACAGTCTTTACAATAAAAAATATATATTAAGAAAAAAATAAATTAGGCTCACCATTTGGCCAAGAGGGAAAAGAAAACAGTTTGCTGAATGATCATTGTGGGCTTTTGTAGATCCTTCCACCTTCCACCAGGCCATTCTGATCTTCCACTGTCTGTCTCACTTGTAAAGATCACAGTGCTGAATGGATTTATGGAACAATACACACAAAGTTCACTGCATACATTCATGATGTTGATCTTGGCAAGTATGCTTTGACTGTTAGCTTGCTATTCAAACATACAATTCCAGTTTTCCCTCTGAAAAGCCATCAACTACTTTACAGTTTTGTTTTCTGCACCTAACTCCCTCTGTTGCCAATGAAATTACTTTTCTGTTGATTTTATATAGTCATACATAAGAAGAGTTCAACAAAAGCAGTATATGGGACTACAGAAAATGAGAGATATTTGATAATGATAGAAAAGAAATGACCTGTGTGCAGAGGACTGGGAGAAACATTTTCAAAATGACATCAGATTGGAAAGTACATTTCCATCAAAGGAGCAACCACAGCTATTCCGTGTAGAAGGACAACTGTCACAGCAATGCAAGCTTCCAGAATAAAGAGAGGGACCAAGCTAAGATAAAACCTTCAGAGACAAAAGTTCTCTGAGAGTCAGATAGTGGCCATTAGAAAAGCAAACCTCCTCAAGTTTCCAAACTAAATTGAAGTTCACAATAGGCAAAAACTTTGTACATACAGTTGGTGATGGTTTTCTGTTATCAACATGAACTTCAAACACTACTGATAAAGAATTGAAATGTCTGAAGATGAAGACATCTTCAGATTTGGTACAGATGGGACTCCGAAGATGCACTGGGTGCCTAAAATACAGAACAAGAGAAAACAGCAGTGCACAGATATCTCTCTATATCCCTGAGGCTTTCACTATTTCTTTAGTGAACATGTATTGCTGAAAGTTTACCATTGGGACTACACTAAACATTATGGAAATTTGTTTGATTATAGTTTATGACTGTACATCCTTATGCCATATTGAGTGAATTTATCTTGTACATTCTACAGTGATGCTTTAGGTACCCAAAATCATCTTCATGTCTTTAGAAAGTCTGTTTAAGATGTTAAGCTGGGCACTGGTGGCTCACGCCTATAGTCCTAGCTACCCAGAAGGCTGAGCTGAGAATCACAGTTCTAAGCCAGCCCTGACAGGAGAGTCCATGAGACTCTTTATCTCCAGTTAATCACAGAAAAAGCTGGAGTGACTCTGTGGCCTTAGCACTAGCCTTAGCAAAAAAGGAACTCAGAGACACTACCCAGGCCCTGAGTTCAAGCCCCAGGACCAGCTCAAAAAAAAACATGCTAATTGATACATTTCAGACTTTTGTGGACTGAACTTACCAAAGCAATAAGACCCTGGCCTACAAAGACAGAAGACCAAAATAGACACTGTCAAATACAGACTGAGCTTTCTGAGGATTGATGTTTCATATGGATGTTAGACCACACATTCACACTCAAATGGCCTTAAATTCATTCTCAACCTCAAGCCAAGTAACTGTCTTGAGTTTTCTCAGAGATGCAACGTATTCATCAAGGGCATTGTTAGTTCCTGGGCATTTCTGAGTTGTGTTACCTGCACTTCATGGAAAGTAGGAACCTCTGACCATCTGGTCTAGTAGAATCTGGGTATGAGGAGTCTGAGGCTCCTATCATGTAGCTTAGATAGAGACACAACAGTCCTGGCCCTAATCTCTATGGAAAGCTGGAATAGACAGGTGTTAGAATAGACAGGTATGAACTTCAGAATCACTTGAAAGACTTGGGAAACTGTGAACTACTGAGTCCCATTTTAGAATTCTTGATTCAGTAAGTATGGGAAAGGTTGATAAATTGACATTTTTAATAAGCTTTCAGGTGATGCTAAGGCTCTTTGACAGACACTGCACCTGAAGAATCAGAACATCAGGAGTGAGGTGACCGCAACCACATAACCAAGTCCAGCACAGAAATGCCTTGTTCATCAGGGATGCAAAGCTGGTTCAATATACGCAAATCAATTAATATTATTCATCACATCAACAGGAGCAAGAATAAGAACCACATGATTATCTCAATAGATG
>NW_012267228.1:28439396-28555162 GCF_000151885.1 Dipodomys ordii | reverse complement strand
TGGGAAGGGATGGGAAGGGTAAACAAAGGAGGAGGCTGCAATGCTTGGTAAGAAATGTACGCATTATCCTGCCCATGCAATTGTAACCCCTCTGTACAGTTTTTTCACAAATAAAATAAAATAAAATTAAAAAAAAAAGAAATGCCTTGTTCATTCACAGATATTTTAGTTGATTTCACATAAAAACTATGTTATACAGTGGAGCACTACCAAGTGTGATCTGAACAAAAGCTAACCAGACTGTCCTGGCACCCAAGACATATGTATTAACTGCCTGCGATGCAGCTGATGTTGAGCTAGGCACCAGGCATGCAGGAATGAAACATGGTCCTTGCCCTTAGAAAGAAGCTTCTATTTTGAGATGTTTAAAACAATGATTCCTCCATCCCCATAAATCATATTGCTCTGACTTCTGATTTAATGGCTTTTTTTTATTTCTGAGGCAAGTCAGTTGCCACCTATAATAAAGAAATCTCTGTTAAACTTTAACTTCAAAAAATGTTTTTATTGTTGAGTCTATAATAAAACAATGATCTTGAAAGCCAGGCTTTGTTTAGAGACAGAATGTTATGCTAATTTCCAAGTCTTTGCTTTTACATGTTGGAACAGAGTTTCAAGGCAGAGAGAGAAGGAAGTACAGCCTCTGACCTAGATGGGAAGAAAAATGGCCAATTCCCCTGGATGCTGGGAAGAGAATGCAACTAATTATAGAAAACATTGCAAAGGGGAAAAGAATAGGCTGTTCTAAGTAAGTAAGGCTGTTGATTCCTTGGAACTTGATGCTTCAAGACCTTGAGGCAGGATAGGCAACATATAGAAGGTTTAAGATTGTAGTAGCTTAGTAGGAACAAGAACAGAAGTCCCACCACAGCTGGAAGAAAACACCAATAACATCCAAGGAAATAGTCTGTGTCCCTCTATCATCTCAAATACGTTGCATGTACATTGTGAAATTAGGTTAGGTGTCCAATGAATGGCTTAGAAATGTTGAGTATAGTGGGGTAAAGCATCAGGAATCTCCATGTGATTGTATGAGGACTGTGGAAGCTCAGACAAAGGACCAGAACACCTCAAACTCAGAAGGAAAGTAAAGCCCTAGAATTCTAGGGTCTGGTAGCATCTGATGGGACTGACACAAGAAATCAGGCAATCGAGGGAAATGCTTACTGATGGCTATGAGTTTATCCAGCTGCAAACACATCACGTGAAAATGCAACAGAAAGAGACAACACCCAAACGCTCCAGATGGAAGCAGATATGTTTCAACCAAAGGGCGTCAAAACTATCAACACAGGGACAACAGCTACCACCATTGGTGGTGTGGTGACTAGTTTCTTTGTTCATTGATGGTACAATAAAAGTGAAAAAAACAAGAGAGAAAGGGGACTTTTGAAAAAGAGATTTAAATTGAGTTTACCTGTTGCTGATCTATTTCCTGTTTAGGAGCAAGAGTAAAGAGTTTAGAAAAACTACGAGAGAAAAAATTAAACCAAGAGATCATCGCCTCCTCCTTCTCCTTCTCCCTCTCCTTCTCCTTCTTCTTTTCTTTCCCCTGATCCTTCTCCTTTTACTACTGTTTTGTCTTATTCTTATTATTGAAAGGGAGAAAAATTCGTGAGGTTTTTAAGTAAATTCCAAGCTCACCACAGTCCCAAGGAACTTCGAATGTGTCCACATGAAATAGCATAAAATCACCCCTTATTAAATGGAGCAGTTTCAACTCTTAGAGTGAAACTTTTGGATAACTTGAACAAAGATGTTGTTAGGTACCTACTGGTTAGATTGCAGAGTTGAGAACAACAAGGAAATATGAAAACTAAAAGATTAAAATTAGATGATGATAATGCAAGTCATATCAAATAACTAAGGTAGTAGTAACTAGTTACACCATGTCAGCCCTGGCACTGATGTCTCTACACATAAGGTGTTTTATATCCTACCCAAATCTAATCCAGGAATTCAGTAACTCCTTATCACCTGTTCTGGTCCTCACCTCTGCCTCCTATGACCCAGAGAAAACGCAGATGCTTCTGATTGGCCCAGTGGAATTCTTGTATTTGAATATGCAGAGAAGGAAACAAGAAGGTTCCAAAAGACATTGGGTTGGTGGTTCAAGGGAGGATAAGAATATTGAAAGGGATGACATTGATCGAGATGCATTGTTTTCATAAACAGCTTTGTATAAATACTTAAAGAAATTTTTAATTTACATAAAACCAAACAAACACCTAATGCTGATGACTCACACCTAGCTACTCAGGAGACTGAGATCTAAGGATCATGGAGTTCAAAGCCAGCCTGGGCAGGAAAGTTGGTGAGACTCTTATCTCCAATTAACCACCAGTAAACCCGAAGTGGCTCAAAGTGGTAGAGTGCTAGCCTTGAGCAAAAAAAATAAAAAAAAAAGGCCAGGGACAGTGCCTAAGCCCTGAGTTCAAGCCCCACAACCAACAAAAAAATAAATATAAGTAAATGAACTTGATTAAAAAAATAAAAATTTACATTACAAAAAAGCGATTAGGTTATAACTATTGTCATCCTGGATTACATCCTCCTGATTTCAAACTGTCTACTACAAAATATTAATTTGAAATAAAACAAAAAACGCTAAGACCCATTTTGAGGTTCCCACAATTGTGAATGAATTTTGATTTTTTTCTATCCTTTTTGTTAGTATAAATTAATTCTACAAAGGGGTCTCGTCATGATATTTATATACATGCAAATAACGTACTTTGGCAAAATTCACCTCCTCTATATTACTCTTTACTTTTTTCTTTTTTTTCTGTTGGGTCATGGCACTTGAACTCAGGGTCTGGGTGCTGTCTTTGCTCAAGGCTAGTGCTTTACCACTGGTAGCCACAGCACCACTTCTGGTTTTCTGGTAGCTAATTGGAGATATGAGTCTCATGGACATTTCTGCCTTGGCTGGCTTCAAACTGTGATCCTCAGATCTCAGCTTCCTGAGTAGCTAGGATTACAGGTATAAGACGCTGGAGCCCTGCTCTATAGTACTCTTTCTTAGCTCCCTTGTTCCACCCCATTACTGAGTAAGTTTCTTGATGTTGTTTCCTCTTGTCAGTTGTGGGACTTGAACTCTGGGTTGGTTGCTGTCTTTGAGCTCTTCAGATCAAGACAAGTGCTCTCTCTACCACTGAACCACAGCGCCACTTCACTGAGTGAACTTCTTACGTCAATCACTGGACAAAGAAGATCTTTGGACAATTCTAGACAATTAGAAATTGTCTCAGTAGAGGCTTTCTATTCTTCTCAGTTGACCCTAGGAGTTTCTAAGAAGAAAAAAATGGAAACCATAGTGCAATGCCTGTAGCTTTTCTGAGCCACACTCTTCCCCTAGTCCTCATTCATTTTACCTTGTTGAACTAGCAGACAACTAGCAGACAGTTAATACTTCCATCAGATTCCCTGATAGAGAAGGAAATAACTTCCATGTTGCTGACCTACCTACAACTGGGAACTCAAGGTGCATGACCTGGAGTTGAATCAACATCTTCCCTACCTCAAAATCTCCTATTTCCCCACAGTGTCTGAGCATGCAAAGAATTCTACCGATACCATTCCTATTAGTTACATATGCGGAAAAACCTGTGGAGTTTCATTTAAAGCCTTCGCATCCTCTACTTCCCCTCAAAAAAAAAAAGAGTCTAAATTACATCTGATACGTGATTCTAGGACACTATACAGCATTGATCTTTTTTTGGGGGGACGGAGGGGTCCAGTCATGGGGCCTGAACTCTGGGCCTGGGCGCTGTCCCTCAGCTCTTCAGCTCAAGGCTAGTGCTCTACCACTTGAGCCACGGAGCCACTTCTGCCTTTTTTTCTTTTTGCTTATGTGGTGCTGAGGAATCGAACCCACGGCCTCATGCATGCAAGGCAAGATCTGTACCACTGAGCTACCTTCCCAGCCCAAGGCATTGATTTTTTAATTGGAGACTGTGGTCAGAGAGCTTGGGATGTTTGAAAACACTGGGGAGGAACTGAATGTCTTACCTTTCCTGGCACTCAAGTAGAATAGACTGTGGGTGAGCCAGGTGATAGCTTGCCTATCATGCACAGATGGGAAGCGGGGTCAAAGTCAACCATAGCAACCAAATGTCACAAAAAGTGACCGGAAGTGATGCTGTCAGCAGAGGGAAGTCTGTGTTTAGACAAGAACTACTGAGGAGTGAGATTGGGTGAAATGACAGCAGACTGAAAGTCAGTAATCCATGTTCTAGTCCAGCCTCTGGCAGCCACATGTAGAGTAGCTTGTCTTAAGACAGGACAACTTCTCCTGCCTCAATCCTCCTGCATGTCAAACAGGAGGATCAGATGCACCCTCCTGCATCTGAAGCCTTTGCAGAGCTCCATCATGCTCTGAATCTTTAAAATCTGTGTGGTGAGTATAACATCTTCATCCAACTCCTTTTTCATTTAGAAGCATACAACACCCTGAGTATCATTAATTAGAAATTTAATGGATGGCACCCATGATGATTAGAATGATATTTTGGTAAAAACAAGTGCATTTGTTGACTTCTTTGCTAGTCTCAGTTATTCAAAGCTAAGAAAATAAGAGCTGTTATTGCTATATCTCCACCATCTGGCCTCTCTGGTAAGATGCCAGTTTTGTGTATGATGTTGAATTCCCCTCCCCCTGCTGCAGTTGGAAATGTTCAACCGTCTGTCATCCAAGCTATATCTCCCTAACTGCTGCACACTAACCAAAGTGGCACAGAATTGCTGTCAAGGATAATTTCAGCTTGGGAAATGATTCACAACACCTAAATGGATATATTCTGTCCATAGACACAAAGATAACCCCAAGAGGTAGGAGCCATAAATAGTGTATTATCTTTTTCTCCACATTTGTATTACCACCAATTAGTTGTACAACGAAGATTCATTTTGGCATAGCCATGTATGCCTATAATGTACTTGATCAGACAGAGCCCTTCCACCAGTCTTCCCTCTTCCCTACTTCCCAAACCAATCTCAATAAGCTTCCTTGTTCCATTTTTTTGCATTGTGCATAAAGTATTTCATCCAGATTCACCCTCCTTCACCTTCTTCATTCACCCGCTTGCCCACCCCCCCAACTAGATCTTATAGTCAGAAGGCAAATACAGTGTGAGGATTAATTCCATTAACCATTAAACAAATAATATTTGATCCATATGTCCCTCCACTTGAACACACATATTTAATAAGTCTTAGGAAGTTTGGTTTTTTATCATTTGTTCCTAAGTATGATTGTCTCTACTCGCTAATTCATAGGATCTGGCTTTTCCACTTGCAGTATAGTTTGGTTACCATTTGAGAGGCAAAACTTACAGTGTAGCCCATACATGGACTCGGGCTTGCCTGTTCCATTCTCATGATCCCTTCTTTCCAATGTCTGGTGTAGCTCTGCTTACCACCTTGTTGGCACCTTAGTGGACTACCACATTGACAGGGACTAGGGACAATGACTGCATTTAGCTTGCATTGCATCTTGAAATACTTTGCACCCACTTGTAGCACCACTGATAAAGGAGCATCCATTTCTATTGCTGGATTTCTATTGTTTCTGTATCCAAGTGAAACTGGACCCTACTTCTTATGACCTATATGGACTCCCACAGCAGAGACTACTTGGTCCCTAGGCAGCCACAGCATTTGTCTTTTTGACCTTTCAACCTTGTACTAAGTTTCCAAGGACTTTGTTAGCAAACTCCCATGAGCTGGTGCTTTACAACAGAACAATTTTTCCCTCGTGGTCTAAAGCACAAAATCGGTAGCTAGGTGTTAGCAGGTCTATGGCTAGCAGTCTCCAAGGAATCCTCCATTTTTGCCCTCGGCTACTGGGGGCTCCAGGTGTTTCTTCTTCCTGTGGCAACTTAACTCCCATCTTTCATCTCGACATGACTATCTTCTCAGAGTGTACACTGGCTTGCCTTATGAAAACACTTTCTATTGCATTCAATTATTATTAGGTATCATTCTAAATTTGTCAAACAAAATCAACTTCCACCTGAGAGAAATCAACCTATTTCTTGGGAGCAAGTTATAGTCTTCTAAGAACACAATATTCTATAGAACATTCTACTCATTTGGATACTGATGAAGTAGTGGACAGATTTGCACATTTCTTGTTATGGCACTTACTGTTATCAAGATAGACTGTAATTATTTGTGAGTGATTAGTATGGCAAATGTTCCTGGTTGCCAATCTCAAATACTGGGGCTAACTACCTCTTGCTAGCTGAGTTCTGATTATATTTAGGCATTTACCCCATTCCACTCAGCAATGTGCATAGAAAGGTGATCCTATCCATTCCTTCCTCAGAGGTAAATCACAATTAATCTAAATCTAGCAGAATAATTCTACTTACCTTATTAATAACTGGGAACTAAAAATGTGTATGTAACACACTAGTGGCCAATGAAAGGTGTTCTAGGGGCATCTAGGAAGAGTTTCCCACGGATGAAAGAAGACAGGTAGAAAAGATGGCACCTATGTATCATTAGATATTTTTATTTCTTTTAAGGAATTTTATACTAAAGATCTATTTAGTGACCATGATAGGAGGCAAAAAGGCAAGCCTAACAATTTGAGAATATTTCTTTTCTTTCCTTTTCTTTTTGTCAGCGTGGGGCTTGAACTCTGCCTGGGTGCTATCCCTCAGCTCTTCAGCTCAAGGCTAGCATTCTACCACTTGAGCCACAGCACCACTTCCTGTTTTCTGAGTGGTTTATTGGAGATAAGAGTCTCATAGACTTTTCCTGCCCAGGCTGGCTTTGAACCTCGATCCTCAGATCTCAGCCTCCTGAGTAGCTAGGATTATAAGCATGAGCTACGGCCACCGGGCTTGAGAATATTTCTTAATTATTCAATGCTGGGTCCTTCCTTTCCCTGAGATTTCTAGTTACTTAAAATAAGAAATATCTTCATTATGCATGTAAGTAGTCATGTGCTCTCTACATCTAAGCATCAACACCACCCAGAGGTAGAATCACAAGACCTCAGGAGCACTTCACATTTAAATTATCTGAGGAAGGAACCTAGCAATCAGATTTAGTACCTCTATAGGTGTTCAAGTTTAACTATCACTTTTTTGTTGTTGTTGTTTTATTTTTTAATGTTTTTTATTGTGTACAGTTACATGAGCAAGGCAATGAGAACATTTCTTATCAAGCATTGTTGTCTCCTCCTTTGTTTTTCCCCTACCATCCCTTCCCTCCCACCTCCTCAACTACACTCCCCTTCCCTCCTCCCCCCACCTAAATTGTAAAATTTGTTTTTCGACATAGCATCTTGTACATCTCATTGTTGCAGTGGGTCCACCTATATCCCTATTTAAACATTTTGTAATTCCCTTCTCCTCCCCAAATTATACCAACATCAAATACAGTGAAAACAGGGGTGATACCATGGGGGAGGGACATACAAAGCACAAAAAAATCACATGGTACCTTATAAATACATTAGAAACAATAGCAAGAAAGGAACAACCACTTGTGTCCCTATCTTGGGATTCATTTAGCCTAACATCATCCTATGTGAACTTTTCTGCTTGTCCCAGACATATACTAGTTATTGCAAATAAGGTAAACCATGGGACCTATATTTTTTTGGGGCCTGGCTTACTTCACTTAATATGATTTTTTTTCCAAGTCTTTACATTTCCTAACAAATGGGGCGGTATCACCCTTTTTAAGATATGTAATTGCAACTTGCCACAGGGCTTCCAATGTTCTTGATAGCAATGAACAATTGGTAGATTATTTTTAGCAGAAAAATGCTGTGAATGTCAGTTGGTAGGAACTAGTTCTGAAATGTTAGGTCAGAGTGGTAACCACAAGCAAACCACTTAACATCTTATCCTAGCCAGCATGCCTAATCAAATGAGTTAATGATAGCTCATGGGTTATGTTGTTAGCCTCTCATGCCATGCCAGAGACAACTATATATATATATATATATATATATATATATATATATATATATATATATATACAATATATATATATACATGTTATATATATATACATGTTATATATATATATATATATATATATATATATAGCATTGCATGTCTTTATATTTTTCTCTCTTGGATGGGTGCTAACATGTTCTATTGCATCTACTATCATTATTTAAACCACCAATTATATGGTAAGGGGGGATAATTACCCAATAATCTTTCCTCTTCAGCTTATAGAAGGAAAGTCACATAAAAAGTGAACATATATTTTCCAAGGAACTCTCTACCAAAGAACTGGAGAAAATGTAGAATACCTTCCTAATTAAAATACATAGCTATACAAGACAGGAGTTCAAAATGTAAGGATATACATGAGTATTTAGAATTCAGCTTTATACTTTACCATTCGTAATATAGTAAAATAACATGGAAAATATGGCCACATATATATCAATGTAACATTCTTGTTATTTATCAGTGGACCAATATGCTAAAAAGAATGGTAATAAGGTTAGCATAGGCACAGAGAAAATAAGATAACAATGGATACAGCTTGGATATCAATTGAGCTTTTATCCCCTATTTTTTAAATGATTTTAAGTTATATTGATTTATAGGAAGTCAACTATAAATTTGATAATCAAAAATAGCATGTATCAGTTAAGCATAATGATGCACATCTGTAATCCCAGCTACTTGGATGGTAGAGGAAACAGGATCACAAGTTTGAAGCCAGCCCAGGATAAAAAGGTAATGAGAATTTATCTCAAAACCAAAACTTAATAGAAAGAAAGGACCAGCAGTTTACTCCAATGGTTGAGCACTCATAGTCCCTAGTACCAAAATACTTACAAAAGTGCATATACATGATATATGATATATTCATATGTTTTTCTCCATTCTTTGATAGAGAATTCCTTGGCAAATGTATGTTCACTTTTTATGTCATCTTCCTTCGATCATATATATATATATATATATGTATATATACATATATATATATATGATATATATGATACATAAAGACCTAATACTTATCAGAGTAATCAGGTAATGAGAAAGTACATGTAGATTCATCAAACTGTACAGATTGTGATTTGCAGTCTACCATGATGAAAAGTAGCTTAACACTGCCCCTTTCCCATTGTTCCATTCATATAAATCTACTTATAGCAGAGCCGTCATATGGGCACATTGCAAGATGAACTGTCTTCTCTCCCAGTTCATCTTTCCTGGTTGGCATGATTTCTAAGTTCAGTTCAAGTATCCATCCATCTTCACTTAAATTTGGGATGGAAGACAGTCTGCCTCTTCCTCCTGATCACTGACTCTCTATCTCCTGCCTGGGTTTCTCATCTCACAGAGCAATACTAAAAGACAATGTATGGCCCGGCACCCGTGGCTCACACCTGTAATCCTAGCTACTCAAGAGGCTAAGATCTGAGCTCAGTAATTCAAAGCCAGCCCAGGCAGGAAAGTCTGTGAGAATGTGATCTCCAATTCACCACCAGAAAACCAGAAATGCACTGTGGTTCAAATGGTAGAGTGCTCACCTTGAGCTGAAGCACCCAGGCCCAGAGTTCAAGTCCCACTACCAACCAAATAAACAAAAACAAAAACAAAAGGATGTATGGAAAACGTATAAAACAGTACTAGCACCAAGTAAGTGCTTAGTTAATATTAACTCAATATCATTAGTGAATGTTTTCATCTTTTTCCTCACGGAAGTACATAGAAGTTATCAGCATATGCATGTACCTGTTTCTCTCAGCAGCTGTTTCTCTTGTCAACAGGAAAGGCTATTTCTATTTTGTTAATTCTATGGGTACACTGTGTCTGTGGTTACCAAGTTGAGAGAACTGTCTTGAAGTGGACTTCTAAAGCAGTTGGGGCGTATTATTTGCCCTCATGATTGGTATAGTCCAGTCAGGGCATTTTGTTGGTAGATTTAGGTTGCCTGGTAGTCCAATTTAAATTGCTGTCATTAGTAATAAGGCTATACAGGTATATCAAAGATATCCTCAAACACACATATGGATATTAAGTTGGAAACCCATCCATTAAATGCAATAAAATGGGAACATGAGATATAAGTAGACATTTTCCCCATGGCTGTCATAACAAATTACACAACGCAAACACATTTTCTCATATTGCTGAGTATAAAAAAATCAAGGTATTTTCAGGACCACACTTCTTACAAGAGCTCTGGGGACAATCTTGCTTTATTTCTTGTAGCTTTGGTGGTTTCCATCATTACATTCCTTGGTTTGTGTGCTCGCCTTACATTTCCATCTCTACACAGTGCTTCTGTTCATCTAGGCATCTCCCATTTGTGTTTCTCTAACTGAGACATTCATCATTGGATTTATGACCTACCTGGATAATCCATGGTATTGCTATCATAAGATTCATAATTATGTTTTCTCAGACCCTCCTTTAAATAATGTTACTCTACAAGTTCCAGGGGCTAAGATACGGGACAGATTTTCCAAGGGACCACCATTTAACCTTTACAATAGAAACAGATGTTAACAGAGAAAAATAAAATGTAACAAAACAAAGACTTTGAATAGACCTGCATGTGGCAATTTGATACCACAGACTTAGCAGTACACTGATTTAATTCTGCATCAGTAAGTTTTGAAGGAAGCAAACTTGACGAGCAAAATATTTGGTGTGGATCCATGTCACCTGTATCAAGTATACCATGACAAGACTTTTAACGTGATGCATCTTGCAATACACAGGTCAATGATTTCTTTGATTTCAGATCTCCTAGGTCTAGAAATTACTTGGCAGGGGCGTGGGGGGGTGTTTAAGGTCTTAAACACAAATGTAACATTGAAATCTCCCTGGAAAAAAGAGATTGCATTAACCATCAGTTTGGGGGGAAAAGTTCTCCGGTAATGAATGCTACTTACAAAAGGGATTCTAGATTAACATTGAAAATGGCCTCTTACAAACTTCTAGTGTCCTAGACAATTTCACTCCTTCTTCTGAATTTCAGATGCAGCCAGAGCTCTGATGCATATCTAACATCTCATCTATAATTGTTATTGGGATTGGGCCATAGGAGAGGACCAAACAGCCGGGCCATGTTCCTTTCTATTTACCTACTGCTCCTGATCACATCACCTCTGAAGGAGCCATTTATCTGACAAGGGTGGTTGGTCCTAGGAGTGCTGGGCTCCAGACTGCAGTCTCTCCTCCACCCAGGAGTTCCAAAACTATTGTTTTTGTACTTCCCAAGATGCAACAGAACCAGCTAATGTAGTATTTTCTTTCAGCCATCTAAGTTACTGTTCAGAAAGGGATTTCCTCTATGTTTCTCGGCTTCAGTGAGAATATTTGCTGGTAGCACTTACCTCTCTGGCTTAGCTCAAGATTCCCTCTTCCTTCTTTCTGTTCACATACTTAATCAGTATTCTGTTAAAATAATCACTGATCCTCTCTCTGTGAATGAATACTGATTGAACCAGCAATCAGTTGTTCTTACATTTCATTCAGTAACATAAATGAAGGTCTTCAGTATGTCTAACATTATAGCTAGTATATACACAAAGACAAAAATAAAACATGAACCAGTCCTCCACTGGAAGTCTGAAATGCCACCTATCTAGATAGATAGATACATACATACATACATACATACATATATAGATACATAGATACATAGATAGATCCAAGGTATTTTATATCACTTTAATTATTTTTCTTCTTCCATTTCCAACAGTCTCAAAATGCAGTCCATTTTTCAAAATACCGACTAACATGCATTTTTAGGCACAATTGTGTCTGATCTTTACTCGTGTCTCTTTAGTTGTCATTTGAATCTGAAGGTTCAATTTGTTAGCTCATTTATCATATATTTCCCCTTTACTAGATGAAAAAGCAATTCTACTAAGTGCCCACAGATACCTCTGGGAGCCCTAACCCTGTATATCTCCAACTCTTGCATCAGACTTTTCCAAAGATAACTCAATGGGTGGCACCATTGATCACTTCACTGAAAGCAGTGCTCCTCTGTAATCCAGCTTCCATACTGCTGCACAGAGTACTTGGTGCACACAAGGAGCCCTTGCAGGCGATAAATTCAGTCATGTCACTGACTCTCACCCTCAAAGTTGAGCACATTTCACAAATTGTCAGCTATAAAAGTTAACACATGACAATTGTAAAATAATTACCATTCACTTACTAAAGGGAAATAGGATATATTCAATTAACTGCAGAATACGGATATTAATGTGGAGTCATAACTTCTAGAATGCCAGAATAAGGAACTCAGTGGAGAATCTAAGCTACACAAGAATTTAACAAGTAAAAATTATTTTGAAAAAAAATTTTAATTGATCACTCTGGAAATCATCCCAAGGAAATAAATCAAATTTAGAATCATTCATGAAAATCTGTGAAATCTTAGAAACAATCATTGTGTGTATGCCATGCCACATTTCTTACATCCCCTCCACTCCCAGATCTGTTACATACATTTCCCTTGGGTCTCCAGTCCATGCAGGAAGGACGAAGAAGAAGGTGAATTAGGTGTCAAGCCACTAAGCAAGTAAACAGGCAATGTAGCAAACAAAATAAGTCAGGTATCAGTAGCCAGAACTGTGTTAATATATTACCTAGTTTTCAGCCAAAACAAATGTAAGAATTTAAAAGCAGGAAAGCAAAATCCATAGACAGGGGGAAAAAAACTAAAGCAGTCAAGAAGAGGCACAAATAGTCATTCTAAATAAACTTTTAAGGATGTTTTTAAGGCTAAATAAAACAATGATTAAAGAAGCAGAGGAAGGTATTACGACAAGTTCTCATCAAGTAAATGAAATAAATCAAAAGAAAAAAATTATTAAAAGAACCAAATAAAAAAGATGGAAAAGTATAAATAAACTACAATAAAAGTGATGGAAGGGCCCTGTAATACATAGGAATCAGCAAAATAAAAATTCCAGCAAATTTGAAGATAGATCAGATAGAGATGGGGTGATCAGAAGAACAGAAATCAGAAAGAGTGAACAAAACTGAATAGGACTTCAAGCAAACACAAGACCTTCATTTACACAAGCTACCATTTGGGTAATGGGTGCGGGACAAGAAAGACAAAGGAAGGGGAAAATGTTCAGAGAAGTAATTAGAACCTTCCAAATACAGGCTTTTTGTACTGCTAGTCATGGGGCCTGAACTCAGGGCCTGGGTGCTGTCCCTAAACTTTTCACTCAAGGCTAGTGTTCTACCACTTTGAGCCACAGTGCCACTTCCAGTATTCTGGTGGTTAGATGGTGATGAGTCTCACAGACTTTCTTGCTCAGGCTGGTTTCAAACCACAATCCCTAGATCTTCTGAGTAGCTAAGATTACAGGTGAGAGCCACCAGCACCAGGCTTTCAAATGTAATCTACATGTCCAATAAACTAATAGAAGAACAAACAAAAAGAGGTTAGAATCCAGGCACATGATATTTAAATTTTAGAAGTCAAAGAGAGAGTCTTGAAACAGCGAAAGAAAACTGACACATTGCACAAATCTGAATCATAAAAATACAGGCTGACTTCCTGTCAGAAACAGTAGAAAGGACACCAGATGGAAAGTCTTGTCCACAGAGGCAATAAAGAGAAGAGAGGAGAAATAATATTAATATAGCAAACTCTATAAATATGTAGTTGTTTCCTTTCTTCTCTTCCTTAAAATGCAAGATTATATAAAGTAATAACTATAACAATGCATTATACCTAAATTAAATATAAATAACAAAAAGACAAAGTGATCTCAGAGAATGAAGCTATTTAATTTCACAGTTTCTATATTTAAGCGAAGCTAAGTCATTATAAATTTTAGATTGCAGTAAGTTCAAATGTGTACTATAAGTCCTAGTGCAATCACACAGACAATAATTTTTACAGTTTAAAGAATCATTAAAGAGAAATAAAATGTTATACTATAAAGAGTAACCTTTATACAAAAGAAAGATAAAAAGGAGAAACAGAAAAGGGAAATCATGTGAGACTAGAAAAGCGAAAAAGTAAGTAGCATATGATAAAAACAGAAACAAATTAAACAATACAAAAGCAGAAAATCAAAGAAACTGGAAGGCAGTTCTTTGAGCAAATCCGTGGAACTGCCAAATCTTTAGCTAGAAGAAAAACAGAGAAGATTCACATAAGTTAATTAGGAATGGAAAAAAGATATATTATTTACAGATGAATTTAGAGAAATATAATACCTTATAAATATGCACTATGACAAATTTTATGCTAACAAATTAGATAAGAAAAATAGGCCAGTTTATGGAAATAGACAAGTTAACAAAACTTGATCAAGAAATACCCAGAACATCTGAATAGACATATAATAAATAAAAACTTTGAATTAATAGTGTCAAAATTCTTCCCACAAAGAAAACTTCTGGACCAGCTGACAGTACTGGTAAACTAGACCAAATGTCTGAAGAAAGCTTTATTATAAGTTCTTCACAAGATCTTCCAAAAGTAATAATATCCAAAGATGACTTGCATACAGACTTGAGAAAGAACTCTCATAAAATAACAATAAAATACCAAGTAAATTTTTAATGGGTCAAGAATGTGAATACGCCTGTCTCCAAAGAAGATATTTAAGTGACAAACAGACACATGGAATAATACTCATCAGTTACATGGAAAGCAAGTCCACCATGAGATATCACTTCACACTCACTAGAATAGACTACAGATATTAAGTGCTGGAAAGGAAGTGGAAGTTAATGGACTCATAACACACTCTTGGTTGGAATGTAAAATGGTGTTGATTCTTTGGAAAACCAAATGGCAAATCATCGAAACTTAAAATACAGATATAACATGTACGAGTAATTTCACTTCTATCATTTCCAAAGCCATGGAAACATATATCCTTGTGAAAATGGAGACATAAAATGTGACATACCCACACAATAAAATATTATTAGGCAATAAAAAAGAATGGAATAGTAATATGTGCTACAAAATGGACTGAAAATATTACACTATACAAGATAGGTCAGCTGTAAAAGAACACATATGATTCCATTTGAATAAAACATCCAAAATAGTCAAATCTATAGAGATGAAAAATAGATTAGTCATTGTTTAAGACCAGGAGAGGATGGCATTAGGGGAAATGAAAAATGACTGAGCAGGATATTTCTTTCTGTGAGGATTGAAGTACTCTGAGAATACAACGTGCTAAGGGTTGACAAATTCTCAATGCAGTAAAGGCATTCAATAGTAAGGTTTGCAAACAGTAAGTATGGCAAATAGTAGAATTTCTTTTTTTAATATATATTTTATTGTAAAGATACTGTACAGACAGGTTACAGTTACATGAGTAAGGTAATGAGTACATTTCCTATCAAGCATTGTTAACCCCCTCTTTGTTTTTCCCCTACCATCCCTTCCCTCCCCAACTCCTCCTACTCTCCTCCCCCCCTCCCCGCAAGTTGTAAAGTTCGTTTTCAACATAGTGTCTTTACATCTCATTGTTACAATGGGTCAACCTGTATCCTTGTTTCAGCATTTTCTTATTTCCCTTCCCCTCCTCAAATTAGAAAAATGTATATACAAGATGCAGGGCACCAGAATCAAATACAGTATAAACAGGAGTTACACCATAGGGGAAGAACATACAAAAGAAACAAAAAAATCATATAGTACATTATAAGTACATTAAAAACAACAGCAAGAAAGGTAAAACCTCTTGTGTCCCTATCTTGAGGTTCATTTCGTTTAACATCATCTTATATGGTCATATGTACATAGCTTTTGACCTTTACTGCTTGTCCTAGACATATGCTAGTTATTGCAAACAAGGAAAACCATGGGACCTATGTTTCTTTGGGCCTGGCTTACTTCACTGAATATAATTTTTTCCAAGTATTTTTTTTAACCAGAGTCTCACTTGTGTCTGAACTCATGATCCTCCTATCTTAGCCTCTTGGTGGTGGATTGCAGGAATGCACCATCACAATCAGCTTTACATGAAATATTTCCCAAACTAACTTACTTTAAAATAATAGAAATTTCAACTGGATTTAATTTTAACCACTTGAGTTTAATGTATTTAAAAGCTGGGAAAAGGAAGAATAGCCAGAAATACAATCCAACTAGAAAATGGAAGGTATATTTATGGAGCTACCATTAGATTTTGAGATTTATCTGGGCCTTGTTGGATGCCCTTCCAATTCATAGAGGCTTACCACTATCCCTGCCATTGATACACTGCTCAGGATTTGTATACTGAGGACATTCCTTTGAGCTTTCTGTACAAGTCTACTAGCGTTTTGCTATGCTATGTGCTCTGTCTCTGGGGTTCCTGTCACCAGGCTTTCCCGCTACCCTACAATCATAACCATCCCCTTTGTTCAACATTTCACAGACTGCCAATCAATTCATTGCTTCCTCATGGTACCCAGCGATGTTCCTGGAATTCCAGCCTTGTTCACATCTGAGAAAAGATTTCATCCTATTCTATAATTTTAGGGGAAAAATATCTGAAAGGTAGTTATCTTTTGCCCATTTTAGAAATTATAATATTGAAGCTAGAAAGAGGAAATACTTGGCCAAAGGTCACCTTGCCAGTAAATAGCAGAACAGGGAAATAATCTGATTCTTCTCAGCTGTACCTATCACCTCCAGGTATTATGGATAGACTCCTATACTGCTCCCACTACTTTCATAGGTTGTAGAGTCTAATCATTTTCTGTTGTTCCTATAAGGCATCTTCAAGCTTTACTGGTTTAGTACCAAATAAATCTACTATCTTACAGTTCTCTAGATTAGAGGTGTTAGCTCAGTCCCACTGAGCTAAATCAAAGTCATGTAAGGAACTCTTCTTCAATAGAATCCATAGAATTTATTTCCTTCTTTTTTTTTTCCCCAGCTTGGTTTTGAATTTTATCTGAGTTTCATTTAAGTCAATCAGAATAATCCGAGATTGTAACAGATAGTCTAGTTGTTGTTGCTGCAAATGATAGAAATGAGCTTACCTGTCATTTTTCTCCATGGCCAAACAATAGAAAAATGTACTGAAGAACATAATAGCTAGGGTTAGAAATAGAGTAAAAACAATTGAAGAAAAAAATATGGGAAGCACTTGTCAAGACATATCTATTGGAAAGAAACACACTTTTTAATGTCAGGGATATAGTTGACTGGTTTAGTTCTCATTTTCTCACAGAAAGTCATTTCCTTATCAGTGTCCAGTTAGGGGAGTTTAACTTCATGTTCACTGTGACTTGAATAGGAGAGATTTGGAATGAGGGAAGTAAAGACTGAGAGAACATCCCTTTATTTTCTTATTTTTGTATGCTTTTTTATTGAAGAATACTGTACAGAGGGGTTACAGTTACATGAGCAAGGTAATGAGTACATTTCCTATCGAGCCCTTTATTTTCATATGTGAGAAAGCAGGGATGGATTGATGCACCAGTCCAGTTTCAGCTAGAGAAGCAAAAGCAGCAGGAGATAATGTGGAAGCGTTGGCTAGTTATGAAGCTCAAGCTGTGCAGGCCAGCAGGAAGTTCCGGCTGGAATCTGCACACAGGCTGCAACCCTAAGCCATTGACACATTTTTTTCCTTTCTTCCTGAAAAATCCTCAACTCTACTCACAAGCCCTTTTAATTGATTGTATCCAACCCAGGCAAACCAAGAGTGATCTCCTTGAAGTCAACTGATTAAGACTTTAAACTCTTCTTCTATTTTTTTTAATTCAAATTTTATTGTAAACTGTTCTGAAACTGATAGTCACACAGTGAGGTTAGCATTTGACTGAATCATGAGATTGTAGCCTTAACTACATTGGGAGAGCCTAAGGCCGTCCCAGAACATGAATAGCAGAATGGTGCATCATGTCAGCTCATAGACTTTCTGCAAAGTAAGAGAGACAGCTGTCCTCAAGAAGATGGGGGGGAGGTTACTGAGAAAAGACAATGGATTCTGGGAAACCCAAAACAACTGCTCGTTACAGTGGCTGGAGAGGAGACCCCAGAGAAGAGGCTTTATAGAGGAGGCAGGTTGTTCATGGTGGCAAGGGGACTTTCTTACCAACCTGGACTTTTCTATCAAATCATTCCGTGTGAATATACACCCAATTAGCCATGAATCTGTCCTCTTTAATTCCTGTCGTGAAGAGTAACTTCCATGAGTAAGCAATTTACAGTGAGTGATGAGATGATTTTAATTGTACAGAATATTTTAAAGGCATAGATACCAAAAATCCCAACTTATTGGGAGTCACGATTTCAACTTACAGTTAAGTGTGACCTTCAGTTGGAGAATCTCTAAGGCTATCAATTTTTCTTTTCTTTATATAACAACATACCCACCGGGACAGAGAGCCGTTCACCACACTCTAGGAAAGCTACTGGGTGTTATCAGCACAAAACAACAATGTGATAAGGAGCCTGATAAAAATGAAGATAAGATTTCAAGAGGGTTGTCTGTTGTATATGAAATCTAAATGCCTCCATTCCTCAGGATTTCTGAAAATGTGAAGGATAAAGGTGGGCTGGAGCCTTACCTCTGCCTTTTCCGCTACCTGAACTATTGGGGGGATTTTTCCCTCCCCTCCCATTCACTCTGCAAGTTTGTATAATCTGCCCCTTTCTTGGTTACCTATCATCTTTCCCACTTTCATCCCTCTATAAACACCATTTCAGTTGCATCTTCAAAGGCTTATCTCCTCTCCACAGCTGTCTGTTCAAAGCTGAGAGCCTGACACTGATTTAACCAGCTTGAATTGCTCTGAAATAAATTCCTCAGGGCAGAGACCAATTTCGTGCTCATTGTCAATAGCTGAATGTAGTGTTGGTGTTTCATAAACACAGGATGAATGTAAATAACAAACGGTCCAAAAATAGGGTAGTAATTTCTATATATTGTACAATTAAAACCTGATGCTGCAGATTTAATTCTGGGTACCCGTTCCCCAAATGTATCCAAAAGAAGATGCTCTATTCTGCTGTGGAGAACATAGCGCTTTAAAAAGGGAAAATTGGATATCATTTCAGCATTACACAAATTCCCAAGAAAAGTGACTTGTTATTCTACTATGCCTAGTCTCCAGGGTTGGGATTAGTTGTTCACAAATACTCTTTCCTCATGGCCTCCCTATGAGTAAAATAGATTTCTCAGCTCTATTGACTTTGGGTTTCCCTTTATTAAATGTGAGTTAGTCCTGGAAAGCCAAAGGAACGCAGTGTATAGCACACTGAATTTTCTGCAACTATGATATGAAGGCTTGAGGCTCTGCCTTTGTCTCAGAGAACTTACTCTCAGAATCCTAAGCTGCTATGTAAGCATTCTGACTGGCCTTCTAGTGAAACTGTGTGTTCAAGGCCTGCATCTCTACTCCGGAAAAAGACCAAGTGGACATTTCTTCTAATTGTCCCATTGGAGCCTCCAAACAATTCAATCAAGTAAAACTATCCTTCTTGAACTGATCCCAATCATCCTCTCTACCAGACATACAGGTATGATGACAACCATTGATGGTACACCCATCCATGCTCTGGCCAAATAATTCATGAATCATGAGCATGACAACATAGTTTATTTTACATCACTACATTTGAGATCATTTGTGACACAGCAACAGATTATCAGAATATTTATGTATATGATATGCTAAAATAATACAATGGACTAGGAAAATAGCTAACAATTAAGGTATGTAACTACATACATGTTAAGAAGCTCCTGTCATATAACTTATTCCCAACATTAAAAATAGTGTGCTGGGTGCCAATGGTTCATGCCTATCACTCTAGCTACTCAGGAGGTTGATATCTGAGGACTGCAGTTTAAAGTCAACTTGAGCAGGAAAATCTGAAAGACTCATCTCTATCTAACTACCAAAAAAGCTGAAAATAGAGCTGTGGCTCACATGGTAGAGCACCAGTCTTGAGTGGTAAAGCTAAGGGATAGCACACAGGCTCTGATTTCATGTTCAAGGACTGACACACATGAACTCATGTCTGTGCATGCACACACACACACACACACACACACACGTATGTACATATAAATTATGTGCCATATTTTTTGTGGAAGAGAAAGAAAAGTTTAGCCACAGAGATATAATTAAATTACCCAAAGACCAATGGGCAGAAAGTACCCAAATGGGCAGAAAGTTACCCAAAGGATCACACCAGGCCCTCATCCCTTAACCACAACATAAGGAAAATCCAGGAGTATAAGATTCACTTCCTTCAGCCAGTCCATAGCAGCCAGGAATCCAGTTTACAAGCCTTTTGATAAATGTTATAACATTAGCAGTTATACAAAGAAGCAGAGGAAATTAAATTATACCTGTTTAAATAAAGGCTGATTTCAACTAGTAAAATATCTGGCCCAGGTGTCTTTGAGATGTTAGAGGAGGAAGAGAAGGAAAAGAATTTACTTAAAAATTAAACACTTGCAAAATGGTCAAAAACCACTAGTAATTGCAGCAAAGACAACTAATACCTGCCTATTTAAGAAAAGCCAGAATTAAGCAGCATTGAAAAGCAACTGGTTCTCTATTCATTAGGGCCTGATTTAACTGGGTGTGAAATTTGATTACATAGTTGACTAAGGTTCTCATAGGGTATTGACTCAAATATAGTTACCTTTATCACAAGCAAATAGCACACATTTTTCTAGCTGCTTTTTTATAAAGGCAATCTAAGAGTATGAGGAAAGGAACACAAGTAATAAATATAAAATTAATAGCAATAGTAGTAGTAATAGTGATAGGCTTTCTTATATTAGCTCCAACTGGTTTCAGGAGAGTTACTATTACCAGATCTCTTAAAATGATGGGGCAGCCTGTTTATTGAAGCCACTGAGCTCAAATCAGTGGGGTACCAGGTACCACCCCTGTAATCCTAGCTACTCAAGAGGTCAAGATTTAGGGGGAATTAAAGTTCAAACAAAAAATTGTTAGATTCCATATCCAAAATAACCAGCAAAATGCAAAGCAGAAGCTGCGCCTCAAATGGTAGAACATTAGTCCTTCAGTTCAATTCCTAGAACGAAAGAAAGAAGAAGGAGGAGGAGGAAGAAGGAAAGGAGGAAAAGGAGGAAGAGAACTTGGAGGAATAGGAGGAGGAGGAGGAAGAAGAGAAAATTGATGAACAAAACAAAACAAGAGTGAAAAGGAAAAAGAATTCAGTGGCATAAGCCACTGTTTCAAAGTAACAATCAAATACAGGAATCAACAAATCTATCAAAAGAATGGTTAATATGTAATTGTAATCCCTCTGTATCACCTCTATAATAAAATTTAAATTAAAAGAAAGAATGGTTAAGAATCTCTTCCATTAAACAAACCAGAGGTTTGATGCCTATTCCTCAAAAATGTCAAGGATAAAATCACATGAAGACAGAAGAAAGATTTTGAAGCAAAGGACACTGAAAAGACAGGACAGTCAAATACAGCATGAGATTCTAAAATGGGTGCTAGATCAAATAAAGGAAATCATTGTTTTTCTTTCTTTTGCACAAAAGACATTACTGACTACTTAGACTATCTAAGAGACGAGATAAAACATTGTATCAGTTATAATTTCCTGATTTAATTGTGAGAGTTACTGTACCATGATTATTTTTAGAAAATACATACTAAAATGTTTAGAGTTAGAGCCACACAATCTTGGAAGTTTTCTCCCAAATAATTCATTTATTTTTGTACATGACAGAAGATCAGAATCTGATTCTGTTTTCTTCTATGAGCATAGGACTTACGGATAAGACAGTTCATTAAATGATTCATATTGTTCCACAAAATTATAATATTGCCATTGTCATATAGTATATTCTCATGTTTAGCTGCAACTATTTTTTGAAACTATTTAGATTCATGAACCTACTCTTCATTTCTGTGCCAGCATGATAGTGATGTAATTGACTTTCAGTACATTTATTTTAACTTTTCATCTTTAATGTTTTGTACTTTTCAAAAATATATGTATATATACATCTACGCATGAATATTCACATATATGTACATATATGTAAATTATGTATGTGTGCATATACATGTTTATGATGATATGCAAATATGTGTGCACATTTATGAGTATACTTTATTCATGTTTGTACATGTATATATTTAAATGTTCATGCTCATATGCTATATATAATTGTGCTATACATTTACTAAATACATATAGACATACACACATATACACTGTTATATGTATGCATATGAGTATGTTGTTATACTTGGACGTTTCCTCAAGGATGAAAACACTGTTGTGATAATACTATCAATTATGTCAAATTTGGGGGAGATTAAATCTTTCACATTCTATCTTCATCATCCATGTAACAATACTGTTAAACTCTTTTAACTTGAGATGTATCTCCTTTTATGTTTTTTCCATAAATTTTGTGTCCTGTTAAAATCATTCTGTGATATGATTTGATTATTATCATAAATAGAAATTCCAAGTCAACTCCATAAACAATATGTGCTTAAGATCACTTTACTAAATTCACTTGTTTAACCTAGTCATTTGTATAATTTAATATTTATTGGAAGGGTCATATACAGAGGGGTCACAGATATATTAGACAGATACTGAGTACATTTTTTTGAGCAGTGTCATCCCCTCCCATATCTTCCCCCAGTTTTTCCCTCCCAATCCCTCTCCTGCCTCAACTTATATGGTTCATTTCCAACATAGTATCTAGTTAGTATCACTGCTGAACTGGTTCATCTTTTGTCCCACCATTTCTGTACTTCCATTTCCCCTCCCCAAATCCCATGAATTTACATACAAGACAAAGGGTACAGAAATCAAAAATAGTGACAAAAGGGAAAAGGCAGATAAACAAATAAAGAACCTCAAACAGTGCAATTAAAAAAAAACTCTTGCTTCCATTTCTTGGAGTTCATTTCAATGGAAAAAAATTATATTAAGCAAAGTAAGCCAGATCCAAAGAAACACAGGTTGCATGGTTTCTCTCGTTTGTAATATTAGAATGTACCTATAAATCTACAAGTAAATCCAATGGATAATCCAAAGACAAAAAAATTACACTTGAACATGATTAATGAAACAAGACACTATGTGATTGCTTAATCACATAGTGAGACCAAAGGAAGATATTCTTAGGAGAAGATCACAAGGGCTCAATAGCTATGTGTGTATGATCATATAAAATAATGCTAATCTAGTAATTTTTATTCTTTGATTTCCCAGCTATACACTCAAATCTTAGCAAAGTATTATCTTTTCTTTAGATGTACTTATACTAAGTATTTTACTTTATCTTCTTTGCCTCTAGATTTATTTTGAACAAACCATTTTAATCTTCCTGTATTAAGTGATTTTAATGGGTTCCTTTTTCATATATAGGATAGCATGTGCCATTGTGTTCGGGGAAATAGATTTCTATCACATTTGGTTTTCTCTTAACATTGTTTTACTTTATTTTAATAAAAATGGTAACTGGGTGTCATCAAATTTCATCTTAGAGGGTTTGATATCATCATATAATTAATAGGATTATGATGATAACCTAACACTGGAGAGTTGTTTTCCTGTATTAATAGTACTTGGTTATGCTGTTTAAACTTTTGATCAACTGCAGAATTCTATATGGTGTTGTTTCCTTCTTTGGACTAAAACTTTTTTATCAAATTTTGCTACTAATATGATGCTATCTCCCCAAATAAAATGGAATCATTTCTATCTTATCCTGTGGCTTAAGTTAGCTAAACTGAAATTGGAATGATCTGTTTTTAAAGGTTAGATAACAGCTATCTTTGAACTATAACAAGATTGGTGCATTGTTCAGTGCTGAATAGAGTACCTTCTGTCACCTCTAATTGCCTGTTGTGTTTTCCACTTTTCCTGGTATAATTTGATACTTTATAATTCCATGAGTACTATATAGCTTTTCTCTACTTCTCAAAATTGCTACTAAAACCTTTCTCAAGTTTCTGAGTTTGTTCCTGTTGTTCCTTTGCCAGTTTGCTTTGCTTTTGATAGAGTTTTTACTTTTGTTTCATATATCTTTCAATGATTACCCAGAAATGCAGTTTGTTGCTATATATTTAATTACCTTTATACCAGTTATTCCCAATGTCCCAAAATGCCAATTTCTAATGTTTATTGTGATTTGATCAGAAAAGGTAGCCTATAAAATCTATTCTTTTATTTTACATGCAACATTTCTTGGTGGCCAAGTATGCTTCAATTTTTAGATATTTTATGAATATGTAAAGTATACATCTCAGGAAGATGTTAAAGTGTCACTTAATTAACTGCATTATTTTACTCTGTTACTTAGCTAAGATGTACAACATTGAAAAAGAAACATTGAAATAGCGTACTATTCGTATTCTGACTATTGGTATTCTTATCAAGCTCCTCTCACATAATTAGTAGTCTTGCTTTATCTCTACTAAAAGATATTCACTTGTTCAATATGTACAAATTCCTGGCTATTCTGTACCTTTCATTAATTTTGCCTCTTATTGTTACCTTTCTCATTACATAATCCTTTTATTGACTAGAGTATATTTTAATTTCTTGCTTTTCTATAGAGTTGAGGAGTTACTTTTTTTCTTTATAAATTATCTTCAAATCATTGTACAACAGGGTTTCAATTCAATAGGTCCATTTATGTGCCCAATGCATCTTCATAAGATTAATCAGATTTTCATTGTGTATATTTTTACTCTTTATTTAACACTTCTGTCACAATTGATATATTTACTTAGCATTTATATCAGATATTCTCATTCTACATCTATTTATGTCTGAGTCAACATATAAACATTCATTTGTTCTAAGATTCATAGTTCACAGCTCCTGCTTCATTTTACATTTCCCCAGACTCCATCTTTCATTTCACCTTTACTTGTTCATCTCTTCTCTACACTGTATGCCCCCCAAGAGATATGCTCTGTGAATTCTTATAAAACCTGAAATGAATTGTTTGGCCTTCCAGATGAATTACAGTTGAGCTGGGTAAAGGATTTCCAGGTTGAAGTCCTTGACTCTCTGTTGTCTCTATGAACTATATTATTGTTTTATAGATCCCAGTACTGAAGACTGAAACATAAGACCATAGTCTAAATCTTTCCCATTAGGTGTAACTTGTTCTTTCTGAGAGGAATGCATTAAAAGTTTATTCTTAGTCCAAGCATAAGTGTGCACAAGCCTTTTCTCATTATTACACCTGTAACTTCAAACTACCTGTTCATCCTGATTCAGATCTTTCATCTTAAATTACATGTGCATTTCTATGTCCAGGGTCCATCCTCCATGATTCACCTCCTATATCAAAATTTCTCTCTCTTTTCGTATTTTTTCATTTTATGCTATAAGGTAGTTACCTAATTGAATTCCAAGATAGCAAATTCAGTCTCAAATCAGATCATCCTCTGCTCCAACAAAATCAAATATGTTTGCACAAAAACTCATTTCAGGCCGGGAGCTGGTGGCTTAAGCCAGTAATCCTAGCTACACAGGAGGCTGAGATCTGATGGATCGCGGTTCAAAGCCAGCCCGGGCAAGAAAGTCCGTGAAACTCTTATCTCCAATAAACCACCAGAAAACCGGAAGTGGCGCTGTAGCTCAAGTGGTAGAGCGCTCGCCTTGAGCTGAAGAGCACAGGGGCAGCATCCAAGCCCAGAGTTCAAGCCCACAAATGGCAAAAAAAAAAAAAAAGGAAAGAAAGATGAATTGAAACTGGCCTTCATCTGATACAACAAAACTTTTGCCATTCTGACCATGCTCAACATGGCTCAACATGTAAGGGACTGGTCCAACATACACCTTGCTTTTTGAGATATACTTCCCACTGGTGATTTGAATGGTACAGTAGCTCTTAGTGAGCTTGCAAGTGTCCTCTTCCCTCTGCTTCTCTTCAGCTCCTTCCCACTCAGAGCTATTGCCTTAGAGAATGGGCATTGCATGCCCAAGACGTTAACCTCCGTCCCAGTGACAGCTTAAAAGGGAAGGCTTCTTAGCAATTTATATCCAAAAATATCTGCCTCTTTGTTCTCTCTGGGAGCCTGCCATTCAGCTTATGGATTTGAGCTGTCCTTCAGAAAACCAGCCCTCTCTAATCATTGCTATAATTCACTTTCTGATCAGGATGCAAAACTGAAGGTAAACTGCAACCTCAGATAGTGTCACAACAAACCCAAGATGTTTTTCACAAAACTCTATGCAGCTCTGATTCAAGAGATCCTTCCTCTATCTCCTTTGACTTCCTTTCCTTTCTATTTCTTCTCAAGTAGCAGATATAGTCACAGGCTTAGAAGCAGAGACCTGTATTATTATGTTTTCCGTGCTATGACCAAAATAACTGACATACATGACTTAAGAAAGGTGTATTTTATCTCACCATATCCAAGATATTTTTCCACAGTTGTTGGGTGCCATATACTAGAGTGAACATTGTGGTGGCAGAATGTGTGACAGAGGAGATTTCTCTTGGTGGGCAGGAAGCAAAGAGTGAAGAGTGCATGGAGACCCCAGTAGACCCTGCAGAGTCATGCCATCAGTGGTCTAATTCCTCCATCAAGGCCCTTGCTTCCTAAAACTTTCACAACCTCCCTCCCAAAAAGTCTACCATCGGGGGACTAAGTGCTCAAAGCATGAGCTGCTGGGAATATTTCATATTCAAACCATTAGAGACTCAAATCTTTTTTCTATTTAAGGCTTCTCTATCATAGTTTCTTATAACATGACAGTATCACCCCAAGAGTGATCACAGCTCTATGCTGCTCAATAAAAGAAAAAAGCCCTTATCCCAGTTTCTCCATGGGATAAAGCATTTATGTATCTTCAAAGAAAAGAAGGAAGGTCTGAAGAACAACCAAAATACAGAAGAAGGGCAGAAGAAGAAGAAAGAAAGAATTCTGGATCAATAAAATTGAAGGCACAGTTCAGTCAAGTTTGTTTTATAGTGCAGCAGGCTTTCCCTACCAGCCTTTGTACCATGACCCTAGAGGAATGGCTTTAGTGAACTAGTTAATAGTAAATGCCATTATATAGGCAAAACAATATGTTGTATTATTTCTGAAGACTTTCTGCCATGTTGAATTGGTTTATGAACAATAGCTGAGCATTATCAAACCATGTCTTCTTTGCTTCTTTTTGGAATAGGCCCAAGTCTTTTAACACAAACATAAGACACTTATTAAAATCTCTCCTGTATTCAGTAAAAACTTACGCCACAGGGGATGAAAAGGAATGCATAAACGCTGCTGTCGATAAGTGTTTCTTTGACACTTTAAGAGATCTCTGATGATTCTGGGGTCTGAGACAGATCTCACCCACCAACAATTGGATGGATCATACATGGATGGATGATGAATGAATAGCTAAAAACGTTTGAAATCATTTGGCATAGCAAAAATTACTTCTGAGTTCTGCTTCCACCAGACTGCACTGGATTTTTCTCAGTGTCTGGAAAATGCAAATGTAACCTCCACTTGAATCAAATTCTCAGTTATACAGTATCTATACTGTGAACAGCACAGCCCAGAAGTAGTCCCAGAAAAAGAAATATAACAATAACAACAATATCAAGTTGGGCCTAGTAATATATGCCTGTAATTCCAGCAATGGGGAGGCTGACGTATAGAGACTGTAAATTCAAGAGCCTCAGTGGGCTATATTGTGAGATCCTATCTCCAAACTATATAAAGAGGGTAACATTAACGCTAATAATAACAATAATACAAAGCATAATTAAATATCTTGCATATCTAACATATGAAAGTTACTTACATAATTCTCTTGCCTTGTAAAGGACTTTTATATTTTTATTCCTTTATCTTACATTTGGAAAAATAGATGCCCAGAGAGAATTATATAACTCACCCAAGGTATCCAGCTAGGAAGCAGGAACTGGAATTTGAACCTAAATCAACCTGACAATGGAACTCGCACTTGTATAAATCATGCTGTCATTTGTAGTCACTGCAACTTATCAACCCACAACTTCTTAGAGCTATGACAGCCTTCACTGATAATAAACAATATGACTGTATTCACTAGTAATAGCTAACCTGATTTTTTCCCTCTGGCTTCTTCTGGTAATCAATTAACTTCAAGCCAAACCATGACTTTTGAGCCTGGGCATTCCCCTGAGTAAAATGCTAATATAATTGTATGATGATTGATTATCTCCACACCTCCCTTCTATCTTTAACCCAGTTTTATCCCATCTTGTCAAAGATCAATCTGGCAAAACAATGCTGAACAATCTGTGTGTGGTAAGCACAGATTCTACCAGACAGACTAATTCGAAGATTGTATTTACCCTACAAATTGAAAAAACAAAACCAAACCTTTGGTCCTTAGGATATAAGAGCCCTGTGCATATGTGCTGAACATCTATTTCCTAGATTTTAACTATCCTTGCCCTGCTTTATTTATGAGTCATAAAGTTGTAAACAAAGAATGAAATGCTCATAGTAAAGTTCAATGGGATATTTATACTCTTACAATCGGATGTGTTTCTCATCATAATGGGACACACCATGACACAAACGGAAGTAAGAACTGAAGAGATTCTCACACAGAATTATTTAAAATGTTCAGCAAGAGACCAAACATCAGAATCAGACAACCCATTACAATAATTCAAAATCTCTATCACTATGCGTATTCACTGAAAGGAAGCAAGCTGGTATATATTTTTCTTTACAACAAAGACTGGTCACAAAATCTGAAGTAAAAGGATAGGAACACATACAACAAGAGGGGAAATAAGGAGGAAAGTAAAGACGGAAGAAAACAAAAAGAAGATGAAGAAAGAAAAAAGAGAAGTGTGATGTATGAAAAGGAAGGAGGAAAGGTCTGGACCCAGAACTCAGGTCTCCAACTGTTTTGTTTTGTTTTTCAGCTCCAGAAGTTTCTTCAATGCAAACTCATTTCTATGCGTTGCCCCACTTTCTTGCAGTATTTAAAATGTAAGAGAAAGAGAAAAGAATATACATTAAGTGACACACGCACACACACATACACTCACACACAGATTATTTGACCATGACAGGATTCCGTGACATCACTATAAAACCACCCATTTTTTCATGAGTAATGAATGGGAAATGGCAGATATGATCAAATGTCCCTATTTCAAGTCATTTCTTCAAATGTCAGCTTTGTAACCCAGAGCACCCTCATAACTGACAATTAAGACATGGTAGTAGCATCCAATATAGATGCAAGATATTTGCTTTGAGATGACTTTTCACATTTCAAGGAAAGAGCTGGAAGTCATCTTTTTCTGTGTCTCGCTGCTCCAGTCAGACATAGGAAGAATCCCTTGTGGATAAAACTAGAAACGGTGTCATAATTTATTTAGGAATAAGCACATTCATTCTCTGTTATGGGACCGATGCCGGTAGGGGTTAGCTCAGAGCTATAAGAAATAGGTTCTGAAAGCAAGAGACAGAAAACTCAGCAAGAGGTCAATTTGGAATCTTAAATATTTAAAGATATATGGATTGAAAATCCTACAGAACCTTCCATCTGAAAACCCATGTCTACAGGAAGCAAGTGTTTCTAAACCTATTATTTTCTTCTTCCCTTGATGAATTATTTTTATCGGATCAATTAGATAGACCTATATAAATATTCATTCAGCAAACAAGATTTAAGAATACCACACCTATCCAAGACATAGTTGCAGTAACCAACAAGCCTTCAAGAAGATTTACCTATAAAGGAGGGACAAACTTTAGCCAACTGTGTATTTAGAATAAATAATAACAGCTAAAGTTTAGTAAGTGTTAAAATGCCAGGCAAGTAGGAACTATTAGTATCCTTGTTTTAAATACATAGAAGCTTGAACCAAGAGAAAGTAATTGTTTCCAAATATACAAATCTAGTATTGAAGAAAGTTGGCCTGTGAACTCTAATCTCATAGTATATATAAAGTAATGCAGCATCTGAAATGTAATTTGTCTAGATTTGAACAGACTGTGGGATCAGCTGCCTTCCTCCAGCCAAGGTCTCTGTTCATCATAGCAAGAGAAGTTGATACCTCAAACATGGGCTTGGCTGTTTCGAAGAGGTTAGCTTTCTTTCTGTAATTCTTTTATCAAAAATACAACCCCTCTCCAGTTTTAGATCAATTATTAAATAATAATGAAAATACAGGCAGTTCTAAGACCAAAAAGGCAAATTAATGAGCTAAAGGGGGTACGTTGGAACAGAATGTACACAACAAGCAATGCTTAATAGTCAAAGCAGGGAGCGAGCCTAAAAAAAAGTTTAGCTATGTCTAGAATATGCCTTTAAGAACAGTCAGAATTCCATGGGGAAAGTATTGTGATCACAATGGCATGAGGCATTTGTAGCACTATGGGAGGCTCTGGATAGGGAAAGTTCAAAAGAAAGGAGAAATTCACTGACCAGACACTGTGGATGAATGATTTCCAATTACAGAAATACATGAGGGGTTTGTATCCACATTCTGTAGTAGGAGGGGGTGGGCCTGGCTCAGTGAAATGTGCTGTTTGCTGTGTTTCACAGCCATGTCTTCTAGTGGGCTAAGGTTTTGGTTGGCCAACGAGGTAGCCATCAGAAAGAAGAGGTAGGCACCCAAGGGTGTGATTGGAAAACACCTTGTCCCTCTCCCCATCTTTAGCATCAAAGCCCTCAAGAGCTTGATAGATGCTTCTCATTTGTTTTCGATCTTACAGCAGCCCTAACCTAAGAAAAATGTAATCATCACCGAAGTCCACAACAGAAAAGAGGTCAACAAAGTCCAACTTGTAGATCTAATCCAGTCTGCCACCTGATTTTGTAAGGAACATTACTGGAATACAGTGATGCTGATCCATTTATAGATGTATTGAGCTGTACAAGAAACAATCCAGATAAACTCTATTATGCTTGCATTTATTTTCTCAATTTCTCGTCTTAATGGTAAACTTTCTAAGTTCAGAACCTAGGTCATGGGCCACTCAGTAAATGTCCTTTAGTGAATTGATCTTCTATTTGCACTGAAGTCTTCTTGAAGTGATAAGGATTTGTTATGGTTTGAATAAGAATGTAACTCTCCAATTGGTAGAATTATTTTGAGAGGTTGTGAGAATTCAGGAGGTTAGACCTAGCTGGAGGAAGAGGATGGGTAAGGGAAGTGTCTTTAAAGAATATGCCTCTTTGCTTTCTCTTTTTTTCTGCTTCCTGTGTGACATAAAAGGAAGAATGTCCTGGTCCACATGCCCCTGCAGTTATAGTGTCCTGCTCAGAAACCTGGTCAAGTGACCACGGCCTAAACCCTCTGAAACTGTGAGCCAAAATAAGTCCTTCCTCCCTTATATTGTTTCTGTCAGAAACTTTGTCCCAATGATGAGGAAAACAAAACTCACACAGAATCTGAGCCGGATCCCCCTTGAGGTAGGTGTGGTTATTCTTGGAAAGTGGTCCACATGGGAAAGTTCTGCTCAGATTCAAGTGTCCTGTCTCTTGGCAAGTCTCTTGGCAAGTGACTGCTGATGGTGAAATATGACCCAAAGCATAGATATCAGGGTGTTACACAACTCAAACCAAAGGGATTGCACCTATAGCAGAGATTATCATGAGAACCAAGACAGATCAGGACCCAAGTGGCTACAAGAGTATACTATAGCCCTAAGATAGCCATAACCCCAATGCATACAAGTTGTGTGAACTTGGGTAATTGCTTTTCTTCTCTGGGCTTGTTTTCTCTCTGGAAACCCGAAATATTTCTCACCCTCTAGGGCTAGTTTGAAGATAATCTGAGATAATAATGTATTAAAATAAGTTAAAAATATTAGATTCTGAAATAATTACTGAGCATCTACTCTATGTCCAGGTCCTGGACTGAGTACCAGAAACAGCAAACTAAAAGGCCTTATAAAGCCTTTATTCTCATGGGGAAAAATAAAAATCAATAAGAAAATATTTAATATTTCAGAAAAAAATGAAGACAGGTTAGAGGTACTGGGTGGATAAAATCAGAAGTGGATTGGTCCTTTATATAAGGTGGAGAGAAAAGTCCTTACTAGTAAAGTAACACCTGAGCAGAGACCTCACCTGAGTAGAGACCTAAAGGCAGTGTGGAAGAAAGCTATGCAAACATCCAAAAATAAAATGTCCAAGGCAGAAAGACCAACATGTGCAAATAAAATGGGAGACAATTGGACATGTTTAAGAAACAGTAATGCTTTTAAAATGTTAAGCTTTAGTTTTGAGATAGAAATACTTGATATACTAATATAAAGTTAAAATCGTGCCCCAGTTTCAAAAGGATACAGTATAAGGAGATACTGGTCAAATAGTCAAATAAGTTATAGGCTTGGGGATCGAGCAATGCCAAATACATGAAAACTAGACATTTGATACCCAGAACACACACTCTTTCCTCTCTCTCTTTCTCTCTCTCCTCTCTTTCTTTCTCTCTCTCTCAACTCAATCTATGTTACACTAAGTGCTTTACCATTGAGCTATATCCTTGGCCCTGACTAGACTTTTTTTTAACTCAAATTTACTTAAAATATCAAATCTAGGTCATTTTATTGTTCTTACTTTAAAATAGTTACTTAAGTGCTTCAATATATCAAGCACTGACGTATTGGTTGGCTCTAAGTTATTTGAAGACAGAAGATGCCTTAGATCCATGTATATTTCTGAGTGAGAAAATCATTTTCCATTAAAATAAAACTATCACCTCTTCTTTCAGTAGGCTAAGACATATGAATTAACTCTATTTGTTTTTTTTGTATCGCTAGGAAAATCTCTCTCTCTCTCTCTCTCTCTCTCTCTCTCTCTCTCTCTCTCTCTCTCTCTCTGTCTCTCTCTATCATTGAGTGATAAGCTAAGTTTCCAGATTCCTCCAGGAAGAAAAGAATGCACCCAGGAAGTTTGATCTCAATTGATGGCATCTCCTCACCTTAATGACTAATTGAGTTGTCTTATTTACATCAGAGCTGTCCAACAAAACCCTAATGTGCACCAGCAATGCTCCCATTGTCTCTCCTGTACTTTGGGAGCTCTTGAAGGTTTGTTCCGATATTTTGACGTACATTCACTGGATGGTCAACCTCACTTCCAATAACCCTGCCTCTCTTTAAAGCACAGAGGAAACAAATTGCCTTGAATCACTTCCAAAATCAGAGGGAGAAAAGGAGGATCTTCAAAAATTTTCACAATTTAATAGGTGTCTCTGGCTGACATTGTTCATTATCTATCTTGATTTATTAAGTAAATACTTTAAAACACTAATTTATTTAATCCTGAAACCATTTCATCATGCATATATTCCGATATACGCACTTTGCAGATGTGGACCCTGAGGCACGGGTAGGTCTACTCTTATCTAATCCATCCTCTAGAAAGTACGGGAACTGGAACCACCTGGCTTTGGAAAGATTTTCTGATATTAAGTCACTTGGTGACTATTCTGACTTTTCTATTTGTTTATCTGGGTCCAGGCTTTAAAGGCTGAACAGGAGGTTTACAACTGGAAGAAAAATGGATGGGGATATGGAATAAAAGATTTTAAATTATGCAGCGTTTTCCTGATTGTAAGTTTAAAATTTTTTCATGAGAGAAATTACAAATTATAGAAAATACAAGAAGAAATTATCATCCCAAATAATCACTTAGTATTTTGTTCTGTGAATATTCAAGTTTTCCCTCCAAATATTAGCAAATAAATATGGGAGATTTGATGTCTCTCTGTTTTGTTCATTATATAGTACATTATGGATATTCACATCATCATTGAAAATTATTTGAACATTTTTCCAGTGACTACATAGTTGGAATTCATAAGAATATGTCATAATTTATTTTACTGTTGAACATCTAGATTGTTTCTATATTATTTTTGCATATATCAACATATGTATATATGCCATCCCTCAAATACTCAAGATCATCTTAGCTTATTTTCTTTAACATATGTTTCCAGACATGAAACTACTGGGTCAAAGGATACTCGGGATTTAAAAGCTTATATAAACTCCTTAACCAATGGCCTGAGAGAAAGACGGTAGCAATTTGAAAGAGAAAGAAAATTATTTTCTTCTGCCTCAAGCTGCTGCTTTAGATGGGTCACATCACAGCTGGGAGACGTCCGAGACAAGTGTCCATAGGAAATAGATGTGCACCCGATTCTCCTTTGCACCTCTTCTCTGTAGAGTGAGCCCAATCCAGTGCTGTTCTACGAAAGCAAACTGCAAATGGAGCCAAACAGAACAAATTGGAAGGTGGGAGCGAACGAGAACGTCTGCACAGGCTTCCATCTGTGTTTCAGAGCTTTGGATAGAAAGCAGTTACTGAATACTGATTAGCCGTCTCTGTTTTGAAGCAATTTACATTCAGTGCTTTGGGGTCCTCAACTCAAATGTTCAGAAGAGTAAGGCAGACTCGCGATGCTTCTAAGAAGAGGAAAAGGTGGAGGTGCAGAACATTTGCCCTTGTCAGGACTTGAGCCTTCAGAAGCAGCCAGACCTTGCTTAGCAAACAACTGGTTGTAATCACCAGTGGACGCAACTCCAAAACTGCAACTTCCAGTTTTCGAACGGAAATGAAGAACTGTATTTTTAGTGTTCCATTTTTCAACTTTATCAGGCTGGCAATTAATTCAGTTAAAAAATATTGCATGAGATATAGGTCATAGGGGGTTTTGTTTGTTTGTTTTTTTGTCTATTTGTATGTTTATGTCAGACTTAGGGTGTAAATTCAAGGATTGGGAACTCTCCCTTAGCTTTTTCAATCAAGGTTGATGCTCTTGATCTCTACTTCTGGCTTTTGAGTGGTTAATTGTAGATAAGAATCTCACATATTTTCCTGTCTGGGCTGGCTTCTAACCTCAATCCTTGGATCTCAGGCTCCTGAGCAGCTAGGGTTATAGGCAAGAGCCACTGATTATATATGTTTTTAATAAGACCTTTTAGAATTAATTATGTTTTCCTATAATTTCTCAGTTTTATACAAGTATGTTCTAAACAGCCAAGGAGGAAATTTGTAACCAGCACCCTGCCTAGGGAACAACTGGTAGAAGTACTTAGCAGTATTGCCACCTGTCTTGGTTCCGAGTGTTGATTATTACGATGAAGTGGGCTATAAAGAGGATGGCAGGGTAGACAGAGCAAGAGGAGAAACTAAGAGAAAAGAATTCCATTGCCACCCGTGCTTTTATGAGTGTCTGTCACTTTAAACCTATCGTTATGGCTGAAACTTCCTGAGAGGAGACCTCAGTATCAGCAGCCTGCTGCTGGTGGCCCATCCGTGATTGTCATTGGAAACAGTTTGCACCACGATCTAGTTTAATGTCTTGCCTATTTTTACATTCTAGCACTAAAAAGTTAAACTGCCCACCTAGCAAGGCCAGAGCAGGTTATTTTCCAAAAAAAAAAAACATATATTTTACAAGTAGTTTCCTTTTTATATGGGATAGTATCCATTGTAAAGAGATCTCGTTGATTGTCAGAAAGTAGAGAGGTGAAAAAGGCTTTCATGACTTGGAAACCAGCTGAAATTACTCTGAAATGATGGTGGAAATTACTGTCAGTATTTATATAGCATTTCAGTTAGTCCTTTCCTTTTTGTGGAAATAGTATTGAGTTATAAAACAAACAGCAATGTGGTTCATGCCTATAAACATAGCTACTCAGAAGACTGAGATCTGAACATCTTGGTTCAAAGCCAACCTGGGCAGGAAAGTCTGTGAGATTTCTTTTTTCAACGAAACACCAAAATGCTGGAAGTAGATCTGTGACTCAAATGGTAGAGATCCAGCTTTGAGTGGAAAAAAAACAAACGAAACCATCCAGGCCCTGGGTTCAAGCCCCAGAATCAGCACTAAAAAAACAGATCACTAACAGTCTCAGGAAAAAAAACAAGGACATATGTCTATCTTAGGTGTAGGAATTCTCTCTTTAGGCACCTTCTAAAACATTATTTACTCTCTTTGCATCTCTATGACAAGAATCTTCTAGATTGTCTATGCCCCAGAAAATATAGGGCAGCAGCTCACATTTATCTAAGCTTGCCTAAAATCCTCCCAATCCTGACTGAAGTAAAAAAGGAAACTGAAGCCAGGCACTGGCTACTCAGGAGGCTAAGATCTGAGGATGCAGTTGAAAGCCAGCCCACACAGGAAAGTCCATGAGACTCTTATCTCCAATAAACCACTCTGGAAGTGGTGCTGTGGCTCAAGTGGTAGAATGTTAGCCTTGAGCTGAAGAGCTGAAGGACAGCACCCAGGCCCAGAGTTCAAGTCCAACAACCGACCAAAAAAAAAAGGAAACTGATGTCACATTACATAAAATTAGTTGAACAAAATAGAAAGCTTCTATGAGCTACTGACTTCAAATTCTCTGATATTGTTTCCTTTATCCAAATAATCTGACTCTTTGGACAGAACAGGCTTTCTGTATTTTTTTTGTTTCCCAGGCCATGTTTCTCGTTGCTATTTTTATTAGTACATATTGTTAATACAAGGGAGTTTCACGATAATAATCCCATAGCTACATCAAACAATTCACCCCTCTATTATACCTATTCATAACAATAAAATAATAATTTAGGTCTTCCTTTCCATTTTAACCATATTTGCTTTGCTGAAACTCACACTGGTTGACATTATTATCTCAAGTTGGAGAAATAAGCCATGTAAGGGTTAGCAGCAGTTAAAAAATCTCCAGCAAAACCCTACAACAAGGCAAGAGCCATCATGTTGATCCCAATATGAAAAAACGCCATGTGACCCCTTTAGAGTAGGAATTCTATCTTAGGCTTTCTGTGTGTTCTTCTCCACACCAAAGGTTTCATGAGCAATATCAATATCCAACTAATGTGATGACCCATTTATGTCATTAATATTTACAGTGTGGAGTATTGCATTCTCTTGACTCAGAGTAATATATATTTGCACATATCTGGAATATGCTTAATAATTTACATGTCATGTGGGTGTAATTTATGCCAATGTTTTTATTTTAAGGGCAACTTACATACCTCAAAGCAGCAGAAGACATTGGACTAGAACTTAGGACATTAACATTTGAATCAAAGACTCTCCATAACTATTTATTTGGTCCAATAAATAATATTTATCCTCCCTATCATTTCTATCTTCCCTTAATTGTTTTCTTTGGTTCCTAACACTAACCTTGGCTCTTGCTAATACCAGCTCAAGTGAGCCCAAACATCTTCATCTCATATTTAAACATAATTTAGAATAAAATGACTCTTAAGGTCTTTAAAGCAAAGACATTATAATGGCCAGAACAAAAACAAGTTGCTAATTTTAGTTACCTGTTCAATCTTTTTATCTTTTTTGAAAGCAGCCTTTTTAATTATAGTACCTTTTAATAAATTCAATCATCAATAATATCATGTGAAACTTTAAGATGAAAGTACTACTTCTTTAAAGTAGATTTCTTAGAAGGAAACAATATGTGTTTTTATGTATTTGTATGGGAATATTAGCGTCCCCAAGACTTATTCCTGCATTTACAATTATGATGACTAACAGGCAAAAACACTCAATAGTTTATAATAATGTAATTCTTAAGGTCTAGTACCCAAGCAATGGAGATATAGCGCCAATATCATGGAAACTATTTTGAAAGGAACATGCAAATTGTTGCATCAAATATGATTAATTTTAAACTTATAAAATTGGTGCAACTTAGAATTAAAATATATTAATGAAGATGCTGGAGGGGATGTGGACAGAAGGGAACCCTACTGCATTGTTGGTGGGAGTGTAAACTTGTTCAACCACTTTAGAAGTAGTATGGAGGTTCTTCAAAAGACTCCACATGGAGTTCCCTTATGACTCAGCAATCCCACTTTTGGGCATTTACCCAAATGTTTACAAACAAGACCACACTAAAGCTACCAGCACAACTATGTTTATTGCAGCATTATTTACCATGGCTAAGATATGGAACCAACCCAGGTGCCCCTCAGTAGATGAATGGATCAAGAAAATGTGGTATATATACACAATGGGATTCTATGCCTCCATCAGAAAGAATGGCATTGCCCTGTTTGTTAGGAAATGGAAAGACTTGGAGAAAATTATATTAAGTGAAGTAAGCCAGGCCCAAAGAAACATAGGTCCCATGGTTTCCTTTATTTGCAATAACTAGTATATGTCTGAGACAAGCAGAAATGATCAGATAAGTCGATGTTAAGCGAAATGAACCCCAAGATAAAGATTCAAATGTTTTTCTTTCTTGTGATTGTTTCTAACATATTTATAAGATATTTCTTTGTTGCTTTGTATGTCCCTCCCCCATAGTATAACCCCTGCTTTCACTGTATTTGATGTTGGTATAATTTGTGGAGGAGAAGGGAAAAAATGAATTGCTTAAATATGGATACAGGTGGACTCATTGCAACAATGAGATATACAAGATGTTATGTCAAAAATGAACTTTACAACTTTGGCGCAGGTAGGGGGGTGTAGGTGGGGGGGATGGTGGAGATGGGAAGGGATGGGAAGGGGAAACAAAGGAGGCAACAATGCTTGATAAGAAATGCACTCATTACCTTGCCCATGTAATTATAACCCCTCTCTACAGTATTTTCACAATTATATATATATATATATATTAATGAACAGTATTTTTTGGAGACTAGAGAGTTCACCATTCTGTATTTAAGTGTATGCTTTATTGAATATACCCAGTAAATCAAGCAAACGCACCTCATGGATGTGTGATCACAGAAGCTATGACAAGCAGTTTGCCCCTGCTTGTGCCTAGAGGATATAAAACATTAAACCACTTAAAGCCCTAAGCATTATGTCAACTCTGTAGTTAAAGTCCAGCTTCATATCCTACCCAAAAGCTTCAGGTTGTAATTTCTCTTCTCCATCAGCTAGCTCTGGCTAGTGGGGGACCAGGTCAAATAGAAGGAAACAAAAAGAGAAGAAAAGATTTTACTTGATGAGACACATTTTTAAGTTAGCTTCACATACACTGAGCCTGACAGATGTTAAAATTTGATTCTTTTGCTCTTAAGTGATTCCGTGCCCTTCCTCAGAGATTTCCCACTGGGAACAATCTCTTGTTCTTCTCAAGACCCAGGAGATGCATCTTCCTGCTGCCCCTTTTGTCCTTGTTTCCTAGCCATTTGAGACAGACTATTGCTAAGGAGTCCAAAGACTTGGCTGGCTGGATTCCAAATGGTTGCAGGTGGGTTTATCCATGTGTGCCTCCTCTGATCCACAGATAAAACTCATTCACCCTTAACTCAGAGACACTCTGAGGGGCACAGACCAATTCAAACCCAGCTACAGAAACTCCTCTGGCAAACAATTTATGGATGAAATGGCCTCTGTCCACACCTGTGACCGTTGAGCAACTCCTCAAAATGCCCCTGGTCTTGATGCCCTGCCTCTCTCCAGGCACTGTCCCAGTACCCTGCTGTTTGGTCCGTGGAAGGAATCACTGCACAACTCACACCAAAGAAATCTCGACATGAAATCCTGCTAGATCTCCAAGAACCTCATTCTTTTATCACCCTTGGGCTAATCATTATTGACTTGTTTACATTTCTCTTAATTTGCCTTTAAAATGAAAACAGAAGCCTCTCTTTGTTCTATCCGCTGGAATCTCATATAGCAATTTTACCTATGGAGTTGATTGACTTAAAAAAATAATAAAACAAGGGGGCTGGGAAGATGGCTCAGTGGTAGAACACTTGCCTTGCATGCCTGAGGCCCTGGGTTCGATTCCTCAGCACCACATAAGCAAAATGAAAAAAGCCGGAAGTGGCGCTGTGGCTCAAGTGGTAGAGTGCTAGCCTTGAGCTGAAGAGCTGAGGGACAGCGCCCAGGCCCAGAGTTCAGGCCCCACGACCGGACCCAAAAATAATAATAATAATAATAAAACAATCCACATATCTAGGAACAAACTGTTTTAATTCTCTCCAGATACCATAATAATTATTAATTGCAGTAAAGATTCTATCATGTGCAGAAATCCCAATTTCTGTGTAACCTAAACTTATAAACCAACAAAATATTTTCTTCTAAAAAGACAAAAATCCAACAAAACATACCTGTTATCCAATTACTAGGGCTTCCTCCCCTCCTGACTACTGTCAATTTTAAGAAGACTCTAAAATATACAGTATTACAACCATGTTATAACACTGCCATCTAAATTCTGGTGAATTACATCAAAATCATTTTATTATAATCTATATTGGAAGACACCAACTAATTCTAGTATGACACTAATTATATAATGTAGAACTGACAAAAAAACATGAAAGAAACTGGGCACCAGTGGCCATGCTTATAATCCTAGCTACTCAGAAGGGTGAAATCTGAGGATAGGGGTTTCAAGTCAGTCCCATCGGGAAAGTCCATGAGAGTCTTATTTCCAATTAACTTCCAAACATAAAAATAAAAACAAAGCCAGCCTGTAGCTGTGGCTTGAGCAGTAGCATGCTAGCCCTGCACAAAGCTTCTTAGGAACACTGTCCAGGCCCTGAGTTCTAGTGCCAGGACCAGCAAAAAATAAAAATGAAAATAAATGAGATAGTATCTCATTCGATGCAAGTTTCCCTTTCTGCTCCATCTCTGTTTAAACAGCAGTTATAAGAATTGTTATTTGGGAGGGGAAGGAGATGCACAAAAATATTGTAACAAAGGGTGAACTAATTCAGAAGTGGTACTTACTAGACACTATGTTGAAAATGCAGAAGGGGAAATCAGGAGGGGAAAAATGGAGAAAATGAGGGAGGGATGACACTGTTCAAAAAGAAAGGTACTCAATACATGACTTATGTAACTGTAACCTTCTGTACAGCATATTTACAATTAAATAAAGTAAATCAAAATAAAATGTATTTGATATCCAAAAACTTACAAAAGAATTAATCTTGTTGGGCTTCAATGGCTCACACCTATAATCCTGGCGATTTAGGAGACTGAGATCTGAGATCGCAGTTTGAAGCCATCCTGACAGAAAAGTCCAAGAGACTTATCTCTTACTAACCAGACAAAATCTGGAAGTGGAAATGTGGCTCAAGGAGTAGGGCGACAGCTTTGAGGAAAAATGCCAAGTGAAAGCATGATGCTGAGTTCAAACCCCGGCACTGGCACTTACACACAAAGAGAAATAATCCTTTGCACAGCTCTACCTTCTAACTATAAATAATGGATATTTGTTGACTCTGTCACTTCTTTAGCTAAACACTCAAATTTCATTTATGAAACAGGAAACATTGGCTTGTATTGTCCATCATATTTCTTAGCACACTGTCTGAAAATGTTTAATTTGAAATGAGATTACTTGGATTAAGGCTAGATCTATTAGTTATAAATTGAATGACATTGAACAGATTATGTCACATTTCTGTCTCACTGCCTTCTCTCCTATGGGAAATGGGAATGATTATAGTAGCTAGTTCATAGATGGTAATAGAAAATACAAGAAATAATATGCTAGTTCATATATGGTAATGGAAAATAAAAGAAATGATACATTGTACATGTATCAATGGGCTAATAGATGTCAAACATTGCTTATTGTTATAACGATTCTTATTGTATACCTAGCAAAGTCTGGTTTCCAAATTTTCCCTCAAAATGATTCCCCCCAAGTCTTGTGTTTTCATGTTACTAAAATCCTAAGAGTTATAATTTGGAGATCTTTAAAGGTTTTTAAGAAATTTGAAGATTCTAAGAAATAAAAAATATCAAGAAATTAGGTATGAACTTAAGTACAGTCATTCACAGGTTTTCTAAACAGAATTCTGTATGTATGTTTATCTGATTTGGGGAAGGGAAGGGAAATAACAAATGGTGAGACAAAGGATAAAGGGAGAACCAATACAACAAGACACTATGTTTGAAATGAACTTTACAACTTGGGGGTGGGGAGGGAAAGCAAGAAAAAGATAAGGGAGAGACTAATAATGTTTGATAAGAAATGTACTCATTACCTTGCTTATGTAACTGTGACCCCTCTGTACATCACCTTTACAATAAAATTAAATTTTAAAAACTTAATTCCTCTCCTTCCCCTTGTCTTTCTCCCCCTCCCCGTACTTAATCTCCTCAATCTCCCTACAAAATTTTACAAATAGAATTCGTCTGCATTAAATCTTAATTTTCTATGGGAGGATTGTGCACTTTTTCAATTTACTTAGCTAGTTAAATGTATATATGCATACGCATATATATGTATATTTGTGTATAGGTGTGTAGATGTGCATGGATGCATATATTTATATAATATATACAAATAAAATGAAATGTCAGCAAAATAATTAATGAACACTTCGTCAGAGTCACTGTATGTAATGTCAGCATATGAAATAGATATTCAACACCATTACTCAGTAAGGAAACCCTGAGAGAATCCACATAATAACACTACACACTTTGAAAAAGGATTTTTTAAAAAATGTGACAATATATGCAGAACAATTATTTTCATATATTGTTGTGGGAATGTAAAATGAACACAGTGTAGCAATGTGGGGGGTGGAGAAGGACAATGTGTGTACATGCCAGTCCTAGGGTTTGGCTCAGTATCTGAGCACTGCCCAGAGCGTCTTCGCTCAAGGCTAGACTTCTACCCCTTACGTCACAGCACCATTACCAGTTTTTATGGTAGCTAATTGGAAATCAGATTCTCATGGACTTTATTGCCTGGGCTGGCTTCAAACCATGATCCTCAAAACTCAGCATTCTGAGTAGCTAGGATTACAGGCATGAGTGATTAGCTACTGGCAGTAATTTTTCAAAATATAGTTACCATCTGATACAGAACTAAAATGAGATTTTCTTCTCCACACAGGAAGACAAATACTCTGAATATATCTTTGACATTAACTGTACAACTTGAGTATATTATTTAACATGCCAAATTGTTCATCATATTTGTCTTGTACCAGTTAATGTAAATGTTTATATACGTGAGTATAATTTATGTGTACATTTGTGTTAGGGTGATATAGTCTAAAGCAAACCCCCATTGTTTTTTCTAGAGCTGAGAACCAAACTTGACCTTGCACTTGCTTGGCAAGTGCTCTTCCACTGAGCTAAATCCCCAACTCCCAAACCCAAATTTTGCATCACCCCTAAAAATGTGTCTACCCCAAGAATCTCATAACAATTGGGTCAGAAGGGATGGGATGAGGAGCTGAGACACTTGTATTTTCTTAAAGCTTCCCAGAGAGTCTGCTATGCATCCAAGCATTGAAATCACTATCGCAGTGATTCAAACACAACCCCCCCCCCACACACAAATGTCTAGGTTACTTTATCATTTCCTATTCCTTCCAAGTACTCCTAAAAGGTAGGAAAAGTTTAAACAAGTGCAGTTTCCCACTTCACTCTTCAGGCTTTATGGCAAAATGTGTGTACTATTTCAAACTCATCTGTATCTTAGTAGTTTCTATTCTGACCCTGTCTCCCTCCCATAGCATGGCTTTAGGACCTGTCTGTGCAGCTACACAGGGCTTCATACCTCTACCTGGTCTGTGACTTTTGTATTGTCATCTTGAAATGAAGAATTATTTAACAAGGACCCTTGTGTGGTTATTTTGAGTGGTTATTTTATCTTAACGTTGCCTCTATCTAGATATGTTCACTAAGCCCCACAAAGTGTTACCAGCCCTGATTCCAGGCTAAATCACGGATTACAAATATATATATATATATATATATATATATACATATATATATATATATATATATTGAGGATAGGACAGAGTTCAAAGGGGCCTGTTATACAGAAAGAGACCCTCCATGTCTCTCTACATGCTGATTTCTAGTTTACAAAAGGAATCCCTCCTACTAAAAACTTCAAGCCACGATTTGTAACCTCTTCACTCCCACAAACTTCTACCAATGTCCTAGGTTCTTTTAGCTGATAAGAATGATAGAAAGGGATTATGACAGCAGAAGGCCCAAGAAGGAGACGATGCATCCAAGTTAGGATTATTTGAAATGAGTTCACAAATGTGTGCAGGGTCCACAACAACACAAGGTGCTAGTGATTTAACCCAGAGTACAGCCAATTGCTCCTGACCAGGCTATAAAGAATCTTATGGAGGCATCTACTATCAATAACACATTACAATCTAGTCAAAAGGCATACAGGGAGCAAGGCAACATCAGCTCAGAGACAGCTATTCAGACCATTTTCGTCCTTTTACTAACGTACACTCTCTCAATGAGAAGGGGAAGGGCAAAGAAGGCCATATACTGAACTGGGACAAGTCATTTTCCTGGAGCAGGAAAAATTAGAAAGTAGTCGTAGAAATGAAGAATGAAATTACATATCATAATCAACTCCCTTTCCCCGTACTTTTCCTTCTTGCCCTTTGCCTATGTGAAAAGTTCCCCAACACAGGAAATATTTGACTTCCCACTAACAACGGTATCATAGAGCAATGCCATCTGTGACCAATTCTCTTCTCAGGCCTTGGATGCTAGCCCATACTGTGGTTCTTCATATCAACATCACAAAGAAAAGTGTACAGATAAATAATTCAGTGCCACACAGTGTTACAGCTTCAGTAGTTAATGTCCATACTAGGTTCACAAAAATGAAGTTTGTCGGTTATGACTTGTTTTTTTCTACACCACAAACTTCATCCCCATGGGAACAGTCAGTGTCCTTGTCCTGATAGGGTGGCCACCGGGTTTTATTAGCTAGCACTATGGGGGAAGGCAGCGTAAAAGACAGTCAGTTCCTTGGACCTCAGATATAGTCCTAGCATGGAGATGCAATTCAATTTCTCTCTGACAATCATAGTCAGCATTCCCTGAAAATACAGTGATGTTATTCTCTGCCTCTTGATTCAGTGGCAGGAAAGGTCCCATAAGTACCAGAGGAGTAAGGGAACCAGAGTTTCCAATCACAGGAACCGTATATGTGTGTTCCCTGACAGAAACATGACTCTCTAGAGCACAAGGACCTTCAAATGCACAGAAGCTACCAAAGAGAAAACAAAAATATTCTCTCTCTCATTCTCCCTCTTTCCCTCCCCTCCACTTCCCTCTTTGTATATTCATATATACATATACATGTGTGCCTGGATCTACTTCTGTTCCCTCCTCCTTATTTTAGGTAAAGGAACCTTTATTATCGAATTCTATAAGGGATTTAACAACTAATGTATTTTCCACCTCTGTGAGTTTGTATATGTATATATCTAAAAGAGAGATATATACATATGAACATATATAAGAGAGATATATACATATGAACATATATATGAATATATATACTTTTCCATATATGTGTGTATGTATGAAAAACAGACAAGAACTCAAGTTCATCACGTCCACCTAATATTAATGCATGTACCTAAAGACTCCTAATGTTATAGTTAACTCACAGATTTTATGCCCAACACACTGCACAATCAACAGGAAGTTCAATAAGTTCTATTATATAGAGAAAAATGAATAAATTAAGCGAGGAAAATGAAAATACAACAGACAATGCACAGACTCTATTAAAAAGATTACAAGTTCAATAGAATTTTACGTAGAGGAAATTTATCAAGTCACTAAAGTAATAAGACTGCCTAAAATAGCAGCTTTTGATATACATGCCTACAAAAGCCCCAAACCGACATACATTTTCTTTCTTTCAAAATTAAGTATTTGATTATTTGCAAGAGTGATGATTATACTTAAGACTCTTTTCTCTACTTTTTACTGAATTTTGCTAAGTCTGATTCCCTTATGGCCTTTAGCTTTCCATCCTACTTTGCATATCAGACTAGTTTTAGTACATTGTAATGGAAATGTCTAGTTTTGAAAAGAAACATTAAGAAACTTGTTCAAAGCTATAGTCCAACAATCATATCTCTTTGTCTTTCAAATAGATAGAAATGCATTGGACTTTAAATTATAATTTCATTTCTGTTTGAAAAATGAAATGCCAGATGCAGGAATGAAAGTATCTCAGATGGCTCACTTCTATATTAATTTAACCAATATTTTTAGAAATGTGAATTATAGATGAATACTATGGAGAGAAATATAACCCTATACCATAAGAGAGGCAAAACAAGTACTTAGCATCTAACAAATACCTGACTAAAAATATGTGACAATGATAACATCAGAACAACATGTTAGCAGAGTTCAAAATCAGAGAAGGTTCATGGAGACATACCTTTGGGAATAACTTTGCCTCTTAGGGACATAAAGCAGAAGATGATCTCTGAAGGAAAGGACTAGTTAGACAGGAAGATGGATTTTAAAGGCATTTGCTTTGAATTACTAGGTAAAACTAAAAGTACATAACATCATCTATGGGAAGAACATAAAAATAAGAGTCCTAATAGGGAAGGAAGGGATGGTAGGGGAAAAACAAAGGAGGAGGCAACACTTCTGGATAAGAAATGTACTCATTACCTTGCTAATGTAACTGTAACCCCTCTGTACAGTATTTTCACAATAAAAATCTTATATTTTTTAAAAAAGAGGCCTAATAGCCCACATCTTAATTAGGATATATAGACTTTTTTTGATGTGGGGAGAGGAGAATGTCACTCAGGACTGAATGATTGAGAGATGAGCACTAAATATTGAAGATGTAAAGACAATTAAGATTGTCTGCTGTTTTAAAGGTTAAAGTTGCATAGGATGCAATTAATCAGCCCCAACCTCATGTCTTTAAAAGGAAGTACCAGCCTTACATGCAATCAGAGTTCTGAACAATGCAGCCTTCTTCATGGAAAATGTCCTGGGCCTTGTAAACCCTTTCCACTTTGAAGTTCATTTCATAATCTCTTCACACTTATTATCACCAGACTTCTGCCTTCCTCTCCCTTTTGGCCCCAAATTCAGCACTCAACCCTGACTTGTTACTGAGCTCAAAATTTTTGTGAGAAGAAATATCTGTAAAGCATTTATGGGGCAACTGGCACACACATAGAAAATCAATTTTAGATTGTTTTAAATTCCCTTTAAGAATTGTAAAGTGATATTAAAGCTGTTACTATTACCAGGAGCTTAATAGTGATGAAGTGTAAAGTTTTCTTTCACAAACGTTCTAAAACAATTGCATAAGGATGCAATTCTACATAGTCTGAAATTCAGATTCGATTTTATATCCAGGAAGTTTCCACTTCTTTTTATTCTTCTTATTTCTTCTAAATATAAAACTTTAAATGTATGCATTTTATAATCAATGGAAGCAGTGGCCTAACAGTATGAAAGTTTTTTCCTTAACAAATTACTTTAAAAGCACCATCAGATACTAAGTTAATAAACATAACACACACTATTGCCTATTTAAATTTATAAAATCATGAAAGCCAGCTTTTTGCTTTGTATTTTGGTTTTACTCCAATTTAGAAGGATTTTTATTATTATCTATGACAAGCCTTGGATAGTGTTTGTAAAGATGCTCAATGTGTCATTTCTGCATTTTTCAATGAAAAAGTATCAACTCAACAATCAAAAAGTTTGGGAGTTTGTTATCATTATATGATTCAACACATATTCTGCATTTCAGGAGGTATTGTACACACTGAAATGAAAGAAAATTGATTTGGTTTTAATGATATTATCATCATAAAATTAAATGATTTCCCACTTTATAAACTCAAGTTTTAGGAAAGGAAACTTAGGTCAAAACAAATACCTGCACAGAGATGTTTAAGAACTTTACTCATGAACGCCCAAAACTTAGGAACAAATAAGATACCTTTCAGTAGGTAGATAAACTATGATACATTCAGATAATGGAATATTCTTCAGTACTTGAAAGAAATGAGCCATCCATCCATAAAAAGACAGGAGGAAACTTACATACAATATACCTGAATAAACTTAATCTAAAAGGCTGTATACTGTTTGATTCAAGCTATACAAAATGATAAGTAGTTTCAAGAGCTAAAAGTTAGGAGGGATGAATAAGTGGGAAACAAAATTTTTACTATAGGAAAGTATTCCCTGCAACTCTATGTTGAAACCATGTTGTTATACATTCGTGCAAACCCATCAAATGAGTAAAACCAAGAGCAAATCTTGTATGATCTATGGATTCTGGATAATAATACTGTATCCATGTATGATCATCATTATTAGAATATACCAATTTTAGAATACAATGTGTTTTATTTTGATATATCTATGCATGTATATAACATGCTTTGATCAGAGTCAACCCCTCCCTTCACCCTATCTTTGGCAATACCCACTCCCACTCTTCCTCTCCTCATCCCAAACGGTCACTTTTCTATATTCATGTCCTTTTTTAAAATCTAGATTCTGTACATGAGAGCTTTTCTGGATTTGTCATATTTGACTTAACATATTGATCTCCAGTTCCATCCATTCTCCTTAAAAAAATGACACAATTTTATCTTCTATATAGCTGGATAATACTTCATTGTGTATATGCCATATCAGCCTCATTCATCTGCTGATGAGTACCTAAGTTAATTTCATCATTTGTGCTGTGGCAAATGTGCCACAACAGAGATGCAGGACTCTCCAATGTAGCTTGAACATGAATCTTTCAGGTGTGTTCCCAAGAGTACCTCGAGCCTGGATTTTTGCTAATTAATTGGACATCAAGTTTTTCATAGGCCTTACTGTCTGAGCTGACTTTGTACCATAACCCTCCAAGTCTCAGCTTCCTGAATAACTGGGATTCACATAGAAGAAGTCACTGGCATAAGGTTTTGGTTATGGTTTTAATTATATAGGGAACTCTTTTTTTTGGCAGTTTTATGGCTTGAACTCTGGGCCTGGGCGCTGTCCCTGAGCTCTTCAGCTCAAGGTAAGCATTCTACCCCTTGAGCAACAGCCCCATTTCTGGTTTTCTGGTGGTTAAATGGAGATATGTGTCTCACACACTTTTCTGCCCATCTGACTTTGAACCTTAATCCTCAGGTCTCAGCCTCCAGAGTAGCTAGGATTATAGGCACGAGCCACTGGCACCTGGCATATGGGAAACTTTTTAGTGGGTATTTTCTTCTAGGGTTACAATATCTTCTATCATTCAGGAAAGAAAGCAGAGAGCATTACAAAAACAACAATTAAAAGCTGCCTAGATATTTAAATATAGTAAACAGAAATTTTGAAACATCATCTATACTCCCAACAAGGCTAGAAGAATAAAAGAAATAGGATAATTATAGAATAAACCAACAATTTAAAAGTTGTTAAAGATAACTGTATCATAAAAAACCATGAGAGAAATGGAGAAAAGAAAACGAAGCAAGACAGGAAAGTAAGGAAAATTATGAGACAAAGGTATAAGAAATAATAGTGAGGGAGAATACAATAAAATAAGCACAGAGAAAGACAAAACAATGACACACAATGTCAATATGTTTTCCTTACTGTAGAGAAGAGGGCGGATATTATTTCCCAGTATTGTATTTTGCAGCTTCCTTGGGTGTGGGAGGCAGGAAGGGGACCACTATTTTCTCTCTTAAGTCCAAAAAATACCAGAAATTGCTGTTTGCAGCCTAAATCCTGTGTTACCTTCCCTGACGGCTTTACTTCCTGTTCAGGAGCTTTCCAAAACTTCTACTGGCTGAGCTAGAGAATTCATGGTCGCATGTCTCTTGGTTCTAGAGGTGTTATGGCTGTGCAGGTTTAGCATGGGAAATGTCTGAACCTAGACTGCTTTCTATCAACCTCTTTGGCCTTCAGGTAGTGCACAGAGCTGGCAGATAATTGCAGTCTGCACTGCCTAGGTAAGGCTCAGGGCTGTGAATGGATCCCGTGTAGAATGCATAGCCTTGCATCACAGTTCTCTGTCCTCACATCTCACTGATGTCTGGTCTCTCCTCTGACCTGCATTCAGGCTTTTCAGCTCTGCCAATGTGTCTGCCCTCAGCTTCCCTCCATAGCACGGCTTCTGGATTACATTTCCCACCCGAGTCAATATTCATCTATGAATCTGAGAGCGAGTCATAATCAGTTGCCTACACTGACATTGATTCTTGAGGTGGTCTCTTGTTTTGTCTGTGTGTTGGGGGAAGGAGTCTAGTGCATGAACTATAAACAATGTTTTCTGTTGCCCTTCCTTTCCTATCTTTATAACCATGTATCTGTTGCTTGATTTCAGATTCCTGGAGATTCAGGAAATCACTGGATGTCTATATCTTCCACCTCCTCTCCATCTGAATGTAGGTTTACTGATTGCAACAAATATACCACTGTGGCAAGGGACGACTGTAGTAGAAAGGCTCTAAGTTTGTAGTGTAAGGGCTATGTGAGAACTCTGTATTTTCCACTCAAATTTGCAGTGAATCTAAAACAGTTATCAATGAGTAGCATATCTGAAACAAACAACTAAAAACTCACATGTGCTCTATTTCTCTCCAAGCTGAAATATTCTTGTACCCACATCAGAAGCAAAATATACTTCTTAAAAACAACCATTTCCTTCAAGGTTTGTTCCACAATCAGAACAAGTACTTTCTTTTCCAACAAATCTCTATAAATAGATTGTTCCTTTACACACAACAGTTACTTACTACCCTTTCTTTGGGTAGTAGCAGTTTTCTTTCTCTGCACACAGCTAATGCTTTATGTAGTCTAATACCAGCAAAAAAAAACTTACAATTTACAAAGCAGTTCAAATAAAATGAAGAAAGAAAACTAAACCATTAACTACTTGGACCAAAGTATTTTACTGAAAACTAAACAGCAAAACACTGATGTGAGGCAGCAGCCATTCCCTACTGCCCAAAGCTGGGATTTCACCCACCTGGAAATATCTGCTATTACACACAGAAGAGTGATGGAACTTATGGAGTTTAATGTCATTTAGCATCTAACAATGCTATGTGAAGAGGATCTTTCCATTTCTCTAACACTTACTTTGAACATCATATTTTACCATTGTCTGGTTTTATTCTCCAAAACTGATGCACATTTTAACTGACTTGCTATGAAGAGAGATAATTGGATAGATGCTGTTGTAGCTTGACATTTTCTACATAAAGGACTAATTGGTTAATTTTAGGCTAATAATTATTTTGTTCCTGTTTTGAGAGGAAAAATAGTCACTTGGTCTAACAAAATACTTAATTGGATGAATGCTTTAGTTGTGAATGCTGTTAAATATTTTAGACAATGACAGCAACAGTCTTAAACAAAGAAAAATTGCTAGCAGATCAATCAAAACAAGGTGAACATGCTTATTGTCACATTTCCCAATTATAGCCCATATTTGTGGGGTAAATAAATCTTCAGCAATTCTTCTTTGTCCCCACATTACTTGGTCAGATCAACTTCTTTGGAATCTGTAACTTCCTTTATCCTCTCCACTTTAGATTATCTTCCCTTAATTTTTATCTTTGGTTCCCAAAAGCAATCTTGGAACAGCTCGCACTTTGCATTAGCTGAAGTTCAGCACATAGTCTGTGACAGTTTTGAAATCAGTTCCTGTCTCCAGAGAACTGCAGATGAAGGCGTGAAGCTCAACACCCCTCAGGGACTCCTTACCAGACCTCTACTAAGGAAAAGAGTTGGACTGCTTTCTCCTCTGTGTTGGCTCATCTATATTTTTCTGCAGTATTTGAAGAGGTTCTTTTCCAGATACTAAACCCAGCCTGGATATGATGACACCATTCCAGCAAATAACTATGTCTTTCTTAATCTTTGGAAATAGTTTTCCTGCAGATGTTACTCCACTTGAATTGTGTCCATGCTGATACCCCTGCCATGCCCAATCTCTTTTTCACCCTTCACAGTTCATGCAATTTTCAAAATTATGACACATTAATGCTCATCAGTGAAAAGTATTTGTAGAATGCATAACGAATATTTTAAAGAATGAAGTGAATATCTAGTGTCCTGAGAAGGTGATTTGTATCTTAGTTTTGTGGGTCTTGATACATGTAGATTATATCTAAAGAAAAGAGAAAAGAAAAACACAAAACTTACCATGCATTGCTTCTCTTTGGACATGTCTCTTGTTTCCTAGAAGGAGTTTATCTATCAACTCCTATTGCAGTTACCTTTTCCCTAGAAATTGGACATAACTTATTCAAAGGCCCAGAGCAGAATAGTCATTAGAAACTTCAATTGAAAAAGTTGTCTAGTCAGACAATATTTCTTTATCAGCCACTTAATCATCTGTCCTGATTGAGTAGACCAATTCATGGGTCAACTCACTATTCACTAAACGACAATATTTTCTCACATAGAAGGACTAGACAAATAGCTTCAATGTATGAAGTGACTTACATGGATAAAAATAGAAGTGAAGGACAATTTCTAATTGAAGGTATCAGGCAAAAAGACAGCCACCATTCCAGTCCTGTGAAATTTAACACTAGCTTTGCCATACACATGGATTCTTCAAAAGCCAGAAATCTAATGATCAAGCAAAACAAAATCTAAAAATGTTTTAGTAGTTAATAAATTTGTAATTTCTCAAATCATGACACTGTTCAGCAAAGAAATGAATTCTACATCACATGTGCTTACCAGGCCATTGGTGTCTGGAGATAGTCTCTGGGAGTGTTCATAAGTGTCTTGCCAGTATACAAGAAAACAATGTATATTTTCAACAAGGCCTCCCTCCACAGACATACAGAAATTTCCATCATAAAGAATGTATTTCCTGGCTGGGAAGGTGGCTCAGTGGTAGAGCGCTTGCCTTGCATGCATGAGACCCTGGGTTCAATTCCTCAGTACCACATAAGCAGAAAAAGCCAGAAGTGGCACTGTGGCTCAAGTGGTAGAGCACTAGCCTTGAGCTGGAGAGCTCAAGGCCCCATGATCGACAAAAAAAAAAGAATGTATTTCCTGAGAATAAAATACGCATTTCAACACACACATGCATATATACTCACATACATGTATACATGCCGCACATACATACATTGAAGTATATACATACATTAAAGTATATGTATAGTCTTTCCCAACTCAAAGGCAGAAATAGAAGAATACGGAGGTGTTCCTAATAGAAATAAATATGGTTCTTACTGAATAATCAAATGACCTTCCAAATTTTTGTCAGTTTTAAGGATGTTCATTAGGTATACCATATTCCAAACTTCCTGGACACAGTATTTTATTCTTATTTGCCCTTCCTTTCTGTGTTTTTCCCTATGAAAGGAATGGCAAGTTACTCTTTTGTGGAACCAAGACAGCAGTGCAGAAGATGGCAGCTATTTTCTCTCTGAAGTCCAAACAAGAGCAGAATTGGCTGTTTGCGTGCTGAAACTTATACTGTTTGAGCTGATTGCTTTAATTGCTATTCAGGAGTTGAACCAGAGACAATAAACATCTGAGTATTTAGTATCTAGCTGATTCTATGAAGAAAAATTGGTACTGGGAGTGGCAAGGGAAAAGTGCGAATAAAGAGAAAAGTTGAGTTATTTAAACATGAAAGCCCCTAGTAAGTTAGCAGACTTGAAGCAAAGTAGCAAGGTATGCAGATACAGGAGGGGAAAAAAAGAGCTTTCTGGGCAGATCCAAGAGCAAATGAAATAGACATAAGAAAAGTCTGTGTGGTGACTGTTGTAGAAACACCAAAGGAGAACAGTGTGATTGGACCAAAGTGAGCAAAGGAGAAGCTAGAGAGAGATGGTTACCGAGACAACAGGGGCCAGCCAGGTCCTAGGAAACACTGCTAGCCTCTGAAGGATTTAAGGATGGAATTCGATGTCATTGAATGTTTGAACCAGCAGTTGACAAGATCTAATATATCTGAATAGGATTTCTCTACTGTAAAAGTAGGATATAATGTAAATATGAGAAAACATTGAAACAGACTAACTAGGAAGTTATAGTAAAAATCCTACAGGGAGATGGTAGTAGATTGAGTTAGATGGTAGCCGTGATGGTTGATGAAAGAGGTAAAATTCTTAGTGTCTGCAAAACACAGCCATCTGGACTTACCAATGGACTAAATGTGGGGGGAAGGGAGAACATCAGTTAGCCACTGGTAGCTCACATCTGTAGTTCTAGCTACTCAGGAGGCTGTGATACAAGAACCACAATTCCAAGCCAGCCCAGGAAGATTCTTTTCTCCAAAAACCATCAAAAAGCTGGAAGTGAAGCTGTGAGTCAAGCAGCAGGGCACTGTCCTTGAGCAAAAAAGCTCAGAGATAGTATTCAAGCACTGATCTCAAGCCCCAGGACTGGCACCAAATAAAAAAAGAGGGCCATCAAGATAATTCTACATCCTGTCTAATGCAATAGGCAGGCTACAGCTACCACTGATGTAGGTAAGCAGAATTAAATGGAAAACAAGAAATCAGTTGGAACGGATTTAATTGTAACTCATTTAAACGTAACTATCTGACACCCAAGTAGAGATTTTCATGAACAACTGATTTTATAATCTATAGCTCAGTGAGAATCCAACTGAATATGGAACTTGGGCACTATCATCACGTGAATTATATGGGAAGTCAGTGAATTGGATGTGATTACCTGGTCTTTATTGAAAAGAAATGCAGGGATGATATTAGGTAATCCAGCATTAAGAACACAAGGACATAAAAGGAGAAGGGAGGCCCAGCAAAAATACAGTGAACAGTCAGTGAGCTGGAAGGAAGGAAAATGATGACCCAGAGGGCCAGGCATACTGTAAGATTGGCAATATGCAACATATTGCAACATATTGCAATCAGATACCAAGGTAAGGACTTAAGGACATAAAAAGACCCTTGGACTCAATCTCATCCTCATTAAGGACTTGGGTGCAGATGCTAGGGAAGAGTGATGGAGACTAGAACCTGTCTGGCATTGGTTCAAAAGATGACAAAAATGTTAGACAACACTGTGAAGACCCATCGTGGCCATACCGTAATTACATTTTTATTTCCTTCAAAACCTCCTTAAAATGTCTTACACTCATCAAATATCTCAAAGCTCTCTCTTTGACAAAAACTGACATTTCCTCATGCCATCAATGGAACAGAAAGCTTTTAGGTCACTTAATGCAGGTGAAATGCAGAGCTGCAAAGTAAGCTCAGCCATTAGTGCCATGAACATTGTGTGTCTTTTAAGGATTAGAATTAAGTTGAGTGCCTCCTGCTACTGCATCAGCTGCACTCGGAGAGGATAGTCTATAACCACCACTTACTTTAATGAAATTAACTATAATCTGATTTTTTTTTGCTAAAAGTAACAGCCAATCACTCTATAATCCAAATGTATCTTAGTAACAGTAGGAGAAAATTACTACATGATGTTCTCTTTGGTTACTTGAAGCCAATGAAAGCTTATTAGCCTCATAAAGTATTTAAGGCTAGTCCAATACAGTATATGAAGCAATGGCACATTGACATACAACTATTTTGTCCCCTTTAAATACCTTCAAATATCAAATCCCACTTAACACTTCTTAAAGTGCCATGGAGAGGAAAATAAGAATACCTACAGACATAAAAATGTGCCCCTTTATTAAGAGCACAAAAGAACTCATTACCATTTCCTATTAAAGCACCATATTCTTTGTGGATTACAGGAAAAGAGCAATAGGCTTAGCTTCCTGTGCTTTTCTTGAAAGTGTGAGTCCTTCGAAGAGGCATTAGCTTGGTACAGAAAGTTATCTACTAAACCCCTAAGAAGAGAAAAGGGTACATACAGTGATGACATCTATTTTACATACTCACTCTCTCATTCCTCTGTTTCAGGAAACTTAATTTGAAGATAAACTCTAATTATAAGCATATGTAGATACGGAAAAGTAGAAGGAATTAAAAGATGGAGGGGATTTTGATCAAAGGGACTTCAATTACAAAATAACGAATCAACTTAAAGATGAGAGAGTTTTTGTTCTATGGTCTGTAATAATTACCTGGCTATCATTGTATTATATTCCTTCCCCAAGTTTTTGTATCAGCACAATGTAGTAGATCCTACTCTCAAGTGCTAGTCAAGGAAAATGAGGACTGGGGCTTCACTCAAGTGATAGAGCTTTTGTCTGATGAGAATGCACGGTATTCCCGAAAGAAGGGAAAGGCCTCAGCTTAGAATTTCACAAGTAGAATCTTAGTGCCAGATGTGTTGGGGCATCATTGTAATCCTCAGTACTTGTGAGGCAAAGGTAGGAGGATTGCGGCCTGTGCCTGGGAATAGACAGGCCTGAGAATATTGAGCGGGACACTATTTGAAAAATAGAAAGGCAAAAGGATTGGAGCACGTGGAATCCTGGTCATTCTTTGTGTATCCAAGTTTCTTTTTCTTATGAGGATACTAGTGGAAATGTTAATTATGCCTTTAAAGAATTCATCTCTATACTCAGCCTCAGCGGCATGGAGGGTTAGGGCTTCACCATGAGCCCTTCTTCAGGAAGCTTGTGTTCTACAACAAATAAACACTTCTTTTTTGTGTAACACCAAAATTGCTTTGGCAGTCACAAGTATCTCTTCTGAGAAAGCGATTCTACTCTGTATAATACCTTATAATAACAATAAAGTATATAATTTTAAAAAAAGAAAGATTCCATAGGAGAATGTCTCCTTTATCTTTGATAATGAGATGTGAACTGCTGGCTAAGCAAAGCGAATAAAGCTTTCATTAGGACAGCCCTGACTGCATTTTTTTCTCTCTTTCTAAAACATTGGGTTTTGATTCAATTTAAAAGCAATACTTTCACAGTTTAGCTCTCTAATGTGCTCTTGTATTTCTCATGTTTGTAAATATTGAGTAAAGACGACTGCTATGTTTCTTGACTTCAAAAAAATCTCCTGAATTTTATCTTCACTAAGCAGGTCCAATTCAAATAATAAAGTGTATTAGTCTTCAGTAGCATCTAAATAATGGTGTTCTAGTCACTAGTCATCAATAGATGGCCTGTCTGGTAGCAACAGTACATTTTCCCACTGCCTAAGATGTTGAGGGAGTGACTGCAGAGGCCAAGCCATGAACACAGTGGAGTCTGATGGTGACATGACCAACAGTTGTCCAACTCCGCATCATCCATACAACAAGCATTTATTTCTTAGAATTTTGTTCACTGGTGCAAATGGCTTTGAAAATATAAAGGGACAAAATAATTACATTTAATTTTATGCTTTCAGATTCCTAAAAGCCATTTATGTTCTTTTGTACAATTGGAAACTTCCATTAAAGGATGGAAGAAAAAAAAATCTGAGAAACAATTTACCCTTCTTTTTTAATATACATTTTTATTGTAAAGATACTGTACAGAGGGGTTACAGTTACATGAGTAAGGTAATGAGTACATTTCCTGTAGAGCATTGTTACCCCCTCCTTTGTTTTTCCCCTACCATCCCTTTCCTCTCCACTTCCCCAACTCCCTCCTCCCCTCCGAAGTTGTAAAGTTCATTTTCAATGTAGTGTCTTGTACATCTCATTGTTTGAAACAGAGAGAGAGAGAGAGAGAGAGAGAGAGAGATTATGACACAATTCCAATGGATATTTGCTATTGAAAAAAGGTCTGAAATGATTCTGTATAGCTTATGTGGGTACAAACCATTCAGAAGAGAAGTGGACCCTAATTCAGCTAGAAGACTGACACATAATTTCTTAATAACAGTACACGTTGGGCAAAGTTACTTCATAAAAATATTTTTGGATGTCACTTCACAGCTCACAATATGTACCACTGGAATTTGAATGTGTAAGAATAAGCCCAGAGTGGGAGGTAGAGATAAAAGAACCCTATTGCACTGTTGGTGTGAATGTAATCTAGCATGACCACTCTGGATGGTGGTTTGGAGATTCCTTAAAAAATAGCCTCAGATCTTCCCCCATGAACCAGCCATACCTCTCTTTGGTATCTACCCAAAACATTGTAAGGCAGGATACTGTAATGACACTGGTACCTCCATGTTCATTGCTGCACCTTTCTCAATAGCCAAGTTAAGGAAACAGCTCAGAGGCCCTACAATCCTACAACAGATGAGTGGATTTAAAAAGTGGGGATGGGAAGGGGAAACAAAGGAGGAGGCTACAATGCTTGATAAGAAATGTACTCATTATCTTGCCCATGTAATTGTAACCCCTCTGTACAGTATTTTCACATACACCCAATGGAATTTTACTCATCCATTATAAATAATATTATGTCATTTGCAAGGGAAATGAATTGACCTAGAACAAATCATGTTAAGTGAAGTAAGCCAAGCTCAGAGAGAGACAAAAGGCATAAAATTCCCCATTTGTACAGAAGTTAGATCTAAAGTACACCAGGACATAATAAATGATACAGGACTGTAGGAGTCATACACCAGCAGTAAGACTAATGGAATATTCTCTGGGAGAGGAACCCAAAGACATAACACTTGTGAATATTCAATGTGCTATTTATTGAAACAAATTCCAGGAAATGAAAACATGAGTTTTTATTCTTTTTGGTGGTGATGGTGGTGGTGGCAGTGTTTGTTTTTGCTTTTTTGTTTGTTCTTTTTTCTCTTTTGAGGAGGGTCAACAGGGAGTGCAGAAATAGAGGGAGGAAAATGAACACATTCAGGTATGGTATTCAGTGAATACTAAGTGGTAAATGAACTATGCAAGGGCAGGCGCGGGAAACACTGGGGAAAAGGAAGGAAGGGGTGACATTGTCCAAACAGAGAGACACTTATTATCTGACTTATGAAAAAGTAACCCCTCTGTTCAACACCTAATAATAAAATAAGGGCTGGGAATGTGGCTTGGTGGTAGAGTGCTTGCCTAGCATGTATGAAGCCCTGGGTTCAAATCCTCAGTACCATATATGTAGAAAAAGCCAGAAGTGGCGCTGTGGCTCAAGTGGTAGAGTAGGTAGCCTTGAGCAAAAGAAGCTCAGGGTCGGTACCCAGGCCCTGAGTTCAAACCCAGGACTGGCAATTATAATAATAATAGTAATTATTATTATTATATTTAAAAAAGAAAAGATTGAGCCCAGAGATATAGTAACAATACATTGATTAGAGACCTCAAATGACCCACGACTAACCTTTCTTTGTTTCTATGTTTCCATTCCCATAAGAATGCTCAAGTAGATTTTAAGAGGGCATATAGCTTTCAAATTCATGGGTGGACAGGAGATCACCATGATAAGGGAGATAAACCAAATTCACAAAGAGAAATACTGGATAGTTTTGTCCAAGTGGAATCAGACCTAAAATAGTAATAATAATAATAATAACAACAACAACTACAAGGTGTGATTGCCAAAGGGTATTGGGAGGAAATCAGTGAGAGGGAAAAGAGGATGGTAAGGGTTAAGATGATATGAACATGATCAAAGTTTATATATATACATATATATATGTATATGAAACATAGCATAATGAAGCTTACTAAACCCTATTGCAAGGAGGAGGATAAAAAGTTAAGAAGAAGCTATAGGGTAAACTTGATCAAAGTATATTATATGCATATATGGAAGTATCACAGGAAATCCCTGTGTACAATATATTTCTGCTAGTAAAAAAAGTTTCTCATTTATCTGTAATAGGCAATCAGGTATTTTCCTCAGCCTGGAATACACCTTCCTCTGAAGATTCTCTTTTTTCTTCCTATGGAAATTATTCTGATCATTTTTTTAAGGCTTATACTGAAAGTCATACCCCATAGAGATCATTCTCCCTTCCCTCCAATTGGAATTAATCACCATTCTGTAAGTTTTATATCAATTTTATACTTAATTTTTGCAATGTATTCTACATTTTCATAACATTATAAATACATCATATCTACACACTTCTGAGTAAAGGATTAAAGTAAGTATTTCTTCTGTTCTATGGATGAATTTGACCCTAGGTTAACTTTCTGAATTTGATCCCTTAGGAACTTGGTGAAAATATAATATTATATTGGTTATAGAAAAAAATGACTCCTGGTTGATTAAATACATTATTGCTTAGAAGGCTAAATACACTATTAGTACCTAGAGGGAATGCATGGCTTTGGACTTTCCTGAAATTGCTGCAATTTATAATTGGATATTCTCTTCACACAGAAGCATAGGTGATGCATTAGACACCATATTGTATTATTTTTCCCAGTATCAACCTTTTATAAATGATAGATATTCTCTTTCATAACCATTAAATAATCAGCAATTATTTTTTCTCTATGTTCCCAGCAGAGGCTAGAACATTAATTATTTCAAAACATTCAAAGGCCTTTCTGTCCACATATAAGATGATCAATAAGTTAATCATACAGATACATACAGCGGCCACATACAACCAAGAACATCACATCGTTATTGCAAAATGACTTCAAGGAAGCCATTAAAGGAACCAACACAGCACCAACAAACAAACAGCAAAAACACATCTGGAAAGATGGGAGGAATCTCAGATCTCCAGTTGCTGCAGTATTTAATGACTTGATACCATGCCAAAGAAAAATACTTTTGAATCTTTAGTTGGTTATTTTCCAAATGATCAACATGTAAATAAATAATCTTTAAGAGCCAGTTCCAATGTTATTCCTTATTATATCTGTACTACACTTGCTATTGTTACATAAGTTAGATTTCAATAGGATAGATTTTAAAACACTTAACCAAGACATTGTACCATAAAAAAAACAGACACCTGTATTTTATAAATGACATGTTGAGAAACACTAGCCAATGTTTTAAGGGTAAAGACTTTTATATTGCACATATTATAAAATTGAATCACATGTGAATTTTTCAATAATTTCAACTTTCTTCTTGAAATGGGTTGTCTACTCACTTGTAAATTGAGGTACAGGCTTTATCTCAAGTGAACCTGAGAGTTTGCTTTTTCTTTGGTAACAGAGTTCCAGGAGGTCTGAAGACAGATAGTCTTTGCTTTTTTGTGTATTTCATTAGGAATTGTCGCACTTGGTTCGAATCTTCAGATTACTCTAGCAGACTAGGGTAAGGCAACACCTTCTGACAAAACCTCTGCATGCAAATTTCTGTAAAAGTAAGTTCAATTCTGCACTCAATTCCTCCAAATCCTAAAAATGGCAGAGCAGAAAAAGTTTCTTCCCTATATAAAATTGAAAACCCAGTTTAACTCTGACATTTCAGGAAATGTCAGAGTTAAACTGGGTTTTCAATCCTTTTGTCTAAATTTGAGTCCTTTCTCATGAGAAAAGAAAATGTTTTATGTTTATATCCCTATATTATCCATATTGAATGTATTTACAGGTAACAGTGGAGTACATTCTTGCCAAGCAAAGACTATAGATCAGGTATAACTACAATGTAACTCTTTCCTTGGTAATACTTCAAATCAAGGATGGCTTATTAAACTTTTTTCAAGTACTTGTAAGGCCAGAGGGGAAAACACTAACTTTGCTAGAACAGTTAACAAAGTATAGACTATACACACTGGAAGCTAGAAGAAAACTCAGATCTTCAAATAGTTAAGGGTCTGAGATAATCCAGCTGAAGAAAAAAACCAGAGCACTAAAGACCTATGTTATTAACAATGCTATGGAGTAATAATGCCATGTAATAGCAGTGAATATCAACAGTTCATCAATAGTTTAGTAAAGGTAAAGATCAGTTTAATGTATCTTTTCATTTAAATGGCACTTAAAAGTTTCGTTTACCTGAAAACTTTTCAGGTGACTTGTGATGAATATTTTCAATCTGGATCATTCCCCTGGTAATATTACTTATATGTAGTGAATTCTTTATATTAATTCTGAATTATTAAATGTATGATAACTTTTTCTTTTTACTTTTTTTTAGCAGCATTTGGATTTGAACTCCAGGACTCTGAACGTGCGAGGCACGTGTTCTACCACCCAACACACATCCTCAGTCCCTTTTGCTCTAAATATCTTCTAACTAGGTTCTTTGTATTTATGCCCAGATGGGCTAGACTGTAATCTTCTTTTTAATGTCTTTCTTTTGCAGGGATGATAAGCACCTAACAGTATGCTTGGCTTTTTATTGGTTGAGATGGAGTCTTGCAACTTTTTTTTTTGCCTGGGCTGTCCTTGAACCATGAGCCTCATGATCACTACCTCCCAAAGAGCTAGGCGTATAGATCTGAGCCACAGGGCCCAGCTATCTGTTCACTTCTAACATGTAAATTTAAATGATAGAGCTCTTTTCTGTGATTTGTGTCCTGGAATGTGTTACTTTTACAAAGGGATATTAATACTTGAAAGTGTGCATCATTTTGGGAAAAGGATAAAATGCCTAGGACAGTATGTTGAGCCCAGAAGGCTACACTGGGCCCCTTACTATCAACCCCACAGAAAGTTTCTGAAGTCCTTCCCTCACACCGCTTGAGGTCTTCTTTGTGAGGACACAATTATATCAAGCAGGCTGGTATTTTTATTGAGATAACTAGACAATAACTGTGTAATTAATTTTACTTAATAGATTATCATCTTGTTGTAAGAGGTGGTGGAATATGATAAATCATTTCACATTGCAACACCATTTTCCATTTAATGTTCCTATTAACATGGGCTGCACTGGCAGCCCATGATTCTTGATTCTTGTGTAACTGGATTTCACTCTGACAAATTAGATTATAGGAGTTATGCATTAAAAATTTTAAATCTGATGTTTCCTGCATCTGCTATGGTATAGTAGAACGTTCAGATATGGCCTCCTATAACTCTGTAAACTTCACCACACTCAAAGTCTTTAAGGTCTACCTCAGGTATCACAAATCTTCATTTTTAAAAAATATTGCTTTAAATTTTGAGAGGCTGCTACATTTTAAACTAAGTATATTAAGAAAGACTAAACATATATTTTATTTTATTTTTGCCGGTTGTGGGGCCTGAACTCTGGGCCTGGGCGCTGTCCCTCAGCTCTTCAGCTCAAGGCTAGCGCTCTACCACTTGAGCCAGAGCACCACTTCCGGCTTTTTTCTTTTTGCTTATGTGGTGCTGAGGAATCGAACCCAGGGCCTCATGCATGCAAGGCAAGCGCTCTACCTCTGAGCCACCTTCCCAGCCCCTAAACATATACTTTAGAGCATAAAACATTTATATTGAAATAAAGCAGCTAAATACAAAAAAGTGTTTATATTATATTTATACTGTGTGATGCGCATAATAGAAGAAATGTTACAGTTTAGCTATGTTAATCTGCTTAGCTATAAAATTTTAATATTTAATAGTCAATATTTAAGTACATAGTTTTCAAAAGAAAATATTACAATATGTGTAATTAAACAAGAAATTGCCATCTGCACATAGGGAAAGAAATTACCAGAAACTGTCTCTGAAGAAGCCCAGATACTGGGTTTGCTGAGCATATTTAAAGAACTAAAAGGTAAGATGCCTATGATGCGTTGCTAAATGCACAATATTAATAAAGAGAATAGAAAATAAAATAACTGGATATCCTACCATTAAAGATACAATCATAGAAATGAGCATTTCACTAAAGGGGTTCAGCAAAAGATTTTACTTTGGGAGAAAATAATTATTTTTTAAGCTAGGCCAGTTTGCTTATGCATTCTAAGAAATGGCAAAAAAAAATGAGGGAATGTTTTTGCCCAGCACGGATATGATGGATGTAAATTACACCTAAGTGTGGTTCATTGCTCCTCTGACAATCTGCAAAGACTTCCACTTCTTGGGGACACTTATCCCCTGCACCCTAGTTCCACTACTCTGCCCTGCCAGCCCAGCCCCCAACCCACATTCTAACCCAGGAAAGACAGCCTTATTTCCATGGCCTCTTGTCAAAAAAAATTGACACCTGAATCACTTTAAAATCATAAAAATAACAAATAATGCTGAGAATGCAGGGTGTCGTGGTATACACCTGTAATTCTTGCACCGGAGGAGGGAGTTGGATAGGAGGATTTCAGATTGTGGGCCAGCCTTCAGTATATACCAAGACCCCTTCAAGAAAATTTCCATAAAAGAACATATAAAACTATATGCTTTAAAACTGTAGGTTTTATAGACAACTTCCTCCAAAAATTAAGGAGCAAATAAATGTAATTGCACATAAGCTCTTTCATGAAGAGACTGAGTTTGAGGGTGCTTTGTTTTGGCCAACTTGAACTCAGGGCCGGGGCACTCTCCCTGAGCTTTTACACTCAAAGCTAGAGCTCTACCACTTTGAGCCCCAGTATCACCTCCAGTTTCCTCATGGTTAATTGGAGATAAGAGTTTCATGGACTTTCCTGCCCAGGCTGACTTCAATCATCAATTCTCAGATCTCAGCCTACTGAGTAGTTAGGATTACAGACATGAGCCACCAGCTCCTGGCAAGACTGAGTATTTTTCTATTTATTATTATTATTGTCATTATTATTACTGTCATTATATCATTATTTAGTGGTCCTGAGGTTGAAATTCCAGGTCTCTGTTTTTTTCAAGGAAAAAACTCAGCACTTAGCCATGCACTGAGTTGCTTGGGGGCTTTAGTTCTTTTTCAGAGAAGGTCTTACACATTTATTTTCCCCTGGACATCGGATCATAATTCTTCTACCTATACCTCTTATTTTACCTTGCTTGTTAAGATGGATTCTTGCTAACATTTTACATTAACTGGCCTCAAAAAATCATCTACTTGGTCTCTACCTCCTCAAGTAGTTGGGATTACAAGAATGAGCCACTGTGCCCAGCCTAATTTGTTCCTGTCTGACTGGTATCTAAGTAAGCCATCATGTTTTCATGCCAGTCATCACCAACTTTCGGTTACAGTATTGCTGCAAAGTGGCTAAAAAAAAAAAACATACTTCTGGGAAAAAAACTAAGTTAAACTTAACAACAGTGTTTATAGAAACACAATGCATCATATTGGATATATTCCAGGAATTCCATATAAGGTCTAAGGTCAGGCAAATCAATTACTGTAATTTATTTCTTTAACCAATAGGAAAATAAAGAAAACTAAGTAATTATTTATATACCAAGTAAAAATGCTTAAGAAAAGTCAACAGTCATTAACTTATTGATTTATAAATAAAAAGAAATTCTCTTAATGAGCTGAAAGTGTACACAAAATATTACTTAAGAAGATGTCTAGGATAATCTTATCAGATGAGTAGAAAAGCTCAAAAGCTATGTACATATGACCATATAAGATGATGCTTAGCAAAATGAACCCCAAGATATGGACACAAGAGGTCTTTCTTTGCTGTTGTCGTTTTTAATGTACTATGTGATTTTTTTTGTTTCTTTTGTATGTTCATCCCTCTATGGTATATCCCTGTCATCACTGTATTTGATTTTGGTATTCTGCATCTTGTATATATATTTTTCTAATTTGGGGAGGGGAAAGGGAACAACAAAATGCAGAAACAAAGGCATAGGATGACCCATTGCAACAAAGATACTCATACGACACTATGTTGGAAATGAAGTTTACAACTTTGGATGTGGGGAGGAGCAAGGGAGGTAGGGGAGGAGAAAAAACAAAGGAGGGAGTGACAATGCTTGACAAGAAATGTACTCATTGCCTTACTCATGTAATCTCTCTGTACAGCATCTTTACAAGAAAATAAAATTTTTTAAAAATAGAAAAAAAGAAGAGTATACTTAGTGGAAAATATTCACAGCGTCCTCCTCAATATCAGGAATGAAACAAGGGTTCATAGTCTTTATTTCTGGTAAACACTATATTAGAAACTTTATCTCACAGGAGAGAATGAGAAAGATAAATAAGAGATGCAGGGATGGAGAATAAAAATGTCTTATAGTCGTAGATAATATTTATAACCTACAAAAGTATTTTAAAAGAAGCTACAGATAAAATAATTAATTAGTAAGCCCAGACAGGTGAATAAATACAAGATCAATAGTTTTATTTCTAATCACAATGTAAAAGGACATGGTAGTAAATATAATCATTTATAATAGCTCAAGGAGCATAATCAATGTAAGGATAAATCTAATAAATGTATAAGATCTTTACAGAGAAAAAATGATAAAGCTGATTACAAGACATTATAAAAGACCTAAATAATTTGAGAAGACACATGAAGTCGATAAAAAGGAAGACAGCATTGTAAAGTTGTCATTCTCTCTAGCAATATTACAAAATTAAATTATTTCCTGTTGAATGCAAAGAGGGCTTTTCTTCTGTGCCTTAACTTTTTATTTTACTATATAGTATAATGCTATGATAATGGCCATGATCCTTTGAAATAAATAATATATGTATGTATGTATGTATGCATATATGTATAGAATCAGTCTCAATAGCCAGTGTTAACTTCTGGTCATACCAAGCCCTCTCCATTTTGCCCATCCTAGTACTGGCCCCCAAGGCAATGTTCTATCCCCTATTCTTGCTCACTCCCTGCAGACTAGGAGGAAGATGAGACAAGCTACTCAGTACAGTGGTGTTTTAAGTGATCTGTTTTTCTCTAGGGATCAATCTAGATTTGTAAAAATAAAATCTATTCTTATCATAGAAGGTAGCATCATGAACATATATTTTAAAATGACACTTCAATCCTAAAAAAAAGTACATTAAATTCCAAACGAGGAGCTTAGGCCCTTGATGCATTAAGAATTTTTAATACTCTGAATCTGTGTTGAGAATAGAGATGGGAGAGGAGACTCTCTATAGACATTTTACAATAAGCCTGCAACAAATCCAAGAACAAAAGACGAGTTCTTTTTTTTTTTACTCCAAAGGCAAAGAGTCAAATATGTTAGTGAAGATTTCAAAATCTCCTGTGTCTCAAATAGTATAAATTTTCAATTAGTTTCTTGTTTCATTTTCCTAAGGCGAACAAGTATGAACTAAACCAACTCAGGGGTATCTAGGAAAATGCCAATCATTATAAAGAGAAAAAGAAAAGACGAAAAGATGTCAGTCTACTTACACTCAAAATTAACGTTTTTGTGATCAGAAAACAAATTAGTACATTATCTTCCAGCCAACGCATGGAGAGAAGCAGATAACTTCTTTAATTAGTAAAATCAAGAATGAATTAATTTGGTGAAACAGAGAAAGATATGCTTTGTTTATCTCTTGACTACACCATATCCACTGTTCTCTAGAGTAAGAGTAGTGGGAAGTAGAGTTCTGAATCATACTAAAGCAGGTTCTTTTCTGGTGTCTACCATCAGCCAGCATCAGTTCCACTTGAATGTGCTGGCACTGATTTAAATATGGGACAAGGAAAGAGAAGAGTGCTTGAGTGACACGTGCTCTCTGGGCTATATTAAAATAAGACAGGTTCAGCCGGGCGCTGGTGGCTCACACCTGTAATCCTAGCTACTCAGGAGGCTGAGATCTGAGGATCGTGATTCAAAGCCAGCCCGGGCAGGAGAGACCGTGAGACTCCTATCTCCAATAAACCACCAGAAAACCGGAAGTGGCGCTGTAGCTCAAGTGGTAGAGCGCTCGCCTTGAGCTGAAGAGCTGAGGGACAGCGCCCAGGCCCAGAGTTCAAGCCCCACGACCGACAAAAAAAAAATAAAATAAGACAGGTTCTTCTATGAAGTCATTTAAGCTGACATTTGCTAATTCCAAGTCTGTTTAGAACGTTTCCATTTCTTACTGTCATTGCTATTTCACCTTCTTCCCTGAGCCACTGATTGACTGGTTCTCAAATTCTCTGTGACTAACACCGGACATCACTGTTCTTCCATTGGGCCTGCACAGGAATTTCTCAGTCTAGATAAGGCACATTTCACAAAGCAAGCACTCTTTTTTTTGGTAGGCCTTCTAAGTCAATTTTTCTGTATCTCTCATGTTGCCTAGTATGATCTTATATTTTCAACAAGCACTCAATGTTATATGTGTTAAAAAATAAAATTGTAGTTTTCTGCTTAATTACAAATTAATAAAAATTACAATTAGGACCAAGTTATTTAACAATCATTCTTCTCATAAAATTTCATATGCAAGCTAGGCTATAATCCTAGCTACAGAGGAGGATGAGAACTGAGGTTCACGGTGGAAAGTCCTCAAAAATCTTATCTCCAAGTAACCATCAAAAAGCCAGAAGTGACTCTTAAGAGAGAAACACACAAGTTTGACAAGAAATGTACTTATGACCTTACTTATGTAACTGTAACCCCTCTGTACATCACCTTGACAATAAAATATAAATCAATAAGAATAAATTCAAATATCAAAAAGCTGAGATAAATAAACTGCCTAAATTATTTAATTGACAGCTAAATAATGAAAAATAAAAAGGGAAAGAGAGGAACATAGGGTACAATGTCTATGTGCATCTGATCATATCAAATAATATTTATCAAAATGAACTCCAGGAAATGTAAATGATGGGTTTTTGTTGCTGTTTTTCTTTACATTTTTGTCTTATTTTCTCATTTTTATGTCTTTGGGAGGATAAGAAGAGGTACAGAAATGGAGGGACAAAGGGTAAACAAATGCAGCAGTGTTATTCACTAGACACTATGTTGAAAATGAACTATACAACTTCTGAGGGGGGACAAGAGGAGAAAACTGGGAGAGAATGAGGAAAGGAGTGACATTGTCAGAAAAAGATATGTACTCTATCTGAACCATGTAACTGTAACCCCTGTGTATATCACCTTTAAAAAATTAAAACAAAGGAAAAATCATAGCTGGAAGTGAAAATGTGGTTTACATGGTAGAGTGTTATCTTGAGAAAAAAGCACAAGGATAGCTCAAGTTCCCAGTTCCAAGACTCAGTACAGGCACACACACACACACACACACACACACACACACACACATGCATGCACTCACACATGCACACATCATGTTCTTGTTTACAAGTGTGACTATAACTGAATTTTTTCATGATACTTTAAGTTCTGGATACAAGCCAAAGAGTTCCAAATATTTGATATCCCCAAATTGAAATTTTTCTAGCTAAGGTGCATCTAGGAGAAATTCTGAGTTGAGAATTTGAGAGTGAACAGTTTTGGGGAATCAGATCTGGGAAATAAGAGTAGCGGAGTAGGAATGGAGAGGGGAGGGAAAAGAGTTGATGAAATGTCCATTATTACATAACCACTCACTAAACCTAATCCTACCAGGAAATTCTAGGTGTCAACATAAAGCTTATGCAATAGAATTAACCTCCTCACAACATGCGGGAACCTGGGCACTTCAACACCAATTCCCACAGGCCACTGGGTGAAAGCTACTGGGCTGAAAGATTTTAATTTCACAGCACCTCTGTGTTGCTTGCACTGGAGGAAAGTATGATCCAGTGGCCAGAGACAGCTCTTAAGAAAAAGGAAATGAAAGGAAGATAGGGAAGGAGAAAGGGAGAGAGGGAAGGTGAAGAGAAGGAGGAAAGAAATAATATAGGAAGGAAGGAAGGACGGAAAGAAGGAAGGAAGGAAGAAAGAAAGAAAGGAAGGAAGGAAGGGGAAGGGAAGGGAAGGGAAGGGAAGGGAGGGAGGAAGGGAAGGAGGGAGGAGAAAAACTTAAAGCAAAACTATGAATGAAAGAGCATTAAACAGGAGACAAAATAAAATGAGTTTTCAAAAAGAAACAATAACCTATTGAGTGCCAGAAGGAGGAGAAATAAAAAATAGTTTTTTTTAAAAAAAAAAAACAACTATTTTGAGCAAATGAGCAAATAATTCAGTAAGTAAATTTCATGACAAAGTTAAGTATGCCTTTTATCTCTCATTCAAATCACACCTAATTCTGAGGCTCCTCTCAAAAAAATGAGGATAGCACTCAAAAGTGAGCTACCTTTCATGACTCATTCTCTCACTTTGGGGTCATACCCACACCCTTGAGGCAGGCACAATGGAAGAACACGCCTGGTCAGGACCCAGGCTTGTCTTGTCTTGTTCAGACCACCAAAGGCATGAGCCCAAAGTCATTTGCTCCTTTTAAGCCAAACTTTGCACACAAACCTTTACTGAAAGTCCCAGATCCTAGAAACAATCCTAGAGCCACCACTTCCCCTTCAAGGTCTCTACTTGGAAAACACTCCATTCTCCCAGTCCCTTGGAATCTCACTCCCTTCTCAGGCCAGCCCCTACTTCTCCCAAAGTGAACCTCACCCACACAGCCATCAAATGGCCATCTGGTGCTTTGATCAATTGTTCTCATACCACAAAGAACTCTGTCAAAATGCAGGTTCTTAAGGAGGTTCTGTACATCACACTTTGCAAGAATTGTTTGAAACACAAGTGTTTTTCTAGATGTCTTCAAAACATAGCAACTGTTTCTTCTCCCTCCTATAACATGAAAAACTGCTAATTAGCCTTGTATTGAGCTCAGTAATGAAGACGACAATATCCTGGCTGCCTTTTCTGTGAGAAAAGGACTAGAAAATTTCATTACAAAACCAGGTACCAATTTGTTTCCCAAGAACTCATTCTGTAACATATTTTATTGTTTATTATATGTGCCTGCTATATGCAAGTCAATGTTGCCTACTTTCTTTTCTTTTCTCAGATAGTATCAACATATACAACTTTTTCCACCCAAACTTATTATCCACATGTTTGTATAACTTAGACACTTCACAGTAATGGAAATCTAAACATTTGATTTTTTTCAGGAAAAAATTATTTGTGCAAATGTGAGGAAAATATTAAGGAAGATAATGCTAAAAATAAATAGATGCAGGATTCATTATATTTAGAATGTATTACATGTGTGAGTTTTTGTACTAGTTTTGTTTTGTTTCATTTTTTTGTTAGTCATGGGGTTTGAATTCAGGGCCTGAACACTTGTCCCTGAGCTCCTTTGCTCAAGGTTAGCACTCTATCACTTTCAGCCACAGCACCACTTACAGTTTTCAGGTGGTTAGTTGGAGATAAGAGTCTCAGAGACTTTCCTGCTCCAGCTGGCTTTGAACTGCGATCCTCAAATCTCAACTTTCTGAGTAGCTAGGATTACAGGCATGAGCCACCAATGCCCAGCTGTATTTTTGTTTTGTTTTGAACTTGATAAATTCCAGCAAGTTATGAAATTACATTCCACACACAGGTCTCCCTTGGGTGGCTCTGGAAACCTTACCTGGAGGGTCTATGAGCAGATAGCAACTACCTTGCTGGTGACACTGACTTACACAGCAGCCAGCAGGGTGAGTAGGCCCTTGGGAATTCTGGTTGATCAAGGAAATGGACACAAGAAGAACTCACTAGGGAGTACACACCAGCTTTCCTTGTGCTTTGTCTTAGAGGTTTTTAAACTCCAGTCGTTCCCAAACTACCTAGAGAGTCATTAGAGCTGGAACATGTCCCTAGGCCCTCTCTCTCAGAGTAAGCAGGTCAGGGATAGAGACTGAGAAGTTGCATTTCTAACAAGATCCCAGTGGCCTCTATTGCTAATCTAGTGCCCAGACTTTAAAAACCATCACTACCTTGTCATTACATATTTGATTCCCTAGGTATCCAGATATGAAGAATGCTACTCCTTTTTTTATCTCTACCATGAAATCATAGGAAAGTAGCTGAGAGGAAGCAGGCCCTGTCCATGGCTCATGTGGGACTAGAGAAAGCTGCTTCAGCCCCTGGGAATGCACTATAGTTAGATTTCCTATTGGCTGTCTCCTAGACATCTCAACGGTACTCATTTCAACCAATGACATGCATTCAGATGCTCAGCCAACCATCCTTGATCACCCTTGATAACTCTTCTTTCCATAAGACTCACTTGGCTCTACTTGCCTACAAAGAGAGCAAAGGAGCCTAAATTAGTAGAGCTGAGTGGACCGTTGATAGTACTGGACTGTGAGTGAGCTACGTCTTACTTTGTCAAGACCCTAAGGTTTGAGGTTTGTTTTCTAATACAATCAGCATGAATGCTATAATTTACATAATATATAACAAAAGAGAAGCTTGAACTCTACCTGAGTCTCCAAGGTCCTGTGCAAATGAGAATCTGGGGGTAATTTGGAATGACTCCAGATTCAAGTCTCTTTCTACAAAAAATGTGTGTTATAATACTCCTATAATACATATAAATGTATTATATAGAATATCTTGTTATATATTATATAAACTATATTACATAGAATATAGAAACATTTATCATGTGTGTTCATATATATATATACGTATATATGAGAGATTGATAGGTTGAAAAGTAGATAGAAGATAGAATGATATAAAGAGAATGTCTTATAAGTATGAAGCAGAGCCTCTATCTGCATTTCAGCCACACTGATAGACAGATAGACAATCATATTGTGTCACCAGAGCAAACATATCTGAATCTACTACAGTGGAAATTCTTGGAAATTTATCAGACACAGACCAAATTTTTCACATTTTAAGAAGAAAGCTAAAACATATTCTTTTAAAATTAAAATCTATGCACAAGTAAATATTCAAATTCTCAAGGTGTAAGCAAATACGTTGGGGGGAAAAAGAAAATACTTTTAGATTAAGTAAATAAGCAACAACATTATTGGATCTTCAAACTGAGGTAATGATGGTTATTCTTTGAGATCAAAAATTAAAAGTCAGTCAGGCACCAGTGGCTCATGCCTGTAATCCTAGCTACTCAGGAGGCTGGGATCTGAGGATTGCAGTTCGAAGCCAGTGCTGACAGGAACACCTAAGAGACTCTTATTTCTAATAAACTACTCAGATAAAGCTGGAAGTGGCACACTGGCTCAAGTGGTAGAGCACTACCCTGAGCAAGAGAAGCTCAGGGACATCACCCAGGCTGACTTCAAGCCCCAGGACAAGCAATAAATAAATAAACAAATAGTCCCTGAAATTAATTTCAATTAAGGTGAGAAAACATTCTTTTAGTTATGAAGTGATTTCTAAATAGTTACAGAAAATGAACATTTTTAAGGGAGGTACTCAGTTGGGGCTCTACTAAAACAGAAACAGTCAAAGATTTTGTTTCTTTACAAATGCTTGTTTACAAAGATTAGGGGGAAATGCTATGTCACACACTAATTTGGTTTCTGTGAAATAATATGAGTATCCAGCCATGGAAGGAAGCACCCATAATCTCAGTGACACTATGGAAGACTTGATGGATTATAAATGGATCTATAGCAATGGTCATCATATGATATTGGCTTTCAAACTCTCTTGAATATTGTGTCAGTCAAATTTCAATTTTCCTATAGGGGAAAAAAACTGAAAATATAGCTGAACAAGTCAATTTGAAAAGAAGAAAGATTTATTTGGAGTCACCGTTTGGGAAATGTCAGCCTGTGCTTCTATAACCCCACCACTGTGGCCTTAGGTAGGTACTATTTCATGGCAGAAACACACGGCTTGGAAAGTTGTTCACCCCCATGGTGGTCAGAAAGCAAAGACAGAAATAAGAAGGGGCTGGGTCCTCAGATCTCATCAAGGGTCCACCCCCAATGACCTAACTTCTTTCTAGTAGGCTTTACCTCCAGGAGAAACCACCACCACCTGACAGGGTCCCCAGCTAGTAATCAAACCTTCAGCAGATGGGCCTTTGGGGGATCTTCCCAGCCCAAGCTGTAATAAACACAGACCACCAAAATAAATAAGCACACAGTATATGCACATGTGTATATATACTTACGTAAGTATAACTGGAAGAAAAATTTCACTAACTTTTGTGTGTGTGTGTGTGAGGAAAGACAGACAGACAGAGCGCCAATACACTGGCTTGAACTCTGAGCCTACTACTCTCAGTTGCCCACCTGCCTTGCTTGCTCACAGCTGGTGCTCTATCACTTAAACCACATCCAGCAAGGGTTTTTTTTTTCCTTTTTCACTAGTTAATTGGAGATGCAGCCACTCTGATGTTTCATCTCCAAGCTGGCCCCAAGCCATGACCTCTGATCTCCGCCTCCTGAGTAGCTAGGATTACAAGATCCGTGAGAACTCAGCAGTATTCATTTCTAACGCAAGAGAACCAGCCACTTCCTTTTGTTGTTTCTTTCTTAATACTTACAGTCTTTTAGAAAATACTTGGTTGATTGATCTAGTGATTTATTTTCAGGTGTCACTTTTCTTCTGAGAAATTTCACTTATGGCTGATCTGTTTAGAACAATGCTTTTATGAATCCAGAAAGAATAAACAATTATTTTCCCCAGTAAGTAATATTTGGGCTTATTAATTGGTCTGAAAATACACACACACACACACACACACACACACACACAGTGTTAGCAGTAAGCATTGCATAATGACCTCAAATTTATGCTGGTAAGAGGTAAGAGACTCTAATGAACAGGTAGCCAAATCTCTGCAGTTACTATATGGAACTGCTTTCTTGAAGCAGCAGAGACTATTAAGAGACTATTAAGTTCACCAGCGTTGTCCTACACATGGAGGCCTGTACATCTTACCATCAATACCAGCACCCTGGCTACCCAGTGGGATCATCTTCACTCCTTAGGACAGCATCACATGATGGATCTAGGCAGAAAAAGGAAAGAGCTGCTCTTGTTTTGTGAAATACAAGTAAAAATAGTCAATCTTCATATTGGATACTCATATTGAAAAAATATGAGTAGCTATTCATGAGAAGGTACATATCCCAATCACAAGTATAAGCCAGGCCTAGACTCTGTAGGTGGTTTGGGTTTTGAGTGTTGGAAAGTAACTTAAGCACATTGAATTACTTATTTTAAAAAACCTAATAACTATTTTATTAGTACAACAAGACTTCTCAAGAGTCATGACACACACTTCAAAATCTTATGTGAACATTTCTGAAAGATCTTTGACACATAGAACACTGGATTTGAGTAAGATCAAAGAAACTCTCTGGTCCTGCAGTGGACCACTGATGTAGAAGACTCCAGGGCTATCCTCACCCATGCCACACTGTCTCTGTCAAGCTGTCAGTATTCATTCAGGTAGGAAGGGATTCCATGAGTGTTTACAAACTACTAGAAAGGCTGGTAAAGAAGAATGTGTAGATAATCAAATAACTCACAGAAATTTCCAGCAGAAAGCTTAGAAGCAGGGGAACCTTCAACAAAGCTAAAACACATCTTATTTCCAATAGCCAAGAGTGAAATATTACTTATATCTACTTATTTATTCATTTGACTAAAACGACCATCCAAAGTCTTCTCCTGTATATACAACATTGTTTTCCAAGGAATTCTTCCTGACAATGGTGAAGGCAAGGCAATCTCTTTCTTGCTACTGACTGCCCATCCTACCTAACTCTGCCCTGTTATATTGTAGTTATTTGTGTCTTTAGGTCTTTTCCTCCAGGCTGGTCTTGAGGATAGGATCTGTAACCCTACCTTCTTGGTGAGATGTTATTTGCAATAACAATGGCTCCTGTTTATTAGGATTTCACCAGGCGTCTAGCACTAGCTTCTTCCTTCTCTGTATTACATCACATTTATTGACTATATCAACCCTATAGAAAAATAAGTCCTTCTAGGAAACACAACCTCAGGAAACAATCCGTTAGTAACATAGGATTTAACTGGTTTGCAAACCCAAAACTCAGACAAGGCTTCATTACTATATTGCCATAGATTTAAGTCATGACCTGAGGGCAAACACCTCTCACAGTCCATTTGATGATGGAAAACTTAGGAAGTAGTTCCTTATGATGAATCTCATAAAATATATAGAGACCTTCTCCCTTTTGGGTATGTCCCAGTGTGATCAGAGCATGGAACTTGGTGGAGGAGAATAGCCTGTCTGTTGACTACACAGCCCTGTCTATAACTGCACTCTTCCAGGGAGGAGCAGTCACAGAGATTACCATATGGTAGAGTCCTGGAGGCTCTAAAATGTGATGGCCCTTTCCTAAGTGAGAAACCACCACCTGGTTGGTGCTTGCCAAGCACAGACTACCTTGATATACAAGAGAAGTTTAAACAACTGATTTAATAACTTGCAAGCCTACTTTACAAAGTAAAGATCATACGCTGAACTACTTCTCAGATGCCCATGTGCATCAAATAAGTCACAAAGGAAGCACACCATAGATGCATTGTTATTTTCGGACACATGAGGATTTGTGAAAAGAATGGTAAGAACAATTGCATGATCTGCCCTCACAAACTGTTTCTACTTTGTTGTTCTCTTGATTTTGTTGCTTTACACGAAGTGAGGATCTCCCTTATGCCCACTTTCTGAAGTTTACGGAAAGTCCACAGCTGTGTAGAATCCTAGTGTTTCATTGAGAGGTCAGCAACCAATTCTATGCTGTTTCAAAGCACAACGAGCTGATATGATTGATGCAGTAGAAAATCAACAACTTGACAAGTTACATAATCATTTCAACTACAGCCAAACCTTCTGATATAATAGCTATCAGACATGCACACTTACATGTCTGTAAAGTTCCTTAGTTAATATTTAAAAATCAGCTTTTCGGTTGGATTTTTCCATATTCCAGCTGCTCGTTTATCACTGATAGTTCTACGAAGTGGCACTGCTCTAAAGTAATAAGAGGTCTATTCAAGTTAGCCTTTTAACTGAGAATGGAACTGAATTGGCTCTGGATTTCAGCTGCAAAGCTTACTTCCTAGTTATCAGCTTGGTGTCTCAAGTGTTCAGATATAAAAACTGAGCCCTTCTGTATCTAAGCAGATATGGGGATTATGTAGGAAAGACAACTGAATGAATAGATAGATGATAGATAGATAGATAGATGGATAAGAGATACATATTTCTCATGAACTGATGTTCTATTCCGTTCTTTTTGAGGTAAAATATCACTATTTAGTCCAGCCTAGCCTCAAATTCTTAATCCTTCTGCTTCAGCCTCTCAGATGCTGAGATTACAGCCATGTGCTACCACACCACAATGGCCCGCCCCTGCCAAAATGGGGCACCTCATCCTGTTGGCCTTTCCAGGCCTAGCATGAGCACCCAGAACATATGAAGTGATAGGAAGGCTTAACATCAAAGCTAGCTCATTCACAAATTATTCCAGTGATGAAGGTCTACAAGGAGACATGAAGAAAGTCCTGCGTATCAATTTGGACAATGTGATCAAGGATATCAACTCTGATTTCAGTTTCAAGGTTCCCATGGCAGACTGCATATTTTCACAGAGCTCCAGCTCTTTGGTAACAAAATGAGAGTAGGATCGGTTATTAGAAGAAAGTAAATAAGTTAATGTGTGCAAAGCACTTATCACAGATCCTGGCAATTAACAAGGATTCCTACTAACCCTGCCTAGATATGGAAAGAAGCAAAGATGAATATCTGAAACTCTGAGCAAGGTATCTTGTGTCTTGATTTTTATTCAACACCCACTTCCTTTAGCTTTATTGCAAGCTTAGCATAAGGCAATATATCTGTAAGTACTTTATCAATTTTTAAATACCATAAAAATACTTTACTAGTTTTAACTCTTCAGTGAGGCTGATCATATTCCACATCTATGTCACAGGGATTATGAGAAGAATAGCAGGTGAAAAGCATTGGTAGCAAATGTGGTATGTAATGTAATGTAATGTATGGTAATGGTATTTATTATGCTCTATTTTGTGTAGGCAATGTATGAGTTGATACAAACAGTTAACCTGCCTCTTGACAAGAATGAGCAGAAATCAGCCTGAGCCAGCTTTTGTGTGGGCTCTAGAGTGGACAGACCACCCCTTCCACACCTCTCAAGAGGTTTGAAGACTTTTCAGGAAAAAAAAAGAACTCACCGATTCTTGGCCAGTGGTGTTTTGCATTTGTTAGAGTAGCAAATTCAGTTTGCCATTTTCTATTGTTCTTCTAGCAGAGTTAAAGAAGCACATGGGTGATTTGGAAAACTGTTCTCAAGTGAGGCTCCCAGGGGAACTGGAGCATCAAAGTCAAGAAGCTATCGTCCTAAGGTTTTGTTCCTTCCACTTAGAAGAAAATGGAATTTGAATAAATCCTCAATTTGGAGTAAAATGTCATTATTGTAGTTCACACATCAATGTTAATTTTTAGGCATTCTATTAATCTTCTGGTTGACTACTCATATTTTTATTCTTGTAACACACAAAAAGGCATAAATGAAGACTGGATTTTTTTTCAAATTTAAGAAGCAAAGAAAAGTGCCAGAGTCTAGAGTTTTTGGCTTTATTAAAAGCTCAGAAGCATCATTCCAATGGAGAAAAATAATTCCAAAGATTGGAATTAGCACAGAAAAGATCTGAGTCAACAGGTATACATTTATTGTCCCTGTAGAGAATTTACTATAAACTGCATTATTAGGTATGCTTTATAACTCACTCTTTAAAGAGCAGATGCAGAATTATATTGAGATTTTAAATGAAAATAGGCCATTTGAGAATACTAGAATCTTTCAGGTCACTAGACACTGGTCTAAAGAAATTTTACTAGAGCTTTTCTTTTGTCATTCTCAGGAATTCACCCTTCAATTCTACTCACTTCATATGTGATTCCATATGAGATTCCTTGCCTGAAGTAAAGTGCTTCAATTAATTTAGTCATCCATTCATCCACCCATCATTTATTCACCCATTCATCTACACCTCTATTATTCAATTTTCTTCTAACATGCATCACTAAGTGCTAAGAATGAGATATTTCTCTTATACCCTCCCTCTCCTTCATCTCTGAGATTTATTATAGGCAATTTGAATAACTCACCTCTAATATTTCAGTTTGGAAAGATAGACTACTGCATGGCATATTTTAAATCTCAGTTGATTTCCTAACACACCCCATATTTCCTATTCTAAATATATTTTTTTCTCCACAAGCCTCTGACATTATTCATGAAATATTTCTGTGCCCTCTCTGTACAAAGAAGAGAGAAGACTGCCACATAGACCTCCAGGTGTACTTTTCTTATATCTCATCCAGGATTGGGCCTGGAATTGTTATTTTTATGGAGCCATGTCTTCATTTTTCAATAAGATCACAAACCTAATTTAAAAGGCAGTACCAAGCCAGGAACAATGTCTCCTACCTGTAATACTAGCTATTCAGGAGGCAGCTGAGGGCTGGAGAATAAAAGGGCTGTACATAAACGTTTTGTTTGTTTCTTTGGTTTTGTTTGGTTTTGTTTTGGTCTATCGTGGGGCCTGGGTGCTGTCCCTGAGCTCTTCAGCTCAAGGCAAGCACTCTACCACTTGAGACACAGCATCACTTCCAGTTTTCCGGTGGTTAATTGGAGACAAGAGTCTCATGGGGAATTTCCTGCCTGGGCTGCCTTTGAACCATGATCCTCAAATCTCAGCCTCCTCAGTAGCTAGGATTACAGGTGTGAGCCACCAGTGCCTGCCCCATAAAAGATTTTAAGATTATATTTCCCCAAACAACCAGCAAAAAGTCAGGCTGGTTGTATGGCTCAAGTAGTAGAGCATCAGACTTAACAAACAAAGCTGAGTAAGCTGAGCTTGAACCCTCATTCCAAGGAGTGAAAAGGCCAGTACCATACACTAGCTTCTTTGTGAAAACCATGATGTCAAACCCAGTGCTGTGAACTAGGTTTATACCAATAATTATCTGGTCCATAAAATAAATCACAGACAAAACTCCTCCACAAGGGAAATGGGTTTTTAGAGTGAGAAAAGACACAAGTCCTAAATTATATGGCAAAATCTCATGCAGAACTGTCAATAGGTCAGGGGTCAGAATAAGAATCTAAGCCAAACCCAAGGTATGAAGACAAAACTTCCCACACTTCAAGTTTCTGGGCAACAAAACTGGCTCAAAGAAGATACATCTCTTACTTTTAGAAATCCCAAACCAGATTCCTGGTCTCCCTGCATAGCAGTGCTCTTCTCCACGGTGGTGAAGTTATATATGAGAGTTGTCCATGACAGCTTCTCCTCTTTGTCACACACACACACACACACACACACACACACACACACACACACACACACATCCAATCCAGCCACAAGATCTCTTAGATTTCCCTCAGTATGCCCTTGTAAGTGCATCTATGCTGCTACCATCTTAGTTCAAGCTTATCAGCATCCTTACTAAGTTTAATCTAGTGATCTCTGTGTCTATTCACAGTTAATCCTTCCATTCCATTCTCCCCACAGTGTCCACAGAGAGCTTTAAAAAAATGTACCAACACTATCGCCCTACTTGCTGTCTTTTGATGGCTTCCTATTTCTCTCTTTGGTAAATTAGAGTTTTTATTTTGCCTGAGGAACTCCACATAACTCCTTGTGACAGAATGTTTCCCTAACTCTGCACTGCACAGCTGGAAATAGACCACATGACTGCTAACCTCTTCCTCTCTCTAGAGCTATGAGTTGAATGGAATGGGACAAGTAAAACCAGAATGCTTTCACCAGTATCCAATACTAAAGAAAAGAAAACACTACCCAGAGCTCAGAAACAACTTTTGTCCTTTGTATCACCATCCTTTTCTTGCTTCAATTTCCTTCTTACTCAAAACAAAATCAAAGTTTACCTGCCTGGAATGATCTCTGTTCCTTTCTTCTCCATTCTTCTTCTCCAGGATTCTGTTTGATTCTACTCTTCAGAGTTCCTCTACCCATTTTTCCAAGTTCAACTGAGGAAGTAGAAAGAACAAGGTGAATCTTCACACCAGTGTTATGGAGCCTGGAGAATCAGCACACACTCCAGCTGTGAGCACTAAATAGTATGCTTTGATATAGGATATCCCGCTTTCCTCAGACCTGAATCAGTTGCCCTGTAGCTTTCTATAACCCGGATGATTCCCCAGTGTTGTCACTCCTGCCTCTCTCCCTCTTCTCTTGGTCCCTTTGTCTGACTTTGATTTCCTTGTTTTGATGGCCATTCTCCAAGGGATTCTTCCCCTCGTCCCTACTTATCTGTTATCCTTGTAAACCCTGGGCATTCTACACTCCCAGAAAGGTAATTACCTGCTTTAAAATTCAAATTCCCTTCTTGCTCTCAATTCCAAGGGAGCTGAAGAGATGAATGTCTTACTCACAATTGTACTCCCCAGGGTTTGGCAATATACCAGAATAACCAGTCAATATATGTTGAGTGAATAACCATGCCCAAAGGAGACTAGTCATTCACATATAAATTCCACAGGGCTGTGTGGTGATTCATTCATTATATATCTAAATATGCCAAGTGTTTTGCTCATTTCCTTCTGTTTAGCAAATCGCAGCAGCTGAACACATGTCATTAATTCCTTTAGCCACCTGTATTTATGGCTACTACTGGCTGAAGTTATTGCTCCCTCTACAAGAATGCATTTTAGGTAAACATGTCCATGTTAGCCAGTTGTTGTTGTTGTTGTTGTTTCCATCTCTGTGACAAAAAAATACTGAGAAATGACTTGAATGAGGAAATATGTAATCTGGCTCCTGGCTCCATGGCCCCTTAGCTTTGCTCCATCTGAGCCCATGGTAGGGAGCAGCATTTGGTGGAGCAAAGCAGGTCACAATACAGCAGACAAGGACGCATGGCAAGAAGGGGTGGGACAAAGTATTATCTTTCCAGATCAAGCCTCCAAGTTTAGAGTCCCACTTTCAAAGCACTGTCACTCACTGGGGAGCTCATGGGGGGTGGGGGAGGGGACATTTCAAATCATTCTGCCTCTGGCCCCCAAAGGCTCATGGCAAAAAGATAGTACCATAATGAACAATTCATTTAGTTCAGCCCCCAAATGCAGCACTTCCATTACTGATCAAAATATCAAGTTCAGCCATTTGCCAGTAGCTCACACTTATAATCCTAGTTCTGTAGGTAAGACCTAAGGATCATGGTTCAAAGCCAGCCTGGGCAAGAAAGTCTATGAGACTCCTATCACCAATTAATCACCAAAAAAGCCAGAAGTGAGGCTGTGACTCAAGTGGTAGAGTATTAGGCTTTAGCACAAAAATCTCAGCAACAGTTCTCAGGCCCTGAGTTCAAGCCCCAGGACTTGCAAACACACACACACACACACACACACACACACACACACACACACACACACACACACACACACACATCCAGTTCAAACTTTTCTCTGAGATGCAAGGCAAATGCTTAACTGTTAGGCATCTATAAAACCAAAAGGAAATGACTTAATACTTCCAATATACAGTGGTAAAATGTAAACATCCCCTTCCAAAATTAAATGCAAATCCAAGCCTGCAGCATCGTGTCCAGCATCTGCAGGGCAGCACAAGGTGGTATGTTGTGAGCACATACTAATAGAGCACACTTCTATAGTCTGGGCATTTGTGTTCTCTCAGGCTGCTCACTTGCTACTGGAGGCTTTCTTCATATTCATTCTGTGTTTCTCGCATCTCTAACTTCCTCCGGTTTCCATTGGATCACCTGCTTTACCCTCACAGCCTCATACTCTGTGCTCTCTGGGATTGCCTGTGTGGAATCAGACACTGCTACATATTGCCTGGCCTCCAGGTCTTCCTTAGAAAAGTGAGTTGCAATTCTATGAGCACAAAACTCTGCTTGCCCAAAAAAGAAAAATATTGTATAAATAATACCAAGGTATAATTCCAGCCTGAGTAGTGGCTAAGCCCCCTTCGATCATGATTAGGGCAGCCTCTGAGCTTTTGATGGTTGAACGTGACGTTAGCAGCATTGTACTAGTCAGGCACTCCAAGAGCTCTCTTCTTAAAGCAAAGTCTGTCAAGTATGTCAGTTAAAGCCTTCATGCTCTTGAACTCATCTCATTGCAAAGTTCTTGACTTTTTTTTTTGCCTGTCCTGGGGCTTGTATTCACAGCCTGGGTACTGTTTCTGAGCCTCTTTATGCTCAAGGCTAGCACTCTACCACTTGAGTCACAGTGCCACTTCTGGGTTTTCTGAGTAGTTCATGGAGATAAGAGTCCCCCAGGGTCTTTTCTGCCCTTCGAACAGCAATCCTCAGATTTCAGCTTCTTGACTTCTTTTTAATGGCCCGAACATCTTTAACAATCAAGCCTTGCTTGGCCCCCACTCTGAACATGCTTGTATTCTAGGCAAACTGCAAGGTTTTTCTAAATCTTTCTACTCTGCTTGTTCCTCCCAATTCTTTCTATAAGTGTGACTAAAACCAGCTAGTGATACCCAGACGACACAGCCTAGGTGGCAAGCTGCCTTGAAATCTCCACTAGATAAATTAGTCTATCACTTTTCAGTTCAGCCATCCACAAAGTCTCAGGATAAGGACAAAACGAAGAGTGTGCATGGCCTCCTGTCCAATACCCGATTGAGTCCTTGTTCATACGTGCAACCTCATGAATATGGCATTTGACCTTCGTGTTTCTATCAGCGTTCTTTTGAGCTCTCACCAAAACCAGCCATTAAGCTCTACTTTTAGCATTCCAGAGCTCCTCGAATCTGATTCTCCAAACTTTTCCTAACACTTCCCGCCAAGCAATTGCAAAAGTTTCTGAGCTTTATCACTAGAAATAGTACCAGCAACTGCACTTCTCCAGGTACTAATCTTCTACATTCTTGTAGCTTTAAAAATAATGTTGTTGTTTCCATTGTGATAAGAAAAATACTTAAGTAAAACAACAAAGGAAAGAAGATTTACTTCAGCTTATGACTTCAGAGGTTTCCATCCATGATCCCATGCCTCCATGGTCTCTGGTCCCATAAAAAAAAAAAGAACCTAATGACAGGGAGCATCTGTAGAGGAAAGCAGTCCCCATATGGTAGACAGGAAGAAGAAAGCATAACTTGGCTACAGGAAAATGTATACCCCTTACTAAGTGATATACTAAAATGTATACCACTTACTAAGTTTCTAGAACCTCCTAAGTTGGTACCAACAGAGAGGCACTGAGACTTCTATATATGAACCAATGGAAGACATTTCATATTCAAACTGTATCAATGTCTTTTTAAAAACACCACATCTTAATTCACCAGACAGGATCTAGGCACAAAGGCAGGCCATCAACTTCACATTTAAGCAGTCAAATTTACCCTAGGAACACAGCACAGAAAGCAGACCACTCTTTTTGCTTACCAGTAGACCAGGCTTCACCAGAAGTATACCCAGATGTAACTAATGTGTGAATGGCAGAGTCTAACAAAGCTCTTGGTCCAATGACAGCATGCATTGGACGTTCCCTCGGGAAGATAGGGAGGGAAAAATATGAAGCAATGAAGAATGGATGGCAGCCTGCCCCTAACTCAGGAAACAGCAAAAATCCATTAGATGAAATAGATACAAGTTCTGTCCTCATTGAATTCCTTGATCTGCATGTGCTTGTTCCATTCTTGCTCCATCCAAACCAAAATCCTCACCCCTGCTACAGCCAGTCTTCCACGCTGACCACCACCAGACAGTGAGAGAGAAGCTGATTGAGTCAGCAAGCATCTGTTCTCATAAAGAAGCTGACTGCTTCCTTTTCTGGTCTACTGCATCTGCTTCTTCCTGCCAGAAGTTCTCTGTTCATCTCTATGCCCTCATGTCTCCCATTAGCAGCCTTTATCTTTCCCTTTCGGCTAATCCTCTGTTGCCTGTCTGCCATTGCTTGCCTTCAATCCTCACCCTCCCTGACACCTATTTTCACTTAAGTGCTATGTGGTAAACACACTGGACCCAAAAAAAGTAGAAACAAAGAGAAATGCAGCCACAGAAAAGAAAATAAAACTCTTTTTCCCAGCAAAAGATCTCTATATTTCTAGGAATCTGAAAATAGAGTAGTTCCTACTTAAAATTAATATAATAACTTCATGATAGGATCATTTTAGGAAATCTACCTTAACAAAATTCAGAACGAGACACATAGTCTTTCTAAAGCAAGGCTACATATTAAAAGGCAGCTAGATAAAGTCATTCCTCACCCTTTTAGAAATTAAAGCAAGAGAAGACTTCATTTATTTTAATCATTGGGTTTTCCTGTCTGCGACTTGATTCTTTTTTTAAAAAATGTATTTTTTTTATTGTGAAAATATTGTACAGAGGGGTTACAATTAGGTGGGCAAGATAATGAGTACATTTCTTTTTTTAATTTAATCTTATTTTATTGTGAACATACTGTACAGAGGGGTTACAATTACATGGGCAGGATAATGCTTACATTTCTTACCAAGCCTTGCAGCCTCCTCCTTTGGTTAATGAGTACATTTCTTAACAAGCATTGTTGCCTCCTCCTTTGTTTCCCCTTCCCATCCCTTCCCAGCCTCCCCTTGCCCCCCCAATCCTCCCCCCTCCCCCACCAAAGTTGTAAAGTTCGTTTTCAACATTGTTGCAATGGGTCCACCTGTATCCTTATTTAAACGACTTGTTTTTCGCCTTCCCCTCCACAAATTATACCCACATCAAATACAATGAAAGCAGGGGTTATACCGTGGGGGAGGGACATACAAAACAACAAAGAAGTCATCTTATAAATGTGTTAGAAACAATCGCATGAAAGAAAAAAAAGCATTTGAATACATATCTTAGGGTTCATTTCACCTAACATCAACTTACCTGACTTTTTCTGCTTGTTTCAGACATATACTAGTTATTGCAAATAAGGGAAACCATGGGACCTATGTTTCTTTGGGCCTGGCTTACTTCACTTAATATAATTTTTTCCAAGCCTTTCCTTTTCTTACCAATTGGGCAATGTCATTCTTTCTGATGGAGGCATAGAATTCCATTGTGTATATATACCACATTTTCTTGATCCATTCATCTTCTGAGGGGCATCTGGGTTGGTTCCATATCTTAGCTATGGTAAATAATGCTGCAATAAACATAGTTGTGCTGGTAGCTTTAGTATGGTCTTGTTTGTAAACATTTGGGTAAATGCCCCAAAGTGGGATTGGTGGGTCATAGGGAGCTCTATGTGGAGTCTTTTAAGGAACCTCCATACTACTTTCCAAAGTGGTTGAACGAGTTTACACTCCCACCAACAATGGAGTAAGGTTCCTTTCTGTCCACATCCCCTCCAGCATCTGTTGTTATTAGAGTTCTTGATTTTTGTGTGGCTTGACTCTTGACCCTCCCATTCACCTAGATGAGCTCCAGAAAGACCAGGTGAGTTACAAGCCAGAGTAGAAGGCTGATCCCAGAGTTTAAAGTTTGGAACCAAAGTGGAGTAAAAAAAATAATTATATAGGTTAGCAAGGAACAAAACAAACTGAAAGAAAAATAAATGTGCTGGATCCAACGGTGTGGCCTCTAGAGAAGAGGCTTCATCTTCCATTAACTAGGAACCGATAGAAATGCAACATCCTGGTTCCCACTACAGACCTACTGAATCACTTCTGTGACCAGCTGAGATCTCCTGGTTTGGAGGAATCAGACAAAACCTCAGGTGAAGACACAATTTTTTGGCAGTCATGGGCCTTCAACACTGGACCTGGGTGCTGTCCCTGAGCTCTTCAGCTCAAGGCAAGTGCTCTACCACTTGAGCCACAGTGCCACTTTTAGTTTTCTGATGTTTAATTGGAGAAAAGCGTCTTTCAGACTTTCCTGCCCAGGCTGGTTTTGAACTGCGATCCTCAGATCTCAGCCTCCTGAGAAGCTAGAATTACAGGCATAAGCCACCGGAGCCTTGCTGAAGATATAATTTTTAAATGAAGCTAAGCAAGTTATTATGACTTTAAAAAATACCAAGAAAGGGCTTGGGGTGCCAGGTCAACTGGTAGAACAAGGTTCTGAGTTCAAATCCCAGTACTGCAAAAAAAAAAAAAAGATAATAGTTCCCTTCATACATGTGAAAGCCTTTTTCATTATATCTGTAGCCTGTGCATGTACGCCGGTCGTTGAATCCCTTATTTTATAAAGATGATTGTTTTATTATACTTTTCAGATACATGCTGATAATTGTTTTTGCAATCCACTCTGGGACAACTTTGTGGTAATGGTTTTTATTCTTTTTCTTATGTTTGTCTTGTAGCATCATCACATACATGCCGCACTCATTCTTTTTGCTGATTTTTGCTGTATGGAGGTTTTTGTTTGAGAGGAGCTAAGGTCATTATTCCTTCTTAATATAAAGGATTGGATGTGAGTGCATTTAACTTCCAACCCATAAAAACTCTCCCCCACCTCTCTCTCTCTCATAAACGGGAGCTTTGACATGAAACCATTAAGCTACCTCTAGCTCTGTTTCTCACTGGTTAATTTTAGGATAGGATCTTTCCACCTGGGTCAGTTAAATCAATCTACTTTTAGGCTTTTCATTTTTACCAAGACCATCACCGGCCACCATGGAGTTTTGTGGACCTCTCTGTCTGGAACTGCAACCTCTGGTCTCAGTCTCCCAAGCAGCAAGAATTATAGGCATGAGCCACTAACACAAGACATTCTTTATCTCGGTCTCAAAGATGCTATACTACAAAGTTGATTTCTTTTCAACCTTATTCTACCCTTTCTTACCTCTTCTGACCTCAAATGAAACTGAATCTAGGGAAGGTCTTACTTTTTTCTCCATTTAATAAACAAGGATTACTGGGTTTGAAGCTCAAACTATGCCACTATTTAGAAGAACGAATATGTTCCAATGTTGTCTGAGATTTTCAGCTATTCTTTCTAATACATTCTCTCTAATAACTTTTTTTCCTTTAATTTTTGTGCCATTTGGCAGCCCTTGTTCAGATGGTGTGATTAGATGTTATCAAAACTTTTAGTTTCATTGTGTGTGGTATTTTTTTTTTTTTGGTCAGTCATGGGGTTGAACTCTGGGCTTGGGCCCTGTCCCTGTGCTCTTCAGCTCAAGGCGAGCGTTCTACAGCTTGAGCCACTGCACCATTTCCAGTTTTCTAGTGGTTTATTGGAGATAAGAATCTCAAAGACTTTCCTGTCCGAGCTGGCTTTGAACCATGATCCTCAGATCTCAGCCTCCAGAGTAGCTAGGATTATAGACGTGAGCCACCTGCACCCGACTTCATTGTGTTTCTTTTCTTTGTTGTCCTCTAATAATTTCTGAAAGAAAAATAAGAAATCTAAATACCAACACACAACAGGAAAGCATGCCCATGGATTTTTATCTGCTCTCCAACTAACCCTTTCTAGTCACCATCCCTAATTGAAGCTTACTACTTCTCACTCTGGAATTTGTATGAGGAACCTAACTGGATCCCATGTATGTAGTTTGGTCTTTTGTACATCACTTCATCAATAATTCTAAACAATGATTTTAAAGTTTTGAATGATGCATTTGCCTTGTTTTAAAATCTCTCTTCAGATCCCAAATCAAAGCTTGAATCTCTCTTATATATACCAAAGAACTTTCATAATAAATCATTTATTACCCCATTTTCATTCTCTTACTAATTATTAAATGCCTACTATGTGCCAAAACAAACACTGAAAATAAAGGACTATCTACCTCAATGCTGCTGTTGATAGAGTAAAGTGAGAAGCTGAGCCAGGTTCCCCCAGACAATTAGAAAGAAGTAGAAGAGAAGGACTTGACAGGAGAAAGATCTCATCTCTTCTAAAATACCATTTCCTCATGAATTCCTCTCTTCCTCACACCAACTTTCTAGACACGCTCTAAGCTAGGAATCTTCCTTCAGGATTCCATGTCTGCGGTTCTGCTAAAACTCCCCTCAAAACATTCTCAGAATTCCTGTTGAGTTTTCAAAGCTCAGCTCAGTTCTAGACTGAGCATGTTGATGGCCACAATTCCTTATTCTGCTCATAGCAAATAATATGTTCAAACCACAGCGAATTTGAATCTAGGTTCATACTAGGCAATTTTGATTAGCCAAGGAGATATTGGCAAATAAGTTGCAAATAAAGGTACGAAATACACTTGCGTTTGGAGGCTTGTTTCTTCCTCTTTTGTATACCTTTACTTTTACCTCAAAATCATGCCCAGGCAACTGGGCCGTAGGGATGCAGGGATGTGCCAGAAACAAGGCAACGAGTTAAGGTGACCCTAGAACAGCTAACAGTAGTCAACTGATCTCCAAACACGTGAGACCCCAAAGCCAAGATCAGCCACTCCATCTACCACAGACTTACACAGACTTGATGATACTTACGACAGGACATAGAGTCGTGACACTCAATGACTGAATCTATGACAGATACCTAAGTATCAGCTAATATCAGCACAACCACATAGCCACATCTTGATATTTGTGAGCAATCGTAATATTTGCTTAAATTCTAAGTCTGGTCGTGGTTTCTTAGGAAATACAGTTATGATGATAGTAAATTGTCTCCTATTCTAGAACCCTTTTTGATCCATCAAATAGAACTGATGCTGTTAGTGCTATAGCACTTGGAATTAACCTGTCATTGCACCTTTATCATGGTGCTGCAAGAATTGTTTTACCTGTTTGTCTTCCCGATGAGAGTAAACTGGTACCTAATTTACCATCAAGAATCAGCAATATATCCAGGCTAGAATTTAATGTGCTCTAATTAATTGTTTATTTTTTACTTAAAATGAATGAATTATTATGGAAAATGAATAAAAGCCAAATAATCAGGAAGATTTCTTGGGAGAATCAAAGTTGAACGTAAGCTCATTGATGGCAAAGATAGAATCTGGAAGGATGTTGACCAAATTGCTGCCATCAACATAGCTCCCAACACCAGGCCAACAACAGCAAAGTGTCTGTTGAACTACGTCAATGTATGTAGGAGGGAATTAAAGAGGCGAAACTTCAAATGACCTTTCACACTCCACTACCACTCACCGCATTGCACTAACCAACTAGCTCTCGGTGTAGACATTGGTTCCATCTTTATCTCCCCACATCCAACCCTTTCCTTCTGGGGCCAGAGTGTCACTGCTCCCAGACATGGGTACATGGCCCACTTTCCAGACTCATTGCACAGAGCAGTTGTCTAAATGATAAAAATAACTATTAGTATAAATGATAAAAATAACTAATAGTATAATTAATAGGTACTAACAGAAATACCTCTGAGATACTTATAAAAACATTTGTTGTGGAAAGACATTTTAACTTTACTGATGGCTTTTGTATGATGATAAAACAAGAGTTTTAGAAAAAAAAAGTCAAGTAAGGTATTTTTGTTTTGTTTTTAAATCTATATCCCAGAAGTGAGGAGATTGTTTAAATTCATTTCCAGAATGAATGTAGAGATTTGTTTTAAGTTGTAGAACATCAGACCAAGCAAGAGCTTGAGTCCCTGAGTTCAAGTCCCCTTACTATCACCAAAAAAATAGTTCCCTACTTTCTAGACTTATATTCATTCTATCACATATATATTCTTATTCATAACTACACATAAATGCAAATATGAAAATCTGCAGGTACTTTTTAATGCACTGATACCTTTATTTATGAAATAAACCTGGTTAATTTCAAAGTTAAATCATGTATAATTTCAAAGTTTCCAAAGTTTCTATGTATGTGACATTAAAGAAAACACTGCTTGCCTTTCTACAGACTGCTTTGACCCAGTTCACATTCTGAATTCCATTCATTGTTCCTAACAGAGAGCTCCCTGTGATCATTTAAGGGATGGGACATTTCTTGATTGGAAACATCCAGTTTATTCTTTTTATTCCCTTTACCTCCAGAGAAGACACCAAAAGTAAACACATGAAGAGCCTTATAACAATCCAGTTCTGTCCATTTCCCCCTTCTCATTATTGTCACCACCATAACTAAGGAAGTTCAATACTGTAAAACATTTGGACGCGTCGCTACCATTAACAGTGCTATCAGCAAAAGCAGTCACATTAAGTGTCTCTAGAGCAAGTCACAAAATAATAGTATTTCTTTTACACTTGCTTTTTCTCCAAGCCTGGTCTGACAGAATAAAGCTAATTTTGCATCTATTTAGCTTAGTGCAGTTTACCCTTATTGTCCCAAAGTGCATATTTGAAAAAAATTTAGTATGCAATATTTAAGTTCATTGAGCAAGAAGGGTGCATATGCTTGCATTTTGAAGTGCTGAAATTTCATCTACTGTTTTTATGTAGTTATGTACACAAAGACTTCTTATCGAGGGCATAATACCAACATGACCATAACTCCTGCCATCTCCGTGGACTGTCATCTTACTTCGAGCCAAGCATTAATCAGTAATTACTTCATATGCATGAGCTTCTTCACGCCTTGTAACAATCAAAGAGTTTAAAGTTATTGTTCACAATTTAAGGCACCAGAAATCAAGATGCCTCATACACAACGCCTATAGAATTGCTATTTTTAGAATTATGTATCTATTTTTTAATTATCTGTCCACCTACTTTTACAGTTACCATTATCACTTGGATCTCCAGCACATTCCACCATGTCCAGCTGTGCCCTTCCCCTTCCCTTCTTCTTGCCCAGTGGATGTAAACATTGCATATGGAGACAGATTTTTCTGACTGGCCTGGCCTGAAACTGTGATCCTCTCAGTCTCCCATGTAGCGTGGGATATCAAGTGCAAGCCACTGAGACAACCAATGGATTATAAAGGAGATCTCACAACTTTTTGTCTGTGCTGGCTTCAAACCACGATCTCTTCCTTCCCAACTATGATGTATAGCCACAAACACCTACCTAACACCCCCGTGTTTTCTACATAATTTCTAATGATAATTTAGAAGAGATTTTCACATTGGCCAAGAGAGAGGCTTGAACCTAGACAGTAGGTCATTTGTATAGTATCGGGCTGTGTGATCCAAGCTAAGTTGAGAATTCATGGTCAGTACGGAACACACTACAACACCAGGAGTCAGTGAGGATCACTCATTGGCCACCTGACAGGCTTGTGCCCACTAGCCTAATGGCTACCCAGAACCTTAACCTCCTGTATCCCACAGTATTGTTTTTCTGCCCTTCCATGTCTTGCTCCCCTCCTGGTGTCCCCTGAATTTGCTTCCAAAATAAACATCTTGCATGAGAATTGTTGGGGAGGGGGGAGGGGGTTCTACACTGATAGATTAAGTGAGTAAAACTTTTACTCTCAGTAAACTCAGGCTGGCCAAAACAAAGTAATACAAAATCCGTAGCTGCTTTGTATTCTATAATTATTCTACTCTCACAAGCTTCTAACTTGCTAGGTAATGGCAAAAGAATCCAGAAGCCTTCAAACAAAAGAAGCCAAACCAACCAACAATTGCTCTAAAAAATAATAGTACAATCAATCATCAGTTCATATGAAATAAATCCTCCTTCAAGTTCAAATTCTGTTCAATCCTTCCAGTTTTATGTCCTCATGCTTGACTGACCAAGATGGCATCAGGGTGTGTTGGATAGGATGTTCCCAGACTATGGCAGATGTGGAAAAGGGAACTTGTTTTGTTTGTTAAGTGGTTGAATGGCCCTTTTTCCCAATGGCAGTAGGACATCATGGCCCTATTAGAGTCTTTGGAGTGCCATGATATTATCTTCAGCTGAAATCCTTGTTCTGGACATTTTCTTCTGATCATAAAGATCCTGTTCATGCAACCTCTCCACACTTAGTCCTTACTTGGAGTGGGTTAAACTGTGAATGCTCTGTGTACCCTCCACAAGTGATGAGGAGTCAAAAGGGATTCCTCTGTCTCATCTAGAAAGTTCCTCCTCCCACAAAAGCCTTTTCATCTACTAACATATTGAACTCACTGAATGTGTCTCATGAACTGTATCTGTTTTTTGTTTATTTGTTTGTTTATTTTTGAAGTTTAAACTCAGGGCCTCATATTTGCATGGCTCACGGATTTCACTGGCTCTCTATCATTTGAACCATGCCTCCGACACTGCTTCATGCAATTTATTTTTGGAGACGGAATCCAGAGCAGACTTTTCTGTCCAGCTGACTTCAAATCTCGATAATCCAGATCTCAGCCGCCTGAGTAGCTAGGACAAGAGCCTGTAATATATTTATAGCTTCTATGATTATATGAATATTCTTACCATTTGGATTCTACTATGACAGAAAGAAAAACATATTCCTGTGTGTTGCTTCAGTACTGTTCCCCACTTTGACTGTCTGTTTACCTTCAGCCATAGGGGATGAATTCCCGCCCCTTCCATGAGACAGATATAAACCCTCATACATAAAAATGTTCTATGATTTTTGGCTTAAATGTGCCTTTTAATTAGGTAAATGATGACATTTTTTTGTCTATAGTGAGGTTTGAACTCTGGGCCTAGGTGCTGTCCCTTTAGCTCTTCAACTCAAGGCTAGCACTCTACCACTTGATCCACAGAGCCACTTCTGTTTTTCTGAATGGTTTATTGGAGATAAGAGTCTCATGGATTTTTCCTGCCCAGGTTAGGTTTGAACCTCGATCCTCAGATCTCAGCCTCCTGAGTAGCTACGATTACAGGCATGAGCCACTAGCACCTGGCTTGATCACATTTTGAATTGAGAAATAGCTATAAAACTTGGATTTAAAGAATATTATCTCAACAAAAAAAGGTAAAGTGATTAACTTTGAAGCTAAACACTAGTACCTTTGTTCTTCAGCCCCAGGATCACAAGTTTCATGGTTTTGTGTAGAAATAGAACGCTACAAACCAATAAGTTTGAAATGAAATGAAAATTGAATTGAAATGGAAATTCACAAGGTTAATATATTTTAACTACCATCTGTACATATATGTAATAGGCCTAGAACACTACATAGCTCATAGCAAGGCTGTTATTGAGGTTAAAAGAAACTGGGATGGAAAGTTTTGCTTTTGAAATGTACCTTGAATAGACCTAAAACCTTCACATAAAGAGACAAGCATAGCCTGTAATTCTAGCTTCTCCGGAGGCTGATATCTGTAGGATCATCAATTCAAAGTCAATCTTAGGCAGAAAAGTCAACAAAAAATCTATTTCCAAAAAATAACCAGCAAAATTTGAGCTTGAGACAAGGTTCAAAAGATGGAACTCCAGCCCGGAGAGAGAGAGGACAAGTTGAGAGAGAGGACAAGTTCCTGAGTTCAAACACTGGTACCAGGAATAAGTGTATGAGAGAGAGAGAGAGAAAGGAAAAAGTGAAAGAGAAGATTCCAAGCAAAGAGGATAGGCTGAACAAAAATAAATAAATGTGGAGGAGGATGTGAATTACAAAGCAAATTATGGAAGGATTTTGAATGTCAGAGTAGGGGTCTGAACTTTATAGGAAATGCAGATTTTGCAAACAAGCCTTAGAGAAAGGAAAGTACATGCTCTCAGCCTTAAAAGAAAGACCTATATGGCAGCAACTGTAAAACGAAATTGTATCATTATTATAGAGTGAACAGAAATGGAAACCATTATCATTTCAATAGGCAATGTCCTAGTAAGATATTTTTCCCTCTAATTATCTCTGGTCAAAATGCTAAACTCAATGATAGTAGTCATTATAAAAATAGTATGTAGATAAGAAATCATATATTAAGGTGGATGGTGGATGACTTATTCTCCATCAGCCAATGTACTTCCTAAAGTGAACTCTGCTTTCATTATTTTATAGAATTTTGTAATTATTTACAATTCTAACCATTTACTAAGAAAAAAATTAGCTTCTACTAAAAATAATCTGAATAATTTTCAATATATGTGAATATGTAGTATATCAATTACATTCTTTTAGTAAATCAGTCTAAAGCCTAATAATTATAAGAAAGCAAGTATTTCTATGCCAGTTGTCAGCAAAAACGAAGATTTCAAATATTGAGATGTCTTAACAAATGTACAGGAGTTACTTCTATACTGTGAGGTATTATTGTAAATATTTTCCCTCTGTCATTCACTAAACAAAGTGCATTTGCATCTTACATGGTCTGAAAGAGCTTTGCACAATTTCTAATTTCCAACTTTGACAATTGCTAGAATGGCTCCCTATCAGTAGTACACAGTAGCCAACGGTCAATAAAAGGCTGTTCTGATGAAACATCAGCCACAGTCAAGCTTCTTCTGTTTTAGTCTTAACACTAATTCATTGGAGCCTCACACAAAAATATTTTGTTTTATTTAGACCTACCAAAATGTTAATAACAACAACAAAAATCTTCCAGGATACTGCATATCTATATCATGCTCAACCAAATCAAATTTAGCATTCAAAAGCTTGCTGAAATAAGGATATAGGATGACCCATTGTAACAACAAGATGTACAAGACATTGTTAAAATCAAAGTTTACAACTTTGCAAGGGGCAGGCAGGAAGGGAGGGAGTTGAGGAGGTAGAGAGGAAAGGGATGGTAGGGGGAAAACAAAGGAGGGGGTAACAATGCTGGATAGGAAATGGACTTATTACCTTGCTCATGTAATTGTAACCCCTCTGTACAATACCTTTACAATAAAAAATATTAAAAATAAAAAAGTTTTTGTTTTGCAATTGGATCTTGAACCATTGTCTAATACTAGCCCACATGACCTTGTGAAGTTTCCCAGCTCAGAAAGTCAAAAACACAGATAAGAGGCTCTATGTTAAGTCTTTTATCTCCATTTTATGTGTGGAGATCAAAAATGTATCTCCCTTTTTTTTGTTTGTTTGGTTGATTGGTTTTTGTGCCCATCCTGAAGCTGGAAATCAGGGCCTAGGTGCTGTGCCTTAGCTGTTTTGCTCAAGACTAGTATTCTACCATTTGAGCTACAGCTCTACTTCTGACTTTTGGGTAGTTAATTGGAGATATAAGTCTCACAGACCTTCCTTTCCTGGACCAACTTCAAATACTGCTATTCAGATCTTAGCCTCCAGACTAGCTAGAATTATCGGCATGAGCTACAAGTACCCGGCTGTATCTCCCTGTTTAATTTTTTTTCAATTTCTTACTCTTTTTATACTGTTAAACTAAAATAAATCTTTGCTAAAACTATCAAACAAAAAGCAAAAATTCATGGAAGTAGATCTTGAAATCTAACACACCAAAGACAAGTATATTAAAAAAAACTAATTATTTTTAAATAAAATTAAATCATTTTAAAAAATGTTTTCTTAATATATATTTTTATTGTAAAGATACTGTACAGAGGGGTTACGGTTACATGAGCAAGGTAATGAGTCCATTTCCTATCAAGCATTATTACCTCCTCCTTTGTTTTTCCCCTACAATCCCCTTTCCTCTCCACCTCCCCAACTCCTCCCTCCCTTCTCCCCCCCCCCCCCCTCCAGCAAAGTTGTAAAGTTCATTTTCAACATAGTGTCTTGCACATCTCATTGTTACAATGGGTCATCCTGTATCCTTATTTCAGCATTTTGTTATTTCCCTTCCCCTCCCCAAATTAGAAAAATGTATATTCAAGATGCAGGACACCGGACACAAATACAGTGACAACATGGGTTGTACCATAGGGGAAGAACATACAAAGAAACAAAAAAATCACATAGTACATTAAAATGAACAGCAATAAAGATAAAACCTCTGGTGTCCCTATCTTGGGGTTCATTTCACTTAGCATCAGCTTATATAGTCATATGCACATAGCTTTTGACCTCTTCTTCTTGTCCTAGACATATACTAGTTATTGCAGATAATTAAGTGAAGTAAGCCAGACTCAAAGAAAGATAGGTCTGATATTTTATGCATAATCTTAAATCAATAAGTTTTAAAAGAGTGCACTGCAACATTGAGAATTTGATATTTGGGCTTCTTTTATTCAATTCTTTAGGCAGACAAAATCTGAGCTGTATAGATAAATTATTAAAAAAAAACCAACCTACACATTACCACTTTAAACAATACACACACACACACACACACACACATTTAAACAAACACCAACCTACACATTATCACTTTAAACACACACACACACACACACACACATACACACACACACACACACACACACATGTTCTAAATTGGGAGGGAAGGGATAGTAGAAGAAAAACAAAGGAGGGGGTAACAATGCTCAACAAGAAATGTACTCATTGGGGCTGGGAAGGTGGCTCAGTGGTAGAGCGCTTGCCTTGCATGCATGAGGCCCTGGGTTCGATTCCTCAGCACCACATAAGCAAAAAGAAAAAAAAGCCAGAAGTGGCGCTGTGGCTCAATTGGTAGAGTACTAGCCTTGAGCTGAAGAGCTGAGGGACCTCGCCCAGGCCCAGAGTTCAGGCCCCATGATCGGACCCAAAAAAAAAAAAAGAAAGAAAGAAATGTACTCATTATCTTACTCATATAATTGTAACCCGTCTGTACAGCATCTTTACAATAAAATAAAATTTTAAAAATCAAACACAAAAAAGTTCTAAATAAAAAATGTATATTTAATACATTCAAGGCACACACAGTATGAGTAAATATTATAAAATGATCTTTATGACCCATCCATGCCATTAGACTTGGAGTAATGTGACAGTAATGGTCTTTTCAGCTGGTTCAAAATAGATTGTATTGGAGGGACTAACAGTATACAATATATAATATGTCAGTATTATTTTTCCCTTTATAAATCATACCTTAAAATGCATGCAATATTCCTTAGTTATAATACTGAAATATATATGTACTGATGAGATGTAGCAGGATCACCAAAACTCGTATACATTTCAGTTATGAAAGTATTCTTTTTTTTCTTGGAAAATACTTTTGAGAGGAAAAAATAGAGACATTCTTCAAAAGAAAACATGGCTCAAAGAAATGTTTTTGGTACCCCAAATATCATCCACATGTTCATTCACTGTCAGTACCCACTGTGCACCAGGCATGATTTAGGAGTTGGTTGTTCAGCAATGGATAAGGTTGGAAAAGGCTAAGGTGGAGCTGCTGTTTCAGTAAGGGAAGAAGGAAATAAACAAATGAATATGTGGTTTAAAGCTATGGAGGGGTGATGCATCAAGGTAGATTCACAGAATTGGAGGAACGCAAAGCTGCTGGGAGGAGGAGGATATTAAACTAGGGAAAACTGAAGCTACCCACAAGACAGTAAGAAGGAACTGAAAGTGGCAGCATGAAAGACAAGAATGGGAACAGAATTTCAGGCAGAAGAAAGAGCTCCAAGCAGGAATGATCTTTGAAAAATGCTGTAAGGGAAAGTGTGACTACCATAGAGTGAAAAGCAAAACATTAACAGATGAGAAACTCAGAGAGATCAGTGATAGTGCCTGTGGGAAGGAGGATGGTCTTTACCCATCAGTTGGACATACCAACTGATGTTTTGAAAGATGACTGTAGCTGTACTGTAGAAAGGAAGTGATGGGCCTTCTCTGAATGGAGGCTCCTTCCGATGACAATGCACCTTGCCAGAGAAACACAGCCTCCTCTGGGTTTCATTAAATATCAAAAATGAAACCAAACTTGAAGAAAACATATAACATGTGCAGTGGAGGATTGGGGACATGGGGTTACCTTATTTCATTTGGGCGTGTATTCTGAAATTCTTATAACCATTTGTGTTATTTTTAAGGCTCGATGATAGCTAGATTCTTTTGTCACAGTATGCATTCCATTCTAGGATCCTCTGATTCTGTGGCTGATTTTTTTAATTATATGTATTGAAATCAACTCTTCATGCTGTACAGTTCTGGGTTTTGACAAAAACATAACATTATATATCTCCAAGAAGATGGATTCTGCCACAGCAAAAACCATTTCCTATGCTTCCTTTGGTCAGAAACTCCTCCCTTTCCAAACTTCTGTTTTTCATCTCTGTAGCAGTGTCATGGGATATCTTTACCTTATTTCTTATCTTAGGCAAAACATCCACATTGGTTTAAATATAATATTGGTTAAAGGTTGTGCACAAAGAACAGTTATAAGGCTAAAAACATTACTTCTCTCTCTAGTTTTGATAGTCTTTACCAGAAATAGCTACTGAATATTATCAAAGGTTTTTTTGCATACCTTAATATAACTATGGTTTTCCTCATGGATCATTATTAATGTGATTAAATTATACTGTTTGACTTATGACTGCTGGACTAGTCTTGCATTCCTGAGCTAAACTCTACTTAATTATGTTGTACAGTTCTTTTAATACATAACTATAAGGAATTTTCATTTGCATTCACAAGTTATTGGTAGAGTTTTTTCCTTGATATATCTTTGTCGAGTTTGGGTATTTAGATTTTTATAGAAAGGCACTGACCTTGGAGCATGCAAAAGAAAATTCTTCTCTCAGGACAAAACTAACATAAAATCCATTTCCTTTGTCTCCCCTTCTCTTCTTCCCTGTATGAAGCTCTAGCCCTTATCAGGCAGTTCCTGTACAGCTCTGCTTTCTCTTTTCTTTTTTCTTGGGTCTATCCTGTAGCACTTTAGGGAATGATTTTCAACGATCTATATTTAAGCAAATTGTCACCAAATATGGCCCAGTCTTCTTTGTGTCAACGTGTTTACTTCTTGGGGGATCCTGAGCCCCATTACCAATGAGTAGATAAAGATCTATATCCAGGTCACAGGGGCAGCAAAACTATTTATGCCTCAGGAATTCTTTAGTACAAAAGAATGAACATCAGGCAGTGAGATCCATTAATAACATACAGCCCCTCAGGACCAACACTTGGAGTACAGTATTGCTTAGAAAACAATTCCTGCAACAGAAAGAAGTCAATATTGACTTCCTAGCCTAACTCCAATTCCAAAAAAGCTTCTAGATATATAGTGCTACTTCTCATTTTAACTTAATTGTCTTCCTTCTTTTCCAGCTTCCCCTCTATTCTCATGCCATTCTTATATAAATAATCATAATAGCGCACATTTATTTAGTAATTATTTTGCCCTTTGTCATCCAAATGATTGAATTTAATCCTCACAATAAAGTGGTTTCTATTATTCTCCGTAAGTTCCCAGGAACAAAACTAAATTCTGAAAGGTTAAATAGATTTCTCAAGATCATGTTTATAAATTATGGAGTCAAGATTTGAAACAAAGTACATAAGGCTTACAAAAGTATAGTATTATTCTCTATACATTTCTATCTTTCTATATTCTCTTCCCTCAATTACCCTAGAGAGATTTTTTTGGCATATGTCATTTGTCTCTGTCCATCCAAGTTACACTAGCCAGTTCCTGCAAATAATGCTTAGCTAGATGTCACTAAGGGTCCCAAGCATCTCTAACCAGAGAGAGAGACAAAATACTTTTCTTCCTGTGTAAATACTGGCTTTTTAGAAGCTTTATTGTACTTCTTAATTTGAAGTAATCAAATAGAAAAAGGACAAAGGAAAAAACAAGATAGATAAAACATACTGTAAATTGAGTAAAACCTTATAGCTGCTTCAATTCTTTTCACTCTCAATTCAATCTTCATCATACTGGTTAGAAGAGCCATTTATAATTTTCATTTATGTTATAATAAGATTTCCCTTGAGGTATAAATCTTGAAAAATAGCTAAACAGTTTTAAAAGAAGAATGAAGTATAGAATTACATTACAGAGGGCTGGGAAGGTGGCTCCATGGTAGAGTGCTTGCCTTGCATTTGCCCTGGATTTGATTCCTCAGTACCATATAAGCAGAAAAAGCTGGAAGTGGTGCTATGGCTCAAGTGGTAGAGCACAAGCCTTGAGCTGAAGAGCTGAGGGACAGCGCCCAGGCCCAGAGTTCAGGCCCCATGCCCACCCACCCCCCCAAAAAAATTACAGAGCCAGATGCTTGTGGCTCACACATGTAATCCTAGATACTCAGAAAAATGAGATCTGAAGATCATGGTTTGATTCCAGCTCAGAAGGGAAAAGTCCATGAGTCTTTCATCTCCAATTAACCAGAAAACAATTACAGGAAGTAGAGGTATAGCTTTGAACAAAAAAGGATAAGGGACAGTGTCCAGGCCATGAATTCAAGCCCCAGTATATATATATATATATAAAAAAAATACGTTATAGCATAGTGACCTTTAGCTCACCTTAGCAGGTTTCTTTCTTTTTTTTTTTTTATTGTCAGTCATGGGTCTGAATTCTGGGCCTGGGCACTGTCCCTCAGCTCTTCAGCTCAAGGCTAGCACTCTACCATTAGAGCCACAGTGCCATTTCTGGCTTTTCTCTGCTTGTGTGGTGCTGAGGAATCGAACCCATGCATGCAAGGCAAGCACTCTACGGAGCTTCCTTCCCAGCCCCTACCTTAGCAGGTTTCATTGGAGCAGATGTTAATTACATAAAGTATCAATCAGTTTGCGTCATCATTTTACACTGCATGGGAAGAACCACAATCAACACAGTATGTAATATAGAAACTTAGAAGTTTAAATCCCACAAACCAACCAGTTTTACCAAAGTACTCTCTATTCAAAATAGAATGATCAAGCAGGGCACCAGTGGATCACAGCTGTAATTCTAGCTACTCAAGAGCCTGAGATCTGAGAACCACAGTTCAAAGCCAAACCAAGCAGAAAGTCACCATGAGACTCTTATCTCCAATTAACCGCACAAAAAAAGAAGTGAAGCTGTGGCCCAAAATGGTAGAATGCTAACCTTGAGAAAAAAAAGCTCAAGGAGACGGGCTGGGAAGGTGGCTCAGTGGCAGAGCGCTTGCCTTGCATGCCTGAGGCCCTGGGTTCGATTCCTCAGCACCAATAAGCAAAAAGAAAAAAGCCAGAAGGGGCGCTGTGGCTCAAGTGCTAGCCTTGAGCTGAAGAGCTGAGGGACAGCGGCCAGGCCCAGAGTTCAGGCCCCACGACCGGACCCAAAAAAAAAAAAAAAAAAAAAAAGCTCAAGGAGAGAGCCCAGGCCCTAAGTTCAAGCCCCACAACTGGAAAAAAAAATGATCAAGAAAAACTAATCTGTTCAATTAAGAAAAATATCTAACTAAAATAGTATTACTAACATTTTATGTAGCCACTTTTATTGATTAAATTACCAAGTAATCAGATGGGTATTCATGGCTCCATAGCTACAATACTAGCTACTTTGAAGACTGAGACTGCCAGGATCACGATATGAAGCCATTCCTGCCAGAAAAGTTTATTAAGTGCCATTGGAATCCACAAGTTGGCACCATGGTTCATGCCTGTTACCCTAGCTTTGTAGGAAACTGAGAAATGGTTCTAAGACAGCCCAGATAGAAAAGTCCACAAGAAAGAAAAAGCTGGGCATGGTGGCATGTGCCTGTTTACTCCAGCTATATTGGGAAATCTAAAATAGGAAGATCACCATCTAAGTGCTTGCTAGGGCTGAAAGTGAAACCATAAATTATTTCAAACGTCTATATGAAAAGTATTCCACATTAACTAATAATTTTAAAGAGACTATTCTCTTCATTATTTGAGTTTCCCATGGAGAACAAAGTTCCTTGTTGATAGAAAAAATTTGGAGAATGTTTTATAAAAAATAAAAATAAATAAACAGGCCGGGCACAGATGGCTCACACCTATAATCCTAGCCACTCTGGAGGCTGAGATCTAAGGATCACAGTTCAAAACCAGGCCAGGCAGTAAAATCCATGAGACTCTAATCTCCAGTTAATTACCAGAAAACCAGACATGGTGCTGTGGCTCAAGTGGTAAAGCACTTGTCTTGACCTGAAGAGCTCAGAGACAGCACCCAGGCCCAGAGTTCAAGCCCTATGACTGACTAAAAATTAAAAAAGTAAAAAAGCCAAATGCCAGTGACTCACCTGTAATTCTAGCTACTCAAGAGGTTGTGATCTGAGAATAGTAGTTTAAAGCCAGCTTTAGCAGGAAAGTCTATGAAACTCTTGTCTTCAATTAACCACCAAAAAGGCAGTAGTGAAGGTATGAGTTAAATGACAGAGCACTATCCTTGAGTGAAAAAGCTTAGGGACAACAGCCAGGCCCTGAGTTCAAGCCCCATGAAAGAAAGAGAGAAAGAGAGAAAAAATAAGTAAAAAGAAGGAAGGAAGGAAGGAAGGAAGGAAGGAAGGAAGGAAGGAAGGAAGGAAGGAAGGAAGGGAGGAAGGAAGGAAGGGAGGAAGGAAGGAGGAAGGAAGTCTGAAGAGTCTGAGATACTTTCTAGTCATCAAATAATTTTAGGAGAAGTAAACATTATCAACTAAAATACATTCGTCTTTGTTTTAGATATTTTCATAAACTACTCTATTAGAATTTTAAACCAAAATGAGGCATGCACAACTTTCTTAGAAATCATTACATTTTCATCAAAGGTGCCAAAGTATATACTACAGAAAAAAACTTCTTTAACAAATGTGCTGGGCAAAGTGGATATCTACATATAGGAAACTGAAATCAGATCCTCATCTCTCATCCTGGACAAAAATCAATTCAAAATGGATCAAAACCAACTTAATGGAAGGGCTGAACATCTGAACCTACTAGTGAAAAGCTTAGGGAAAACACTTGAAGATATAGCCATAGGCAATGACTCTTAGAATAAGACTCCAAGAATTCAGGAAAAAAGAGTGAGAATTCAAGTGGGATTTCATCAAACTAAAAAGCTTCTGTACATCAAAGGAAACAATTATCAGAATCAAAGACAGTCTACTGAATAGGAGAAAACTTTCACTAGCTATTCATCTGACAGGAAAGTAATATTCAAAATATATAAAGAAAGAACCAAAAAAATTAAGCACCAAGAGAGCAAATAATCATCCCATTGATAAGTGGGCAAATTAATTGAACATAGCATTCAAACAAGTACAAATAACCAAATACAAGAAACAAAGTTCAACATCCTTAGCCATAAGGAAAATGAAAAGCAAAACTATGCTGAGATTTCATCTCACCCAGTCAGAACGACATCATTAAGAAAACAAACTAAATAAATGTTGGTGCAGACACAAGAGAAAAAGGAACCATTTTACATTGTTGGTTGTGAATGTAAATTAGCCCAGCCACTGTGAAAAGCAGTTTGGAGGTTTCTCAAAAACCTGCAAACAGATCTACTATATGATCCTGCTATAAGTTCACTAAGTACCCAAGGGAATCAAAGCCAGTATACAGAAAAAATACTTGCACACTGATGCTTATTACTGCAATATTTACAATAACCAGTCATAGATTTAGCCTAGATGCACAGCAGTAGAAAATGGATGAAAGAAATGTATGCATACAAATAGAGTATTATTCAGCCACAAAGAACAAAATTATTTAATTAACAGAAAAACAGATGTAACTGGATATTATCATATGAAGTGAAATAAACCAGACTAATAAAGGAAAAAAAATAACTGTTTTTTTTCTCACTTCAGAATATGGACTTAAAAAAAGAGGACATGAAAGCAGAAGAAAACTTGGGGTGGGGCATGGCCATGGAAGGGAGGGAAAGAAGGTAAGAAGGAGGGAATATGATGAGTGCATCTATTACAAGTGTGAAAACATCATAATGTCCACAAATTCTTTAACTGTCTTCCCATCAAAAAGATGAAGTTTTCCCCCAACAATAAATTCTCAAAGAAACAACCGCCCAATTAAGTGGGCTAAAGACATATATATATATATATATATATATATATATATATGAATTATATGCCTCATCAGAAAGAATGGCAAAGAAAATGGAAAGACTTGGGAAAAAATTATATAAGTGAAATAAGCCAGAACCAAAGAACATAAGTCCCATGGTTTCCCTTATTTGCAATAACTAGTATATGTCTAGGACAAGCAGAAAAGTTCAAAAGCTATGTACATATTACCATATAAGATGATGCTAAGCGAAATGAACCCCAAGATAGGGACACAAGAGGTTTTATCTTTCTTGCTGTTGTTTTGAATGTGCTTATAATGCACTATGTGATTTTTAAATATATGTTTTTATTGTAAAGATACTGTACAGAGGGGTTACAGTTACATGAACAAGGTAATGAATCCATTTCCTACTGAGCATTGTTACCTCCTCCATTGTTTTTCCCCTACCATCCCTTTATCCCTCTCCTTTCCACCTCCCTGACTCCTCCTACCACCACCAAGTACACACACACCCTCCCCCCCCACTCCCCCCTCCCCACCGCAAAGTTGTGAAGTTTTTCAGTGTAGTGTCTTGTAGATCTCATTGTTACAATGGGTCACCCTGTATCCTTATTTCAGCATTTTATTATTTCCCTTCACCTCTCCAAATTAGAAAAATGTGTATATATAAGATGTAGGACACTGGAATCAAATACAGTGACAAGAGCAGTTATACCATGGGGGAAGAAAAGGATAGTAGGGGAAAAACAAAGGAGGGAGCAATAATGCTCAATAGGAAATGTAATCTTTATCTTATTCACGTACCTGTAATTCCTCTGTACAGTATCTTTACAATTAACATATATGGTGAACTATATATATATATATATATATATATATATATATGAGGTGAACTATAATTCCTTTTCTTTTTAATATGGTTCAGTCATAGTGTTTGGTTTTACTAAAAGCACCATGATACAAGTGACTATAGCTTCCATGCATTCTTTAAGACAGTAGTGTAAACTCCAGTTACATTTCTCTCCTCTTTGCTCTCTCTGCTCCTTTTTCAGTCTCTTTTTTCTCTTTCATTTCAGGTGTGTGTGTGTGTGTGTGTGTGTCCATTGGTTTAGAAGTTGAAGCCTCATATAATCTGTGTTCCAGATGACAGTGGCCAGCATCAGCCAGAAGGCTTGTGAGTGAGTGAGTCTTTGGGTGATCTCGACCCACTTGATGTGGAGTGTACATCTATACCAAACAATGTGTCCAGGTCATGTGTTTGAGATCGTGGTTTGAAGCCCCAAAGTTTTAGGGTGTTTATGGAGCAATAGGCCATAGGACATAACGATGAACACTACTATCTTCTAATAACCATGGTATAGCATGAAATATCTGAAGTCAAAAGATCTGAGAGTTTTAACCACAGCTCCTATATCCACTTACATCCATTTCAGCCTGGATTTAGTCACTTACATGAGTGTCTCTTTTCCATTGTATGCCAGGATAAAAGTCTTCCCTCTGCAATATCAAGAGCATCCCAAAGGAAAAATGGGGATAGAAAGCCATGACACAGGACATAGCATACCTTTTAAATGTCTTTTGAATCCATATCTGACAGTTCCAAATATCTTCTTTTTTAAATATTAACGTACAGAGAGGTTACAGTTCCATAAGTAAGGTAGTGATTACATTTCTTGTCTAATTTGTTACCCCTTTCCTCATTTCTCCCTCTTTTCCTTCCCCAACCCACCCCCCCGCAAGTTGTACAGATCATTTCCAACATTTTGTTTTGTGAGTATCGCTGTTGCATAGGTTTCCCCTTTGTCCTTTGTCCCACCATTTTGTTGTTCCCCTTCCCTTCCCTAGTTCAGATAAATGTATATACAATACCTAGGGTACCAAAATAGAACACAGTTACAACAGGAGATAAATCATAGAAGGAAAAACACAAAAGATAAAAAAAAATCACCTAATACATTGAGAACAACAAACTTCTTATGTTCATGTCTTGGAGTTCATTTCACTTAGCATCAACTTTTTTTTTAGTGGTGGTGGTGAGGCTTGAACCCTGGGCCTAAGCACTATCCCTGAGCTCTTCAGTTCAAGACAAGCACTCCACTACTCAGCCATAGCACCACTTCCAATTTTCTGGTGGTTAATTGAAGATAAGAGTCTTATCGACTTTCCTGTCCAGGCTGGCTTGAACCACAATCCTCGGATCTCAGCATCCCGAGTAACTAGGATTACAGGCACAAGCCACCAGTGCCTGGCTGCTTATCTTCATCTTATGTACATGGCTTTTGAGCATTCTGCTCAACTGCTAAGATTATTCTGGCCAATAGACACATGAAGAAATGCTCAACATCTATAGCAATAAAAGAAATGCAAATCAAAACAACATTGAGATTCCAATTCACCCCAGTTAGAATAGCTATAATCAAGAAATTTAATAACAACAGATAATGGAAGAGATGAGGCCAGAAGGGAACACTATTACACTGTTGCTGGGAGTGTAATATTGTTCAACCACTCTGGAAACCAGTATGGAGGTTCCTCAAAAGACTCCACATAGAGCTCCCCTATGACCCAGCAATCCCACTTCTGGGCATTTACCCAAATGACTACAAACAAGGCCACACTAGAGCTACCAGCACAACTATGTTTATTGCAGCATTATTTACCATAACTAAGATATGGAACCAACCCAGATGCCCCTCAGTAGATGAATGGATCAAGAAAATGTGAGATATAGATATATAGATAGATGAATTCCATGCTTCCATCAGAAAGAATGATATAGCTCCATTTTTAAGGAAATGGGAAGACTTGAAAAAAAATTATATTAAGTGAAGTGAGCCAGACCCAAAGAAACCAAATATTTTCTTTCTTCTCTGTTCTCATCACTTTTCCATAGGGATACAAAATTGTGCTTATTCCTGCCACATTTGCATCTAAAAATGTGAGGAATCCGTACTTTATTTTTAACTAAGAAATTATGCCTAGAACATTCTTCTGAACATTTTGCACAGAACCATTCAAAGAAAAATTGGAGAGGACAGGCTGGTTTTCCTTTCAGAAGTCATCAGAGGTCCCAGAAAGAATGAGAGCATGTGTTCGACTTAGAACTTATATGCAGATTCTTTTCCTATAAATGCCTTCTTCCTGGGCTGCATGTCTGAGTGGGGAAATTCTCCCCATTAAAACACTGGTAGTTCATTCCTGTAATCCTAGCTACTCAGGAGTATGAACTGAGAATCACAGTTCAAAGCCAGCCTGGGCAGGAAAAAACAATTGCCTACCAAAAAGCCAAAAGTAAAGCTGTGGGTCAAGTGGTAGAGTGTTAGTCTTGAACAAAAATGTTGAGAACAATTCTTAGGCTCTGAATTCAAGACTCAGGACTGGTGTGCACACACACACACACACACACATGCACACGTGCACACACACATACACATGCATGCACACATACACACACACACACAAAAACACACATGCACGCACACACACACACATACACTCTCACACACAGCTCTAATATGGCCTATGATATAAGAATATTCTGCATCCCAAAACAGAATCAGCTAAATTCAAATACTAAGTCTTCTATTTTTTAAATTTTCTCTAAATGGCAACAGAAGATGAATTTCAGAGATGTATACTTCATTTAAGATTTCACTTACCAAACCAGCCCAGTAAACGATACAGAACAGCTGCAGTTTTCAACCACAGAAAAGCACAGAACACTTTTAGTGAAGTGCATAATTTGGCATCCTTGACATCAAAAGCAATTTTAAACACATAATTCAAAATGTCCATTGACAGCAGGTCCCTCTGGCTGGGTATTAATCTGTCAGGATGAATCTGGAAACATCAATGTCTCTCAATTAGAAGCATAAAGTTTAAAATGAGAAATAAAATCATGAAGGCATGAGCAGGGCATAGGTGGGGAATTGACAAGTCTGAATAATGTGGAAAAATCACAGGTTAGAGAAAAAGGCCTACCAATAATACAAAGCTTTGGGTTAGCATCACCCCTACCCCAGAGGGATCAGGGCCCCTTATCTCATTAATCCCTCTGCTGCCTGCTGTGGTGGCAATGTCAGGGCAGAGACCCATCCCTGGAGATCTGTGGCCATCAACACTCCGTGTGGGAGCCCATCATACGCCCTATTATTTCCTTTCTCTTTTCTATAATAAAGTGTGAGATTAGTGTTCAAGTCACAGCTGGAGATGTAACGCCACATCAGTTCTTAAACCAATTTATCCCTTTCCCTAACTTGTCATACTGCACAGATAACTATCTAAAATATTTCCATCTACAGGTACATTATTAATGGGTTGAAACTGTGTCTCTGAAAAAAGAGTTCAAAGACATCAAAAAACATCTGTAACTACTAATTAGAGGCTTGCTTAACTACATGAGATGACTTCAGAAAGAAGGTTCACTGTGGGACTCATTTGTTGCTCAACACCCCAGACATTTAAACATTTGGTGTTTTTTTCCCCCAATCATCTTTTCTCAGGATTACAAAGTCTGGATGTATAGAGTCTTGCAAATAGGAAACAAAAGACACTGCTTTGCTATTGCACTTACCAAGTTTTCTGAAACTTACATTTATTTTACATGTCTGTATTTTATTATATTTCAGGAAAAAAGACTTTCTGAAATGTAACTATTTTCAAATAGAAGTATTATATAAATACAACATATTTTATCATTCAGGGTTGCTAACTTATATGCAATCTATCTTTTCCAAGAGAGAAAAAAAAACATTGGTTCCTATTTCTACAATCTACAAACTCTATTATGATGATGATAATTTCATTATATTGGAAGATTCTAGTATTTGGTGAATATTTCTTTGATAATCTATCCAATTATGTGCCATCTCACATTCTCTGTAAAAATAAGATCCTAAAACTTTGTATGCACTGAAATTTTAAATCAATGACTTGCTTCCAAAATATAACTAATTGTGAAGAAATAAAATCAATTTTTAATTGCCTGGGGAAAAAAGCACTTTGATTCTAGCTTATATAGCTGAAAGAAAGGAGCCAGAGAAACACTTCTGAGATTGTTTCTACATTGGGCTACTGCCTTAAATTTTGTATAAAGTGAACATAATTGATATTATATGGACTATATCAACACCCACATTTTCAGGACAGATATTATTTTTACCGATAGAGAAGTAGATGACTAGTTTCTTTGAATATTCACTAATGCAAGACTATATGCAGGTTTTAGAATCATTTTTGCAAAAGGCTAAGTTAATATAAGCAGCTACACATGTCTGTCTTTTCCACATGTTAATTATTAAGACTCGATCTCTGAGTGTGGTCTGGGTTATCTTCAAAATTTAACTCTCCATGGAATCTAAATCTCTAAACTACGTGATCAAAATCTATATTTTCAACATGATTCAAAAGTGACTTCTATGCACACAAACTTTGAGAAAACACTGGGTTAAAATAGTAGCAGAGATTGCAAACAAAATTAAAGCAACTGAAAATAACTGAAGTTTCTACAGCAAAATAACATATGGGACCCAGCCATTTTTTTTCTACCAAATCACCAACATCTGTTCCTATTTCCCCTCCCCTGGTTTCCAACCATGCATTAGTCTTTTAAGTAGGTAAATGGAAAATAAGAATAGCCAAAACGTCCATCATTGGTTTCCCTTCTGCCTTTTCTAGAATGACATTTTCGACCACAATTGAGAAGTGAGATTTTTCCGTTATTCAAAGAGAAAAAGAGAGCCAGTAAAAAGCTGTGTCCAGTTCTGCTTTCTCCAAATACTGTCTAGTGTTCACTCTTCTTGAGTTTAATTAATTGGCTTATCATCCTCAGGTGACAAACTAGTGTCATAAATGGAAACAAAATACATTTGAAATCTTTTTGTGTCTATATTTCACAGTCATCATTCTATTCTACTATGAAAATATCACTGAATTCTTTGCAAATATTAAATCCTAAGCAGAAGCTATAAATAAAGATTCTGGATGTGAGAGATTCACAGAGAAATTTGACAGAAGCTTCCTACTGACATTAAAATGCAGAACCAGTAATATCCTGGAAAGCCCCTGTAGAGTAGAAGTTCTCAATGTCACCTCCAAACCATTCAGACATAATGTTGTGCAAAATAATTTTATCTCACAGAAATAATTTTATATGTTGAGCTTTCACATTGAAAGTGTTTGGGGTTGGGCGTTGGTGGGTTACACCTTGTAATCCTAGCTACTCAGGAGGCTGAGATATAAGAATCCCAGTTCAAAGCCAGCATGGATAGATAAGTCGGTGAGACTCTTATCTCCAATTAATCACCAGAAAACCAGAAGTGATGCTGTGGCTCAAAGTTGTAGAGCACTAGCCTTGAGGAAGAGTGCTCAGGGACAGCTGGAAAGAAATAAAGTGAGAAATATATGAGAGATTCCACAGATGATAGGGTACAATACAGTGGTTTAAAATAAAACAGTTAGAGAGGATTTGAAAAAAATCTGTGGAATAACTGCGTGAAGATGGCCTTAGGACCTAAGCACTGATGCTCCCATTCCCAATCCTAAAGCAACATTATGGAAAGCAATTCAGAGCATCAGAGGACCATTGGTTCAAGGCCAAGCGACTCATGATGAATTAGAGGGTTACTTATCAAAAACATGGAAATTTTACTTGCTTTTATTTGCCCACTTGAATTTCCACAACAGGAGGAAATGTTCTTTCAATTTGGCATTATATATTACAAGGATGATACCATAATTCCATATGACACCGGACTAAAAAAAAATGCTGTTTCTTCGTTAAGGTATTTGATAAGTCTAGATTGACTTGAAAGATATGGTTTTTGTAAATTATAAGAATTTCAATTAAATGTTGTATAAATGTATGTGTATATACACATGTAATAAATATATCACACATACACTCCAATCTCCCTATTTAGTGCAGCAATAAAGCAAGCACGTTTTTTTAATTTTATCTCTTTTTTTATTACTGATTTTTTTATTGTGAAAATACTGTACAGAGGGGTTACAATTACATGGGCAGATAATGAGTACATTTCTTATCAAGCATTGTAACCTCCTCCTTTGTTTACCCTTCTCATCCCTTCCCATCCTCCCCCCGCCCCCACCCAATCTTCCCTGCCAGCCCCACCAAGGTTGTAAAGTTTGTTTTCGACATAACAACTTGTACATCTCATTGTTGCAATGGGTCCACCTGTATCCCTATTTAAACAATTTGTTTTTCTCCTTCCCCTCCACAAATTATACCGACATCAAATACAGTGAAAGCAGGGGTTATACTGTGGGGGAGGGACATACAAAGCAACAAAGAAGTCATCTTATAAATGTGTTAGAAACAATCGCATGAAAGAAAAAAACATTTGAATACATATCTTAGGGTTCATTTCCTTAACATCTCCTTATCTGACCTTTTCTGCTTGACTCAGACATATACTAGATATTACAAATAAGGGAAACCATGGGACCTATGTTTCTTTGGGCCTGGCTTACTTCACTTAATATAATTTTTTCCAAGCCTTTCCATTTCCTAACAAATGGGGCAATGTCATTCTTTCTGATAGAGGCATAGAATTCCATTGTGTATATGTACCACATTTTCTTGATCCATTCATCTACTGAGGGGCATCTGGATTGGTTCCATATCTTAGCTATAGTAAATAATGCTGCAATAAACATAGTTGTGCTGGTAGCTTTAGTGTGGTCGTGTTTGTGAACATTTGGGTAAATGCCCAAAAGTGGGATTGCTGGATCATAGGGGAGCTCTATGTGGAGTCTTTTGAGGAACCTCCATACTGCTTTCCAAAGTGGTTGAACAAGTTTACCCTTCTTCCCAACATTGCGTTAGGTTTCCTTTTGTCCACATCCCCTCCAGCATCTGTTGTTATTAGAGTTCTTGATTTTAGCCATCTAACTGGAGTGAGGTGCTATCTCAATGTTGTTTTGATTTGCATTTCTTTTATGGCTAGGAAGGTTGAGCATTTCTTCATGTGTCTATTGGCCATCCTTCTTTCCTCTTCAGAGAAGTTTCTCTTTAAGTCTTTAGCCCACTTATTTATTGGGCAGTTGTTTCTTTGAGGATTTGTTGTTGGGGGATTTAATTTTTTGAGTTCCAGGTAAATTTTAGATATGAGACCCTTGTCCGTTGTATGGCTAGTGAAGATCTTCTCCCAATCCGTGGGCTTACTATTCATCTAGGCAAGCACATGTTTATTTTCACATAAGAGTTTTAATTGTTCTTTTATGAAAATCCCACACCTTTTCATGGTGTGTTTGTAAGCATGTGTGTATATGTGCCTTACTTTGACAATAAGTTATTTTTTAAGTAGAAAATGCCCTTTTTAAGCAGCCATGGTGGTGGCATATGTAATCCCAGGATTTGAGAGAAAAGGATCAGTCAGCCTGGATCACATAGCAAGACTTGTCTCACAAAGCAAAGAAAAGAAAAAAGTATAGAGTTTACTCTTTTTTTTTTTCTGGGAATGAGGATCAGACCCAGAACCTCATATTTGCTAGCCAAAGGCTATACCACTGAGCTGCACTTTCTAAATTAAATTATTTTATCAGTTGCTTTTTTGTTCTGTTTTTTTAAAAGACCAACACTTGGTAGAGAATTATTTCTAACTGGGCTTCAGCTCAGCTGAACAAGAGCCATGATAGATAAATGATGCTGTTTAAATAGGCTTTTATTCTACCAGAAGTATTCCCAACCAAAAAGTGAAGAAAGAAACTTGACGGAATTATCATTGAAGTGACATCGTTAACTATTAAACAAGGTAAACTAGCTTTCATTAAAATTAACAAAACCTATTTTGTTTTTCTTCTGGCACTACTGGGGTTTGTACTAGAGGCCTTGCACTTGCGAGTCTGGTCTTCTATCACCTTAACAACTGCTTGAATTGTAGGCATACATGACCTCATACATACATCCCCAGCATGGCATCAATCCATGATCCCTCCATCTCAGCCTCTCAAATAAGCTAGAATTACAGGCTTAAGCCACAGTGTCTGGATTCAGATTTTAGTCCTTAAATTTCCTTTAGAAGCTCAAACAACATGAAATCAGAGTCCATGAAATCTAAATACATCATAGAGTTATTGACCAGGATCATTCATGTCAAACTAAGTGGAATTTTTTGTTTGAAAAATCCACAGCTTTGTTTCTCATATATTCTTGACTAGCAGAATCAGCAAGTGAGTAAATGAAATGAATTAAACACCAAAAAACATATTACAGGAGACCAGCTACCCATAATTCCTTCTGTCCATGCCATCATACCTTGTTCAAGTTTTGAAAAAAGAGTATGAGAGATGTCTTAGTTAAAAAAAAAAAACTGGAGCAAAGGGACTCAATCAACTACTTATGTAGATACCAAGGAAATAACTTTCAAAGAATAATACTTCATGAGTTCAAGTCTCTGTTTCAGACCTTAAAAAACAAACACACTTTCTGAGGTACAAAATGCTAAGAAATCATATTCTTCATATCCTTCTGATATCTTAGTGAATATTTGGTAGAAATTTCTAAAAACATTCATTAATCATTTTATCTTAGTCCAACTCATACCCTCAGGATTTGTCATACAAAGTGTGTCTAATTGCAGTGAAAACTGTTGGGTCACAGTCATGATTTGATCCAAAAGAGAGCATAAAACCATGGTACCCTACCTGTTCGTCCATTTGTGAACCAGTTTGTGAAACAACTGTGAACCAATTTGTGAAGGGAAAACTGGACTAACTCTGTTGAGGATTCAATTACATGAAAATTACCCTGGCCCCCTCCACCTATCACGCTGCCCCACATCTGAAGGCATTCATCCAGAAAAGGGGGCAGGCTCCTTTGAGGTTTCCGGTGTACATAACTCAACCCAACTCCTCACCACAAATTCCCAATGCCTTCCAATTTAATGCACAATCTCGAAGAGTAAGTTTTTTCTTTACACTGCCAATGCTTCTAGCACTGTCTTTTGAGTTCTTCTGAGCTATCAGTTCTAGCATACCTTCTCTTCCTTCCTAATTCATCTTACTTTCATGCTTACCCACCCAAACTGCTCTGTCATTAGCTCCTTCTCTTCTCTTCTACACCAATACCTTCTGAGAAATTGGCTGGGTGAAGTCCAACACCAGAACTACCTTAAGCTGGGATGTTGGACTCCAAATCCAACCTACATAGAAATATACTAGAGAGCCCTCAGTATCCTATCAAATGGTCCCTTAAGTTCTCCTTCTCTAACTCCTTCTGGGACTTGAAAACCAGTGCTTTCACGCATGGTTGGCCAAGTTCCTTTTTCACCCCTTTCAGTTACCATTACCCACCTGATCAATCTGGAAAGTTTACTCTTCAGACTCAGCAAACAGTGTGTCTTAAGGAAATTGAAGGGATAATGTATGATCTGGAGTAGTAGAGTGAGGAGCTCAGCAAATCCTCCCTGAACAAAAAGAAAAGCAACAATAAAACTGATGAATTTGTCAAAAGCAAAGAATTGGGACACTGAAAATAGAACAAAGGCATAAAACAAATTGAGGCATATCTACACAATAAAAGTTACTGAAAGCCAGTAGGAAGTTTTTTGTGGTATTTTAGCCTGGGGTTGCTAAAATTCTTCTTCCTCCTCCCTCCCATTCCTCCAAATAAACCCGCTAGGTAGAAGGAAGGTACCTCAGCCAGAAAGGGTATAGATTGACCTATAGATTGACCTGAGAGTCAATGTAGCCCAGAAAAGTCCCTCAGTCCTCAATATTGTAGGAAACAGTGGTAACTTTGGTGACATTTCACATCTGAAGGAACACTAGAATAATGAATTGTTTGGCCAAAAATAAACTTTAATGCAAGAGGAACTACCAGTGAGAAAGATGAATATTATATTGAATTAATTTTCTTTCTTGTGTATCGCAAATTTTTTATTATTTGTATGCTATCTTTGGACATCCTGGAAAAAAAGTCATTAAATCACTGTATGTCTGTTGAAAAAAAATAATTTTAAATACATACTCTCCAAGAACAAATAGTCATTTAACATACAGATACCTAAGAACAAAGGATGAAGTTATATGAGGCAATATAAAAAAGAGTTGTAAGAAAAGAGATAAATCCATCATTATACAAAGTCTTCACCACATATCAGTAATTGACATACATGCCCAGCAGAAAATCAGCAAGAATATAGTTGAATGAAACAGAACCATTAATCAACATGATTTAATTGACATTTACAAAATATATTATCCAACCAAAACACAACACACATTTTTCTCAAGCTCACATAAAACATTCACCAGTTAGATCACATATCGTATCATAAACATGCCTTAATTTTTAATGTAAAAATCACACAAAATATGTTTGTAAACCACAATGGAATTAAATGAGAAATCAATAATAAAAATTTAGCCAAGGAATCTCAAACTAGAGACTGATATAAAAAATATACTCTTAACTACACAAGCACCACTTAACAGAAATTTAAAAACGGTTGAGCTAAATGGAAAAAAAATAAAAGTTTTCAAAATTTGTGGGCTGCAGAAAGAGTGAGAATAGGCTAAAAGGGAAATTATGGCTCATAATATACATATTACAAAAGAAGGAAGGTATAAAGTCAATAAATCAAGTTACTATGTTAGCAAAATGGACAGAAAAGCAAAATTAATAATTAAAAAAGCATCAGAGAATAATTGAATTTGAAAATTAGAAAACAGCAAACAAAAAATCAATGAAATCCAATACATTTTTTATAGTAACCAATAAAATTGATACCTTTAGTCAAGAAACCAAGAAATAGAGAATAACCCACAATTTACTAATTAGGAAATTAAAAAATAGTCATATAGATCTAATAGGTTTGAAAATGATAATGAGTTTGGTTATTATTTTCTGGTATACAATAGAAATGAACAACCGTATATGCCTCTTTCTGAACCTCACACTAAGGATTAGCTCTAGATGAATATCCACAATTATCTCAAGCAAAATGCAATAAAACCTAGATGTTAATTTTTCCTATCTAATCAAACTAGAATTCAGGAGTTATCATCCATCTTCATTAATTATCCCTTATCTTTCTTTAATGGAACAATATGTGGTCCAGAAAAGAGACAGACAGAGAGAGAGAGAGAGAGAGAGAGAGAGAGAGAGAGAG
>NW_012267228.1:28435749-28439091 GCF_000151885.1 Dipodomys ordii | reverse complement strand
GACTGATATAAAAATATACACTTAACTACACAAGCACCACTTAACAGAAATTTAAAAATGGTTGAGCTAAATGGGAAAAAAAATAAAAGTTTTCAAAATTGGTGGGCTGCAGAAAGAGGGAGAATAGGCTAAAAGGGAAATTATGGCTCATAATATACATATTACAAAAGAAGGAAGGTATAAAGTCAATAAATCAAGTTACTATGTTAGGAAAATGGACAGAAAAGCAAAATTAATAATAAAAAAGCATCAGAGAATAATTGAATTAAAAATTAGAAAACAGCAGACAAAAAATCAATGAAACCCAATACATTTTTTATAGTAACCAATAAAATTGATACCTTTAGTCAAGAAACCAAGAAATAGATAATAACCCACAATTTACTAATTAGGAAATTAAAAAATAGTCATATAGATCTAATAGGTTTGAAAATGATAATGAGTTTGGCTATTATTTTCTGGTATACAATAGAAATGAACAACCGTATATGCCTCTTTCTGAACCTCACCCTAAGGATTAGCTCTAGATGAATATCCACAATTATCTCAAGCAAAATGCAATAAAACCTAGATGATAATTTTTCCTATCTAATCAAACTAGAATTCAGGAGTTATCATCCATCTTCATTAATTATCCCTTATATTTCTTTAATGGAACAATATGTGGTCCAGAAAAGAGACAGACGGACAGACAGAGAGAGAGAGGGAGAGAGTTCTCTTAACAAAAATCTCTATTGGAATTGATCCTGCTGCCAGGCTGTAGTGGCTCACACCTGTAATCTTAACAACTCAGGAAGCTGAGATCTGAGGATCCCAGTTCAAAGCCAGCCTCCGCAGGAAAACCCATGAGACTCACCTCCAGTTCACCAGAAAATGGCAGAAGTGGAACCACTGTAGCTCAAGTGCCTTTCCCAAAACATTATTGTCTCTAAAGCTTAAACATACATTGTATATTTCCACAACTTAATTAAACAAAGAACCACCTGAAGCAAAGAAAAGTATTGGAGGACTATAAATTTGGTAAAAAAAAAATTCTTTCCATATATGCGATACAGAGTTGAAATAGATGGCACTAATACTTGTTTCTATCATTTGAAAAAATACCATGTTTCACAATGCTGTCTCCATAGACTAGACTTTGGGAGGAATTTTTGATGGCTTTAAGACATTTTTTTTAAACTTTGAACACACTTGGAAAAGTTAACTTTGAAAAGAGATTAATGAAATGACTACTAAGGTTGCATGTAAGCCGAAGGTGACAAGGACCTACTAATGTGTTTTTCAAGTAATGTAGAGCATGTATAGAAAAGCAATATAGCAGAGTAAAACTAATTCAAACGTGTTATATCCCCATTGAACAATGTTCTCAGAATGGCAGCAGGCAAATTTAAGCCTTCTGGTATAACTTAATAGAAAGTACCAGCAGTCTATAAGTTGATGGTAGACAAATCAGAAGAAAAGCTATTTGAGTCCAAATACTTCTAATATAAAAAGGAAAAATGTTAAGTAGGGGAAAAAATAATATTTTAAAACTTATCTATGATCAATACAGGTAGAAATAGAATAAAAATTACTAGAATATATCATCCAGAACCAAATGACTTTATCTAATAAACTGTATATTTTATTAGAGTTCTTATTTCTGAAGAAACTCCTTCAATGGATTTGAACATTAAAAATATTGCTTTCAAAGGAAAGTAGACCTAGCTCTGAAGCCTATTTCTACCAGTTCCTACTTGTTTGATCTTGACAAAATTTTTAATGAGATTTGATTCTCTACTTCTTCAAAATAAAATTTAAAGCATGAGCTTTCAGTGTTGTTATAAATATAGAAGCAAAAAAGAATGTGTAAAGCATTTACCACAGTGTCTGTAGATCATAATGTTTAATAAATGCTTACTGCTAATATTACATACTCATACCAATAAAATTATGTATTGCTCAAACTCCCCTAGACAATATAGTCTTCTTGTCATCCATAGTGGACATGTTTTAGTTATGGTCCCTGACTATCATCCGTACATATTTGCTATGTGAGTACAGATGTGGTATGCAAAAATGATATTCCCCAAAACTTTACACTATGGCTCAGACAAGCAACCCATACCAACAATTGGATGTACACATGTGAGACCAAGATTCAGAAGAGACCTATGAGAAGGATCACCTGTGAATAAGATAAGGACATTGTTTCTCTTTTTGTGGGTGTGAGGGCAATGTTGTTACTGGTGCTTGAATTTAGGGCCTGATACTTTCATCCGATCTTTTTCTCTCACAGCTGGCACTTTACCACTTGAGCCACATCGCCAGTCTGGCACCTTGCTAGTAAATTAGAAAATCTCTTAGATTTGTTTCTCCAGGCTGGCTTCAATCTGAGATCCTCAGACCTCAGACTCCTGAGTACCTAGGATTACTGGCATGAGCCATCATTTTTTTGGTGGAGAGCATGATTTTAAAAATCAGCAGACACATATTAGCCTTGACAGTAGCAGTGGGAGACTTCCTAATTTGTGGCCAACACAATATGTCTCTAAGTAAGGCAGAAGTAGCAGATTCCTTGTCAGCAAACTGTTCTGGGAAATTTACCTCAAAACATTGGCGAGGTGGAGAAGTAAGCTACTGATCACTGATAATGTCTAATAAATTCCTCTGTGGCTAAACTAGTTAGAATGAGTCCTGTTGTCTGTAGTTGAAAATCCTAATCAATATAAATCCTAATTTAGAACCAAACTCACTGAAGATTGTCTGCTTGATATCTATCCAAAGCAGTAGTAAGGAAGACCCCAGTCATAACTGTGTGCAATAAAAATGATATTCTAGGAAAGTACATAAAAAAACCACATTTACACATAGCAGAAAAGAAGCCCATTGGGGTTATAAGTTATAAGAGTTTATGACTAAAAACAGAATAGGATACTAATCACTCAGGTCTCCCAGCCCAGACTCTAATGCTGACTGAATCCAGTGGAAGGACTTTTGAGAAAATACTGGAGTTCTTTTGCATGTTCTACTTGAGAGCTTGTGGGACAAAACAACACCGTTTTGTGGCTGAAGGACAAACTTCTACATGACTAGAAAATGAGGCATGCTTTCTCATGTGGAGATTTTTCTGGGTAGTGAACAAGTAGAGAAAATTGAATACTTCTTGGCCAGCAAAGGATGAGACCAGGACATGGCATGGGAAGTTCGGCATTATCAAGAGGTGGTGCTGCAAAGTTTTAATCGTATCTTCCACTTTTGAGTTGTTTGCAAGGGTCTCAGAGCTTTCTAAAAAGGATTTTTTCCAGAAAACTTGAGCAGCAAAAGACACTTCATTATAATAAAAGAGCTTTAAGCACTTAC
>NW_012267228.1:28395780-28434591 GCF_000151885.1 Dipodomys ordii | reverse complement strand
CAGAAGGGAACCTTACTGCATTGTTGGTGGGAATGTAAACTTGTTCAACCACTTTGGAAAGCAGTATGGAGGTTCCTCAAAAGACTCCACATAGAGCTCTCCTATGACCCAGCAATCCCACTTTTGGGCATTTACCCAAATGTTTACAAACAAGACCACACTAAAACTACCATCACGACTATGTTTATTGCACTTACCTTTTTGAAAACAGTTCTCAGTACAGAGTAAAATAATAATAATTTTTTTAAAAAATCAGAGAGGAATGAAAACTCCTGGAATACCATTCTTCTTGACTAGGGTTTACTTTTTCCTTTCAGCCAGGAGATCATGAAGAAAAACAGGAAGATCAGGAAAAGCAGTAAAATAAAGATCAGATGACAATAAGAAATTCTGATTGTCATAAGAATATTTAAAGGACATGTTTTGGTAGAGGACACTCTCACTTCATCCATACAGCTATTCTGGGTTCTAGGCTTGAAGTTGGAAAGGCTTCATAGAACTGAAACAGTAGCTCAGTTGCTGCAACATATCATGAGGAACAATGATCCAACCTCTCCTGTTAATGTCCCCATAGTCCTCTTCAGCTAGGTGTATTTGCCTATATGTGGTAACCATTAGTAAACAGAATTTCAACCTAAGTAGGTTAGAGATATTTGGTCTGACAATGTGCTCCATCTTTGCTGTAGTCGCTAATCCCTTTTCTAATCAATACTGGGCATAGCAGCTAGGTTACTTTCCAAAACAAGTGGCCTAAGTGATAGCAACTTACATAAGAATAAGTCAGAAGCACAAAGCAAGAAGAGTGTGTCAGCATTTGGAACTGTATAGCCTTCATTCTGGTCTTCCAAGCACAATAAACATTTAGGGCCGGGCGCTGGTGGCTCACGACTGTAATCCTAGGTACTCAGGAGGCTGAGATCTGAGGATCACAGTTCAAAGCTAGCCCCAGCAGGAAAGTCTGTGAGACTCATCTCCAATAAACCTCTCAGAAAACTGGAAGTGGTGCTGTTGCTCATGTGGTAGAGCGCTAGCCTTGAGCTGAAGAGCTGAGGAACATCACCCAGGCCCAGAGTTCAAGCCCCACGACCGATTAAAAAAAAATTAGGAAAATTAAAATGTGCATAGACATAGACAATTGCTCTTTTTTTTCCATTTGACCAATGACCCTGGTAAAAATCTATATTTTCTCTACCTATCAGCAATCTGATCATCATAGACTGTCAAATATCATTTTCTTTTAAGATATAGACCAGAGAACTATAATATTTTAAATTGGAACTTTGCCCTTTCTATGTATGTTATTTTCAAAAAGGATACTATGTTCAACTAAGCCCCAGCATGTGATACTGATGTCTAAAGAATCTGCCTGTGAAGAGAGGGCATAGTGTAATGTGGTCTGATTGCTCAAGTGTGAGAGCACTTCAGAGGGCCCAGAGGACAGACATGCAACCTGAGACAAAAGCAGGCATCATGCTTCTTATGAAAACAAAATCATAACTACTGTAACATACTACAATAACTCCTGGTTTTACAAGCCTTTGAGCTTTGGCTGTCAACCTACCTGAGATGATGAATAAATTTCCAGTGCTAAGAGAAAAAAATGAGCAGAAAGTCAATCAAATACTTATTGCCTGTCATATGTGCGTTTTGAAAAAGCAATGCTCTATAACTTGGATGATGTACTCAGGGTTATTTAAACAGATGGTGACATGAGTCAATTTACTCTAGATGCTTTTTTAAGGAACTTCTGTAAAGGATACTTTTATAAGGAACTGCAGTGTTCACACCTGTAATCTTAAATACTTAAGGAGCTGAAATCTGAGGATCATGGTTCAAAGCCAGCCCAGACAGAAAAGTCTGTGAGACTCTTAGCTTTAATTAATCACCAAAAAGCTGAAAGTGGAGCTGTGGCTCAAGTTGTAGAATGCCAGCCTTCAGCAAAAACTCAGGTTCTATGTTCATCCTGAGTTCAAATTCAAGCCCCAGAACCAGCACCAAAAACAAAGATTAAAAACCTCATAGACTAGTTAAGACAGTTCTAGTTGTTTAAACACAAAATAAATAAGAAGTCAAATGTAACACGTTAATTTTATGCTTACAAGTAAAAAATGGAGATATTGTGATAAGGAAAGGCCTCTAAAATACAAAGATAAACTTCAATTAAGACAGCCAGTGTCAGCCTCTGAGGGGTGTCTTTTCACACTGAGTTTTGTCCTGCAAAGGCATCCTTAGAAAGTTCTATCAGAGTACAATGTAGTGAGTCCTGTCATTGTATTAATTTGTTTTTAATAAGGCCACAATCTTTCTACATTTAGTAGTGATTTTTATATGGTAACTCAGCAAAAGAATTTAATTTCAAAAAGGGCGAAGCATCATTCTAGACCAAAGGTGGTAATCGAAAAATTTCACAATGGGGGCAACATGAATCTAAGCAACATATACCATACAGGTATGAAATAATCAGAAAAGTAGCTCATCTTGTTTCCTGAAGAGTTTACACCAGTTGGGACTAGGCCTGCCCTCATCATCCCCAGGGAAAAGGTATAGCATATCTATAAAACCCTGAATGCTCAGGCTACAAAAGTGCACCTAAAATCTAAGGATAGGCTTCTGATCCAGGGTAGAAACAAGTCATATGAATCAGGCTCAGCTTTACCATTATACAAAAGGCACACATCTCTACCAGACCCTCGATCCTGAGGGACTTGTGGGGAACACTGCTAACTCTGGGAGATTTCTCCACAGGACATGTTTCCATTCTTGCAAAGACTTCTGCAAAGGTCAGCATCTTGATAGGAAAAAGTACTTAATCTATTTACCAGAAGTCTATAAACTGTGTGGGTCAGGATTGACTTGCTTCATACCTGGGATACAGGTATATATAGGTTTACCTTATTAGCAGATGAAAATCAGAACTTCTGAGAGCTAAGGCAAGGAAACATAATGTGTGCTCCAATGAGACTTTTTTTGTCCCCTTACTGTTTCTTCAAGAAAAGATTTTTCTGATACAGCAAAAACTTGATGAGACTTGCAAAGGTCACACGTCAAGCCCATGTTATCCTGGACTGGACAAAACTTGTCAGAGCGCCACAGGATCCCTTCATATCTCTGTTATTGTTGTGTACCTTCAACCCAAGATTTGGGATGTTTTCCCCAGGAGGGCCTTCCTGCAGCTACTTGGAATACGAAGTCTACTCTCAAGTCACCAGAGACACAGAGAACCAGAAATGCTTGGGAGTGTATGTTCACCTGCTTTAACTTTAGCTCTTGCCTGCAACTGTGGAAGTATGAACACCCATCTCCTTACCTCAGTTCGTGACAGCTGTAAGATGCACTCCATACCCACAGTTTCACCAAAGGATCAGGGAAAACTTTAGGAGAATTTTTTCAAGTAAATTTTCAAGTGAATGTTGCCCAAGACCTTGCTCTTTAACTTCTGCCTCCTGTTCTAATTTTCCTTAACACGTCTATAATAAATCACTTGTACACAAAACTCCACCTCAGGTTATAACTGTGGAAACTAAGATTCAAGGATAGAGAAGGAGGCAACTATTTACATGATAGAGTTAATATACAGAGATTCAACTGTAGTCTGCTTTGGAAAGTCATTAATCATTTATTTATTTCATCCCTTTAAAACATACTGAAAAGTACTTTTAATGAGTTCTATAAGGCAAATAATACGTATATTTGAAAGTCCAAAAGATCATCTTCATTTGGCCTGTCTTTCTCTATTCTATATCTATCCTCTGAGTTATCCATTCAACAAAATAAAACCAAGATAAATATGCCTCTTTTAGTTCTAATGAACAGAACTGAGAAACTGCACAAGATAAATACAAGCTCCAATGAGGCTTTCAAGCCAATATACTTAATTAGTGAGGCTAATAGAGGGAAGAAAGGCCATATATAATCCATACCACTAAATCATCCAAAAATAATTTAAAACTGCTTTATTTAAACAGGTTCACTTTTCTATTTATCTTTGCCCTAGGCAAATATCCAACTCAAATTTCCTTCCCTAGATATACGTCAGCCAACACCAAGAAGATAGCCAGATAGTCACTAAATAAATAGGGCCTTCATCCTCCACTTGTATGGATATCTTCCCTTGGCTTCAATGAATGTCTAGAGTCCTATATAATTTATCATGTCCCAGTGTGTGTGTGTGTGTGTGTGTGTGTGTGTGTGTTGTCTGTCTGTCTGTCTGTCTGTGTCTGTGTGTCTGTGCCTGTATTTTTTTTATCACTGCGATTACTTGTAGATCCATAGGCACATTCTAGTTACCACAAATGAGGGAAACCATGCAACCTATGTTTCTTTGACTCTGGCTTACTTCATTTAATATAATTTTTTTTCCAAGGCTATATGCAAGAAACAAGAGATATTTTTTAGTTGTCAGTGTTGCTGTTTTTGTTTTATTTTCCTTTTGTCTTGTTAGCTACTTTGTTTATATTTGGGAAGGTAAGGGGGCACACAAAAAAGTAGAGTGAAGGGTGACCAAATAAACACTGGTATATAGTAGACACTATGTGGAAAATGAACTGTACATCTTGGGGGGGAGTAAGTGGGAAAAACTGGGAGAGAGTGACGGAAGGGGGGATGTAGCTCAAAAAGAACTGTACTCATTACCTGAGTCAGGTAACTGTAACCCCTCTGTTTATCAACTCTACAATAATAATAAAAACTAATTTAAATTTTTTAAAAAATATATAGAGGGACTTCTAAACAGTTTGCCATGCCAAGTGCACTGTTTCTTATTAGACAGTGTTTTAGTTGGAAGTATTTCTCAACTCCAAGAACAGAAAAATGATTTAGTGGCTCTAGATTCCAAGTGAGCCAATCTTCCAATCAGGCAATGCCAAGAATGGGAATATAACATTTCCAAAAGGTGACATCATTTTTTATTTCATATGTATGTGTGTGTATATATATATATATATATATATATATATATATATATATATATATGATAGTACTAGACTACAAATGGAAAATCTGACCTGTGTATTGCACGGGTATAAAACTGTGAAATTTTTAAAGGTTAATGATAAAATATTTTGTATAGCTTACTGTGGCTGTTATTTTACTTATTTACATGACATTTTGGTCTTTAAGGGAACACTGAAATTGAAATTAGACTCTCCATGGTAGATTTTCTTCAGTTAAAGACTGTCCTTTTAAAACTCAAATTGCAAGAATGAAAAAAACTGCTTCAAAATGTAATTGCTTCAGAATGCTTAATTAGCAATAAAGGAATCTTTGAATGCAGTCTCCCAGAGAAGTAAAACTGACCAAGTTATGCTAATGTTGACAGATTTAGACATCAACATATTGCTATGAGTCACAGTCAGAAAACAGACTCAAGGCGATCTTTGAAGGTAAAAAAAAAATAAACTTAAGGAAAGATTTTAAGATAGAATTATTGAATTAAATCACCCTTAATTATAAAAATAATAAACAAATTAAGCACCTATTTTTATATCTTCTAAACTTTACACTGACGGCATTTACACTGACTATATTTAAAGTGGATAAAGCATGACAAGCAGATTATTATCTCACAAGATTTATGTCTTTGTAGAAAACCTAACACCATCAACCATGGCACAAAGACACCACTCTTGAAGAGGACAGAATCATGAGAGGATGTATCACCAGTAAAAATTAATTAAATTCTCTTCCTCTACCCCAATGTCCCTCACCTCAGAGTGAGGATCACAGCCTTAGTGCCCAATATTCTGGTATATTTCACAGATAGACTAGTTGGATAAAGGACCAAGAAAGACAGAAAAAAATCAGTATATTAAAAATGGCTCCTAAGACTGGAGCTATTCACATAAAGAATTATGTGAATTCTGCCTCAGCATAATGCTAAGTGTTAGGATTTAAGTACCAAACAAAGAAGCAAAGACTCCTACTCTCCCCAAATTTAATAGCCCTGCATTTTCTTTTCTTTCCTTTGTTGTATGCCAATACTGGAACTAGAACTCTGGGCCTGAATGTTGTCCTTTAGCTTTTTGGCTCTAGCCTGGCACCCTTCCACTTCTGGCTTTTTTTTGGTAGTTAATTAGAGGTAAGAGTCTCATGGACTTTCCTGCTCCAGCTTGTTTCAAACCTTGATCCTCAAAGCTCAGTCTCCCGAGTAGCTAGAATTACAGGTCACTTGTACTCATTTTTTCATTATATGTTTATTTATCAAGTTCATATAAACTAGTTTCATGGACCCAATTAATATTTTGTTTAACAAAAACAATTTTATCATGTGATGTTATAAATATTCCCACCTTATACTTGAGCTCATTCATCAGAGCCAGTAAGGATGAAGGGCAGAGAAGGGAGATTCATTTTGGGCCCACCAACAAAAGAGGCAAAGCATTTGCATCTTTAGAGTACATATATGAGCTTTTGGCTTAAATAGAAGAAGAATTGGAACAAGAAGCATGCATAATTAGGTTGTCCAATCAAAGTGTGACCTGGTTGATCATTATCTCAGTTCTGGTTTTGCAAGCATAACAAAGAAGTTGTTATGGTTGTCATGACTTTAGAAGAAAAATCTGGTTTTCCTGCTCCAGTGTACAGTCTCATCATTGTAGGTAATTGACCTTGTCTGGAAGATAGTCCATTCTCCAAGGCTCTACGATTCCTTGGGGATAGTTTTGATCCCTTGTCATGGAGATATAATCAATCAGCCTTGTCCTTCCTGAAGCCCAAGGTAAAAGATTCAGAGAAGCAGGAGACAGATAAAATATGGAGGCAGGTCTGCTAAGCTTTTCTCCTATTTTTAGTTAATTTACTGATCCAACTAAAGGGGTCTATGCTTTTTAGTAAAAGTAATTTTTAAGTACTTGTTATGCATTTTTGTTTCTTCTCACCATGGTGACAAAAGAATTACTGTAAAAACAATGCTCATCTTCACAGAGATAAAACATATGCACCTGGCTCTATTTGCTGCCTCATACAGAGGAAATAACTCTGTGGATGAGCAGCAACATGTTTCCTGGAAAATAGCCACAGCCTCCCTGTCATCCCTAGCTCAGGAGACAAAAATCTCCCTTTTGACTCCCATAACCAGGTATAATAATTGCAGAGTTCCACGTAGGCATGTGGTTACATCACAAACCATTACATATACTCTGAAATAGAATAGTGAGGTAAAACTGGCAAAGATAATAGTTCCCTTAATCGGAGAATCTGGAATACACTGAAGAAGTAATAATAAGTATGGAAAATGTAAAAACAGAAGTACAAGAAGATCTGCTGGAAAGACTGGCAACTAGAAGAGCAAGAAAGTCAACATAGGACTCACTGAAGTGGTGAATTTTTAAATATATATTTTTATTGTACAGAGGGGTTACAGTTACATGAGCAAGATAATGAGTACATTTCCTATCAAGCATTGTTACCCCCTCCTTTAGTTTTCCCCTACCATCCCTTTTCTCCTGTCTCTCCAAGTCCTCCCTCCCTCCCCAAAATTGTAAAGTTCATTTATCAACATAGTGTCATATACATCTAATTATTACAATGTATCATTCTGTATCCTTATATCAGCATTTTGTTATTTCCCTTCCCCTCCCCAAATTAGAAATTGTATATACAAAATGATCAAATGCAGACAACAGGTACTGTACCATGGGGGAAGAACAAACAAAAAATCACATAGTACATTATAAGTACATTAAAAAGAACTACAAGAAATATAAAATCTCTTATGTCCCCATCTTGGGATTCATTTTGCTTAGTATCATCTTGTATGGTCATATGTACATAGCTTTTGACCTCTTCTGCTTGTCGTAGACATATACTGGTTATTGCAAATAAGGGAAAACATGGGACCTATGTTTCTTTGAGTCTGGCTTACTTCACTTAATATAATTATTTCCAAGTCTTTCTATTTCCTAACAAATGGGGTGGTGTCATTCTTTCTGATGGAAGCATAGAATTCCATTGTATATATGTACCAAATTATTATAAGTTTTTTATTGTGAAAATACTGTACAAAGGGGTTACAGTTACATGAGCAAGGTAATGAGTACATTTCTTATCAAGCATTGTTGCCTCCTCCTTTGTTTTTCCAGTACCACATTTTCTTGATCCACTCAACTACTGAGGGGCATCTGGGTTGGTTCCATATCTTAGCTATGGTGAATAATGCTGCAACAAACATAGTTGTGCTGGTAGCTTTAGTATAGCCTTGTTTGTGATCATTTGGGTAAATACCCAAAAGTGGGATTGTTGGGTCATAGGGGAGCTCTATGTGGAGTCTTTTGAGGAACCTCCATACTGCTTTCCAAAGTGGTTGAACAAGTTTATACTCCCACCAACAATGCAGTAGGGTTCCCTTCTGTCCACATCCCCTCCAGCATCTATTGTTATTAGATTTCTTGATTATAGCCATTCTAACTGGGGTGAGGTGGAGTCTCAATGTTGTTTTGACTTGCATTTCTTTTATGGCTGTAGAGGGTGAGCATTTCTTCATGTGTCTATTGGCCATTCTTATTTCCTCTTCAGAAAAGTCTCTCTTTAAATCTTTAGCCCACTTATTTACTGGGCAGTTGTTTCTTTGAGGATTTGTTGTTGGGGGATTTAATTTTTTGAGTTCCAAGTATATTTTAGATATGAGACCGTGGCCCATTGTCTGACTAGTAAAGATCTTCTGCCAATCCGTGGGATTTCTATTGTTCTTGCTTACAATGTCCTTCCATGTACAGAAGCTCTGCAATTTCATGCAATCCCATGTGTCCAACCTTTCTTTGATTTGTTGTGTTTCTGGGTCTCTATTAAGAAAATTTCAGCTGTGCCAAGGAGAACTAGGGTTTCTCCTATTCCTTCCAGTAATGTATTCAAGATGTCTGCTTTGACTTCGAGGTATTTGATCCATTTGGAGTTGATTCTGGTGCAGGTTGATATTTAGTTTTCTACAGGTGTTTAACCAATTTTTCCAGCACCATTTACTGAAGAGGCTGTCTTTTTTCCATTCTATTTTTTAGCCCTCTTATCGAAGATTAGATGGCTATAGGTCTATGGGTTCACATCTGGGTCTTCAGTTCTATTCCATTGGTCCTCAGGTCTGTTCTTGTGCCAGTACCAAGCTGTTTTGATTACTATGGCTTTGTAGTAGAGTTTGAAGTTTGGTATTGATATCCCTCCAGCACTGTTCTTTCTGCTAAGGATTGTTTTTCTATTCGGGGTCTTTCATTGTTCCTTATGAATTTTTTATTGCTTCTTCTATTTCCTTAAAGAATGAAGTTGGGATATTGACAGGTATCACATTGAATTTGTAGATAGTCTTTGGCAATATTGCCATTTTCACTATGTTAAGCCTCCCAATCCAGGAGCATGGGAGATTTTTCCATGAAGTGGTGACTTTTAGACTGCAACTTAAAAAATCCTTAGCAAGTAGTTGGGGATAAAGGATGAAAGGTGAAGTCCTTTGCAAGTCCAAGCCAGGAAGATTATGAAACATAGATCTGAAGGAATATTATAATATATGCTACAATAGAGAGAAACTTTAATGGCATTTACTAAATTAAATAAGCCAGATACATTGGACAAATATTGTATATTGTTCCCCTTCTCTGAGGTAGGCTGATGTATTCTATAGGCAGATTCCTACAGACAGAAGATAGAATGGAGGCTGCAAGGGGCTTGGAGGAGGAAGAAGAGGAGCTGTTTAACAGGAGAAGTTTTAGGAACAGTGGCAAAGTTCTGCAAATACCAAGTAGTGATATTTGTACAACAATGCAAATGCACATATAATGACAAAATGTCCTTAACATGATGAACATGGTAAGTTTTGTTATATATACTTCACTGTGAAAAAGCCTATTAAAATGTGTTTCTTGCAAACGTGTGCTTCAAATTTTAAAATCATTATTTTCTACAGTTAATATGCAGAGGGGGAAATTCAGAGCTTCTGAATTAAGCTGTAATTCAGGTGACATGAAATAAACAGTGGGAGATGTCAAAATATCACACCAGCAAAGAAGACTTCAGGCATGACTATTGAAACTGGAAAGACTGAATTCAACATCATTGCAACAAAAGGCAGGAGAAACATTTTAATCAGTAAGATGAGACGAGAGGGAAGATGAGAGGGAAAATACTGAAGGACATGATTAGAGAAGTTGATCAGTTCTGTTAGGCCATCCATGTTTGCTAGCTGTAGCTTATAGGTGTTAGGCTCCCAGTCCTCCATGCAGACAGAGAGGTAAGAACCATCTTTCTGACTGAGTATAGAAGTATGGCAGCCAAGTCTCAAATTCTTAACTTATAAAACTGAAAAGAAACAGATAGGAGATTTACATTTCAAGACGGGGGAGAAGAAAAAAGGCAATTATAATTTTATTCAAATGTAAGCACTGAGAAAGCAAAAGGTGGATCAAAAATCTCAAGAGAAGTCTCTGCTCTTCCCAGTGGAAGGAAAGAAGTGGGCAACCCACTGAAACAAGGACCATGCATGGGATAAACACCCAGTGTGGAGACCACAAGAAGAAATACTTGTTTCATTCCTATTCTATCAGAAAAGGCCTTATTGAGAGCCTAGACTATAGGCTACACCCAGCTGTAAGGAGGCTGCTTCTCCCTTGCCTACAGCTGCCAGAGAAAAACAAGCAGGAAGCAGAGGCTGAACCTTCATAACCTTCATCGCAGTCTGGTGAGTATGCATGTGTGCCCACATGTGTGTTCACACACACATACACAGAGCAGCTATGGAAGTCACATGTGAAGAGTCTTTGCTTCCACTTCTATCTTGTTTTAATGAGATGCCTTTCTCCTTCCCATCCCTACTTGACAATGTTAGAGAGGCTGCAGGGGGGGATCTACAGTAATGATTCACCTGCTTACCCTCATCCTCTGTGATGTGGTATCATTGAACATCTAGCCAGGAACTTAAGCTGCTACTCCTGGAGGGTCACCAGATGGCTACATCCATAACACAGGACCCTACCCAGCATTGGAGGAACAACTATCAATACAGCCAATAGGCTGCATGAATCTCAGGGAAGAATGCTAAGTGAAAAATAGCCAATCCTCTCAAGTTACATAACATATAGTTCTTCTCTAGCATCATCAAAATGATGAAATATTGGAGATTTTGTCAAGGGTTAAAGATGTTGAAAGAGACAGAGTAGATGTGGCTGTCATGGCGTAGCACATGGGAGATCTTCATGGTGATGGATAGTTGGGAATTTTGACAGTGATGGTGCTTATACAAATCTATATTTGTGATACAATGGCACTGAAATGTACATATTTTTTGCTCCAAAGTCATCTTCTTGTCTTAATATTATTCTATAATAGTGTAAGCCATAAACATTGAGGAAAAACAAATAAAAAATATAGCGGACTCTGTACTATTTTTGCAACTTTTTGTAAGCCTATAATTATTCCAAACTAAAGAAAACTCACCAGTTCAATGAAAGGCAAGAAAATATGAGGGGAAGGATTAAAGAAAAGACAAGGGGCTGGGAAGGTGGCTCAGTGGTAGAGCGCTTGCCTTGCATGCCTGAGGCCCTGGGTTCAATTCCTCAGCACCACATAAGCAAAAAGAAAAATAATAAAGAAAAGACAAGGCTATGGTGCTAGGAAGAAAAAATATAATTGCAATGAATTCAAATGAGTTGACGTCTCTATTAAAGTATATCTCATTAAAGTAAAAAAATATTAACATTAAGAGCCTGTTTATAATGGATACATCTATAATGTAAAGACTCAGAGAAGATGAAATTAAAAGAACAGAATGTTGATATAAACAATCATTTCCTTAAATCAAAATTATCATTTGGATGAAAGAGAATTTGTACCTAATCACTCAAAGAAATGCATTTGTGATATTTAACAATGCATTCTAATAGCATAGCTTCAAAATAATGACAAAAGTTATAGAAGTACAAGAAAAAATTGGCAAGACAACATTTGTAATGGGAAATAATTTAAAGAAGCTCTCTTAAAATTAATGGAAATTTTCAAATGCCTTTCTGAGAAAATAATAATGCATATGGATTTAGAATACTTACCATAATCACCACCGCATACCAAGTAAAGATATGTCAACAGCATACTTAAAAACTTCTGCTTCTCAGTAGATAGTCAAATAAGCAACTCAGAGTGCTTAACTCAGCTGAATGTTTCCACTGCTGCCCAAGGATGTAGGAAACAGGAAAGAACATGTTGCTTTCAATAAGCATCATTTTATATGGTCATATGCATATAGCCATTGAGCCATTTTGATCCTCTCCTAAGACTATCCTCCTTTGTATTCATGCTGTGAATATTTAGAGGGCTGTTTAATTAATCATGTCCAAGCGTATTTATTTGTCTTTTACTATCCATTGGATTCATAGACACATTCTAGTTATTGCAAATGAGGGAAACCATGCACTCTTAGTTTTTTTGGGTCTGGCTTACTTTGCTTAATATAATTTTTCCAATTCTTTCCATTTATTATATGTATTATTGTAAAGATATTCTTTCCATTTAGTTGATGCTTATCAAAATGAACTTCAAGAATTGGAATCAAGGTTTATTCATTGCACTATTTATAGGGTTTTTTCCCCTTTTATCACTTCAGTTTACTCCCTTTTGTCACTTTCTAAAATTTATATACTCTTTGTCTTATATATAAGTTTATCCTATTTGGGGAGGGGAAGGAGAAACACAGAAATGGTGGGACAAACGGTGAACTAATTCAGCAGTGATACTCACTAGACACTGTGTTGGAAATGAACTATATAACTTAGAGAGGCGCAGGGAGGGGAACTGGGAGGAAATGAGGGATGGGGTGACACTGTTCAAAAAGAAATGTACAACTTACCTTACTTATGTAACTGTAACCCCTCTGTATATAACCTTTACAATAAAATTTAAATTAAAAATCAACAAAATTTGTAAAGAACATTGTTTCTAAGCCACAAAAAACAAATATAGATGAACAGTTAGTGTAGCAGGGCTACTGCAAGGGAGGGAGTGGAGCCTAACCATACATGTTCTCTATATAGAAAGAGAAAAAACAAACAGACAGACAGACAGACGGAGGGAGAGATAGACAGACACAAAGACAGAAACAGAGACAGAGACAAGAGACAGAGGCAAAGGCAGAGGTAGAGACAGAGATACAAATAGATACATAGACATAGACATGTATACAAATATAAAACAGCTGCTGTGCCTAGAACCCAAAGCAGAGTTGATAAAAAAAATGCTCATGGGTAGACTTTGATGAACCTGAGGGAAAGCAGGTGAGCAGGTAACAAAGCATAATGGAGTGGAAGTGGAGAGGGAAGGTTTCACAAGAGTTGTTCTTTGCACTTGGCACTGCTGTTACAGCATTTTCTCAATGATAGAATATAAAGCACAAATGGAACAGAACAGCACAGAGGACATTTCTATTTTTCATGACCAAAGTCATTGATTTGTTGTGCTGTATCATTTAAAAATAAAAAGAAAGTGCAGGTCATAGCAATCATCTCTGAAGAAAATCTCAAGCAGAATGAGAGGGTCCCATGAGGAGAACCAGACTCCTACACTGTGGCAAGTGAGGTCTCCATGGCTTATTTTATAAATGTCCAAAATGTCACAGCAGAAAAAAAATCCTATCACCAAGAGAAGTGAAGCTTCATAGCTTATTACCTGTTGACTTGCTCTGTGTGTATTCTCTAGTGGCATCAATTTGTTGCATTGAGTACATATTTACCTACAAAAAATCACACTAACTTAAAAGAAAAGAAAATGCTCATGTTTCCTGTGAACTTGTTCCACATATAAAAATAGAAGTAAATGCCAAGGAGGAGATAAAGTCTGATATAGGCACTCAAACATCCATTGCTGTCAACAATCCCATTTGCACAGCTTGTTAAAAGTGAGTCCTAAAACAATGCAAAATTTTCTACTTGATGTAAAGGATTGTAAATAATAAAGCAGCTAAATATCAATTTGTGCTATTTTCTTTCTCGAGGAAATTCCCAAAATGATTTTTTTTTACTATTTGTAATCACCAGAATATTAAGAAGAGGTATTGACCAAGGTTCTCTGGCTGATGTGAACTCCTAGTAATGAATAGATTTCTTTGTGTAAAAGTTGCACTTGTAAACTAAAAGATTTCATTAACTACAATGTCAGGACAGAGAGCGTTCAGCCTTATTGAATTTATTTTGCACTTAGGTTTGAATATAAATCTCTTCTAAAGGTTTGCTATAAGTAGTTCTTTGACTGAACATACATTTTTAGTTATACCATCAGTGTCAATTATCATCAGGACATTTCTCAGGCATAAAACAATCCTAGATTTACTCCAGGAATTTATTTGTGTAGGAACTAAATCTCTACTCTTACTTAGTTCCTTTTCTGTTGCATCTTTGGGTTAAAGTCAATTATGAAAACCATTTGCCAGTGAGCAAGTTTCAGTTAGTTTAGTTTTTTCCATGTTCTGTATACTTCAAAATGTGAACGAAAGCGAAGCACAATACAGCTATAAGGAAAATTATTATGAATTGTATTTGTTCCAATATTATTTTTCATTACCTTATGACATAAGAAGGGTGTTATTAGACACAAACACTGAAATTCAAAAAGGTTCAGCCTTCCTTGAACAAGTCTATCCATTCATTACATACCCATAATCTTCTTATCCCTCGTCCCTTTACAATGTAGGGTTTATTTTATATATTATTTATGTATGTTAATATATATATATTACACATGCATATATATGTAATGTATGCAATGCATTGATCCTCTTCACCTTTTTCAGCATCTTTTTCTTTTCTTTTCTTTTCTTTTCTTTTCTTTTCTTTTCTTCTCCCTGGCCACTGATATTCCCCTGATAGTTGCCCTTCTTCATTTATGATAGTATTATTGTCCCTACAGCTACTATCATTTATTTTTAGGTCTAGATTATATAAATGAGCCAAACCATTGTATTTGGTTCTTTGAGTTTGGTTTATCTTGCTCAACATGATAATCTCTAGTTCCATCCATTTTCCTATAAATGACAGAATTTCATTTTTCTTCACAGCTGAATAATACTCTATGGTGTATATACCATACTTTCTTTATCCATCCATTGGTTATTTGGCACCTGAGCTGATTCAACAGCTTGGCTACTGTGAACAGAGAGCAATAAACATGGGTACACAAGGATGTCTCATGAATATTGATTTACATTCCTTCTGACATTCTGACATTCCCAAGACTTCTCTATTGACTTCCATAGTGGTTGCACTAGATTCTGCTCTGACCAACTGTGTATGTAGTCTCTTTTCCTTCATATCCTCACCAACTTGTTGTTTCTTTTCTTGATGACTGCCATTCTGACTAGGGTGAGATACAAGCTCACTGTAGTTGTAACTTGCATCTCCTTTAGCAATAGTGATGCTGAACACTTCTTCATCTATTTATTAGCCATGAATATTTCTTCTGAGAACTGTTTGTTCAATTCACTTGTCCATTTATTAATTGGATTCTTTGGTGTTTTGCTGTTTAATTGTTTTAGCTCTTTGTAATTTCTGGATATTAATCCTTCATCCACTAATTAGCTGGCAAACATTTTCTCCCATTATGTGAATTATCTCTTGGTTCTGATCAATTTTTTTCCTTTATGTGCAGGAATTTCTTTTTTTTTTTTGGCCCGGGGGCGGTGGGGGTGTCCAATCATGGGGCCTGAACTCTGGGCCTGGGCGCTGTCCCTCAGCTCTTCAGCTCAAGGCTAGCGCTATACCACTTGAGACACAGTGCCACTTCCGCCTTTTTTCTTTTTGCTTATGTGGTGCTGAGGAATCGAACCCAGGGCCTCATGCATGCAAGGCAAGCACTCTACCACTGAGCCACCTTCCCAGCCCCATGCTGGGATGCATCCCCCTTTGTCAACTCTTGTTTTTATTCCCTGGAAAATTAAAGTCCAATTAGAAAATAATTGTCTGTGACTATGTCTTCCAGTAGTTTCTTGCAGTTGTTTCAAAACTTAAGATGTTACAATAAAATTTCTGTATTTTTAGTTGATTTTTTTCCCAGTGTAATATGTAAGGGTTTGGTTTCTAGTTTTATCATGTGCATCTACATCTACATCTTCTGCATGTAGACAACCTGTTTTCCATCATCATTTCTTCAACAGGCTGTCTTCAGGATTTTGGATCCTTGGTCAAAAATCTGATGGCTGGAGCTGTGTAGGTTTATTTCTTGGTTGTCTATTTTGTTTTGTTGGTTTTCATTTCTGTTTTTGTGCCAGTGCCATTCTGTTTTGGTTGTTACTGCTCTATAGTACAATTTTTAAGTCTGGTATTGTGGTACCTCTAGGATTGCTTTATTTTGCTCAGGATTATTTTTGCTATTCAGTTTTTTATGTTTCCATATGAATTGTAGGTTTTTTTCCTACAAAGAATAACATTGGGACCTTAATGGCATTTTACAGTATACCCAATTTTACAATATTAACCCAGTCCATCTATGAACATAGGAGGTCTTTCCATCTCCTGGAATCTTCAACTTCTTTTATCAAGATTTTACATTTCACTTTGAGACCTTTCACCTACTTTGTTAAATTTATATCTAGGCATTTGATTTTTTTTAGTCTATGCTGAAGGGAACAGTTTACCTAAATTTTTCTCAGCATGTTCATTGTGGGTACATAGAAAAATATTCATTTTTGTACCATGATTTTATCTTTTATGCAAAGAGGAATAATTTGATTTCTCCCAGATCTTTAAAGAAGAGCTAATTAGCATAAATAATCCTTAAACATTGCCATGATATAAAAAGAGAAGGAATGCTACCAACCCCAGTCTATAAAGTCAATATCGCATTCACACCAAAGCTACATAATGACAAAAGAAAAAAAAGAATTATAAATCAATCTCTTTGATGAGCTTAAATGTAAAAAAAAAATTCTCCAGAATACTTGCAAGTTAAATTCAGCACCATATTAAAAAGATAATATATTTTGATCATGTTGGTTCTAAGGATACAATGGCTCCATTTATGCAAATCAAGAAATGTAAATATGTCACATAAACAGAACCAAGAATAAAAATCACACAAACATCTCAATTGGCACCTGCACACAAAAAAATTATTTGACAAAATTCAGCATCTTTTCAAAAAAAAAATTCTGAGGAAGCTATGTATAGAAGAAATCTACCTCAACGTGATTAAAGCTATATATGACAAACCTTCAGTCAACATCAAAATGATGAAAAACAAATTATTTTCTCTAAATTAGAAGTGAATTTAGTGTAATGCTCATTTAGAGAAGGTTTTGGTTTCACCATCTAATGTAAATGGTAACTTTGCTGAATACATCAGCTTGGGTTGGCAGTTATTGATCTTTAGTGCTTGGATTATACCATTCCTGGCTCTCCTTGTGTTAAGGGTTTGTGTGAAGAGCTCTGCAGTGATTCTGATTTTCTTCCCATGGTAATATAGCTCCTTTCTTTGATTTCGCGGCATTTAAAATCAACTGGGGAATGGCAGCCAAACAATGGGGAATGACTCCCTCTCTAATAAGATGTGGGGTTCCTAACATGCATTCCCCACCCACACATGACATCAACAATAAAAACAAATATATGAGCAAGCTGAGAGTCACAGGAACTGAAAACAAAAACTGGCAACTGCCACATCAGGATGCAAAAACACGAAAAGCTAACCCCATCCCGCAGGCCACGCCTGCCGTGTGCAAAAGCAAGCCTGGCAGCTGCCTTGGCCTCTAGAACCCATCTGAGAACTGCCACCTTCAGAAGCGGAAAACTCCCACAGCACTGTACCCAGACAGAAAGAGACAGAGACCAGCTGGCAAGCCACACTCAGACCCGGAGAACTCCCAGGGCACCACCGGTCAACCTGCACCAATGCAGTGGGACTGTGAGAGAACCCTAGCAGCCAAGCAGCAGGAATGGTCCATTGGCCATTGGTGGGAGGGCGGGACAGCAGAAGCGGCCTAGGGTCTGAGCAGTGGGAGCCATGCAATGGGAGCAGTAGCCTGGCGGTGGGTGTGGCCAAGCGGTCCAGACATGGACCCAAATCTAACCTTTCTGGTCCCCAGAGCTCCCAACTTCGCAGGGCCGAGCACAGACGTTTGCTGGACCGAGGACCCAGTGCAGACTAGCCTACCCACTGTAAACTAGTCCGGGCCAAGCAAGGGCTGCCACTTGTCACGCATGAACAGGCCAAGCTCAGGCCATTGCCCTGACTACCTCTGAACCCAAATGCCCAAATCATCACACAAGATGACAAGATTCGTGAGCAATCAAGATGACAAACCAAATCCAATAGTCAACAAGAATCCAGGGAAGGACTCCCATGAGAATGAAGAAGAGCTGGAAGATAAAAGAGCCATTAAAGAAACGATGACAGGGGGAGGGAAGGGATAGTGGGATAACAAGGAAGGGAAGGGGTAACAATGATCGACAAGTCATGTACTCATTGCCTTACTCATGCAACTGTAACCCCTCTGAACACCATCTTTACAATGAAATCAAATTTGAAAAATAAAAGAAATGATGACAGAACTACTCAATAATATAAAAGGTCGATGCAAAAACAACTTCAAGAGCACAAAGAAGAAATGACAAGAAAGTCCAAGACTCCTGAAAAATATGGAGAGAAAAAATGACATGCTATACACCTCACTAAACGATGACATGGACACTATGAGAACTGATCTCAGAACTATCACAGGTTTAATTTCCACAATGGGAACCACAATGGAATCCATAGGTAGCAGAATAAGTGAAATGGAAAATAGAACTTCAGAAGTGGAAGACAAGGCGGGAGAGCCAGTGGTTCATGCCTGTAATCTTAACCATTCAGGAGGCTGAGATCTGAGGATCACAGTTCAAAGCCAGCCACAGCAGGAAAGTCCATGAAACTCTTACCTCCAATTGACCACTCAGGAAACCAGAAGTGGCACTGTGACTTAGTGGTAGAGTGTCCCCTTTGAGTTGAAGAGCTGAGGGACAGCACCGAGGCCCAGAGTTCAAGCCCCATGACTGACAAAAATTAAAAAGTGGAGGATAAAATAGAAAATCTAGAAGAAAAAGTCAAAACTATGGGGGAAAAAAACACTCAGTACCTACCAAAGAGGAGTCCAGGAATTGGCAGACTCATTCAAGAAATCAAATCCACATATAATTGGAATGTAGGAGGGGAAAGAATTTAATCAGTAAAGGCACCGGAAATCTATTCAGTAAATAATAGCTGAGAACTTCCCCACTCTTAAGAGAGAAAATCTCACCTACCTAGCAGAAGCATATAGAACCCCCAGCCAACTGGATTAAACACTTCTAGACACATCATGGTAAAAACATTAGAAAAGTGATCATTTTAAAATTCAACCTGGATCTTGTTTTCCCTCTAGAATCCTGTGGTAGAGCTTGCTTCACTTAAGACATAGACCGAATGAAGCCCTGGTCTTCTGTATCTCTCTTACCCCACCTTCTCCTCTCTAAAATAATCTTGCCTCAAATATTAGCATGGCTTCCTTTCTCATCAACCCGGAATCTGTGTTCAGTTCTCTTTTTTTTGTTTGTTTTTGTTTTTTTTTTGTGGGTCGTGGGGCTTTTAACTCTGGGCCTGGGCGCTGTCCCTCGGCTCTTCAGCTCAAGGCAAGCTCTTTACCACTTGACCCACAACACCACTTCCAGTTTTCTGGTGGTTTATTGGAGAAGAGCGTCTCATGGACTTTCCTGCCTGGGCTGGCTTTGAAACACAATCCTCAGATCTCAGTCTCCTGAGTAACTAGGATGATAGGCGTGAGCCACTAATGCTCAGCTCAGTTCTCATTTTTTTGATACCTACTTTGGCCATCTGTGCAAAACATGAGGTTCCTTACCACCGCAGATTTCTCTTGTCTCAATTCCTCTTTTAACAACTCTCAAACATGATTTGTTATTGTCTGTTCTCAAATCCTCCTCCCTCAACCCTCAATTAGAATGGAGGGTCATGAGGAAGGGATTTCTATTGCTAATGTATCTAAAGTGCCTAAAAGTTCTTAATACACATGGGCCCTCAATTAACATCTGCTAAATAAGTAAATTACTGGAAACATGCATGAGTACTTGATTACATGTTTTTATTGTAGTTGCTGTTATTTCTTTGTCTTGTTTTCCTGGCCAATTGAGCTAGAACAGTGATGTTATTACCTTGGAACTAGTTCTCACACACCGTAAGCCAAAAAATGACTTCAAACATGAAGAACAGAGTTTTCTGAAGTGGTTCATTAAATCTAAACAGTTGAGGGTTTTAAGTGTATGCAATATGTTGCTGATTTAGTCATAACCCAAGACCAGATAGCATCAGAAAAAAAAAGTATCCATCAGCCCCACACAGTAGGAAACTTGGGGTTTCATTAAGATGAGAAGTCAGAGAGGAAATTGTGTGATACCCAGAATGCATTGTTCATCATATGTCAAGAAGTTATGCAAAGGTATTTTTTAATCGTTGTGTTAATTTGAGACCCTAAGCGTCGCAGACATGGGTCCTGGTAGCTATAATAAAAGACTTTCAAAATGTGGGCTAATTATTCTATTTCCATATAAAGCTGAGAAAAAATGAACTCCAATTTCTTATAACGTCTCAACTTCCACCTCTACTAAAAGAAAAAATAGTATGTATTTCAAAGAATTCAGGGCATTCTGCTTTCTAATTAATTGGGGGACCATATTTTAAGTCTCCAGTATCTGCCTCTTAACAATCTTAAAAAAGTTTTACATTGAGTTTCTTTTATTGACTTTTTTTCCTTTTAAGCTTAATTTTTTAAAAAAGATCATTTTCCTGGTGGAAAATATAACCATCTCCAATCATTTTCCTTACTGACATAATGCTTCAAATAAAATGGATGCCTTTTAATACTCAATCAAATGGATAAGGCTATCATAGGTCGTTGCTGTAGACAGTTATTTAAAGGTAAAACCTCTTGATTGAACTTATTCTAGTACTAACATCATGATTTGAGTAGGGAGATCACATTAAGAACTTTTGTTTCTAAAGGAATCAGTGGGAATAAAATTATGTTGCCTGGCTTTAGCCAACTACATAAAAATTTATCCTAGAACTTGAGCCTATAAAATTTCATTTGCTCAAAATATTGTTTCATCTTAGACTCTAACAAATATAATGTATAGTTAGAAAACGCACCTGACTACTGTATAAATGAAATTGATTTCCTTACATTCAATCCATTGGTTTCCATATTCTTCCAGCAAAGATCTTCAAAACTTTTCACCAAAAAAATGGTTTTAGAGAAAGTTGTAACATATTCAAGTACCAGCTTTCTGGCATTCTGAGTTCAAATCTTCATTCTAATGTTCCCACAATATGGAATATTTTGTATGCTAGTTAAGTATGTTATATAATTAAGTAAATCTCAGTTTTTTCATGTGTAATATGGAGAAAATGTGCTTCAAATGCTTGTTTGTAGGAAACATAAAAGAATACATTTAACTCATCTTAGGCCAAAGAAGTACTAAAATAAATAGGAGTCACTGTTCATGTTCTAAAAACCAGTCATACAGATATGTTAAAATATGTGGTGGCCAGAAGAAAGAGGCTATATCTGACAACAGGATTATAATATCTGTGAGCATTATTTTTATCTGATCTTCTCCTCTTCACTGTTATCAGCCCTCAGGAAACGGCTGTCCTGCTGATCATGAAAGTATCTTTTTCATTTCTACCCTCCAAATTCAGCATACCAAATCAATAGTTCACATGAATACCTTGGATACAATAATTCCTTTGTCAAATCTTTGGGTAGTTCCTCAATACATATAAAACAAGATTGAAATTCCACATTGTATATCATATAATCATCATATTTAAGGTTCTCCATAATGTCCCACAAATTATTTATTCTGCCTTATTTCTCCAACACATCCACATTCCAGCCAATAAATCTATATTTCAGTCCATTTGGTCTACTCAAATATTCAACTATACTGACTGAAGAGAGCTTCAAAGTAATAAATAATAAAAATACAAAACTCAACATGTTTGCTCATACCTGTGATCCTAGCCACCCTGAAGATAAAGATTAGAATGAGCATGGTTCAAGACGCAGGCAAAAAAAGTCAGGGGTACAACTCACCACCCCCCTTCCTCAACTAATAAGAAGTTGAATGTGATGGAGTATACTTGTCATTTCAGCTATGTAAGAAGTATAAATAGAAGGTTGGTAGTCCAGACCAGCCTAGGTATAATACAAGGTACTAAGCAAAAATGTCTGGATTGGGATTGGCTCAAGCAGTAGAGCACCTGCCTAGCAAGCTCAAGGACCTGAGTTCAAACCTTCATACCTCCAAAAGGAAAAATAAAATAAAATGTTAAAACAAAAATACAGTAAAATTCTAAGCTATCCTAAGAACACATTTAAAAAGCAGATATCTACCTTTGGAAGGTATTTTCAATTCAATTTCCCTCCAATGTTTCCCATAGAATGTACTTCCATTCAGCTATGAAGTCTGCCTTCTTCCTGATCTTAGGAAGTGGTAAAGTGTCCAGTAGAGATTGTGTAGGATTAGGTGATCTAAAGTGGGGTGCTTACAGTCTAAGCAGGGATGTACAGAATCAAAGTGATGACAGTGTTACTGGCAACAGAAAGGACACACAGAGATCTAAGAGAGACCTTTGCCACACGGTGAAAGAGCCAACTAAAACTTCCAAGGGGAATATCTCAATGCTCACAGACAAGCTATACATCAGAAAATGCCAAACTCCCAATGGGAGATGACAAAGTCACTAATAAGAGCTTAAAGGGCAAACATTTTCAGAATGTGGCCGTGGTAACAGGATCAGGCTTTCTCCTCCTGCTTTTCATGATATGGCTTTTGATTATCCTTGTCATGAAATATGGGTTTTGTTGCACATCCTTAAGTGGAAATCTACTCTGCAAAGAATAGCGAATGTTCATGTGTCACAACATCAATCAGTGCTCACAGCCACAGCTACTGCTTCCATATTGGCAGCACCCATGGGCTCAAAACTCTGGAAGTCTGAGCAGGCTCTTGATTGTACTCCCTGGGAACCCAGGGAGAAGTCTCAGCTGCTAAAGGCTTAGTGATATACTAATAATAGTTGGTCTGAGCCTTCCCGTCTTTCATACTCCTTCTGCCTGCAACGAGCCCTGTTAATAGCCTTCACAACCTTTCTGATGCAGTTCAACAGATCTGTCTTAAAGTTCCCCTTCATTCTCCACCAACAGAAAATTGTCTCCTCCCTCTCCTACAGTAAATTACAACACAGTCTTATGGTTATTTGTTCTCATATTATGGGGTCTATTTTATACTCGAAGCAATAAAAGACAGGAAGGTTTGGTTTTGCTTTCTAATTTCATTACTCTTGTATGGCTCCTAGTACAAGGTCTTATATTTGGGGACCATTCTGTAAATGGTGGGGCTACAAAATGAATCAAAATAAAGGTTCCATCAGCTTCTCAAGTCACTTCTTGGAATTAGGGAAGATGATACTCAAAATTATTCTTGGACACTGACCAACAGACAAAAGACAATTTTAAAAAGGAACTAGAATAATAAAAAAAAGTTCTGAGGGCAGAGAAAATACAGGTAGTTAGAGCAGAGAAGTCAAAATTCCCATAGCATGGTTGGAAAACAATAAATTTAGCCTGGGGAGAGAGCAGTAATAATTACTCAGACCTCAGGAAAGAGCAAGTACAGTGTGCTAGGAGAAATTGGAGAACTCGGGTTAAAATACATTAGCTTAATCAAAACAGTTCTACTGTGGTCATGGGTTCTTGCTTTTTTTCTTTTTTTTCACCTCCAAATAGACAAGCATTGGTAAAACTTTTAAACCTCTAGTCAAAAAGTTCAGTTAACTAAGCGCTGGTAGCTCACAGTTATAATCCTAGCTACTTAGGAGGCTGAGATCTGAGAATAGAGGTTTAAAACCAGCCCATGCAGAAAAGTCTTGAGACTCTTAACTCCAATTCGCCAGCAAAAAGCCAGAAGTGGAAGTATGGCTCGAGTGGCAGAGCACCAGCCTTGACCAAAATTTTTAGTGAGAGGGCAAAGCCCTGAGTTTAAGCTCAATATATGCACACACACACACACACACACACACACACACACACACACACACACACACACACAAGCTCAAAGTTTCCTCAAATAATTGGACCATTCCGAAACCTATGATAAATTTTATATCAGCCTTAGCTTCCAAACATATTATAAATACCCTAAAACTAAGAATGAAAATCCCCTAAGAAAAGTCTAATGTCCTGAGTTAATGGATGTGTTCAGTAACTTTTCTCCATGACTTATACCACCTTCTATTTTTCTTTCCTAGTTAATTTTCTCTTTCACTAAACCCCACAATCTTGTTGAATGTCCTACTCACATATGCATTTGTCCAAAGCATCATTTTATACAAGTAATATTTATAAACAATCTTTTCAAGAACTCAGTATTGTCAATATACTCAACATAGATCAAAGATTTTGCCACACAAATTGTTGCAAATGTGTAGTATCAGGATGGTACATTTCCACTTCTGCTGATTGTTGGCACAGCAAAGACAAGGTCCTGGAGACATGACACCTGATAAAAGTTTTTCATTAGTAGCTGAAAATTATAATTGCTTTCATTTCTGTTTCATCTCACAGGACTGTAAGTTCTTCTCATTCCTCATATGGAGTAGGATGTGGTTTTCCCTTATTACTCTATGCTCATAAGTCTTTACTGCCAAATTGTTATCCAATCTCCATTGTGTACTATGTACTCTGCAAAGATTTACTATGTCTAATTCTGCTAAGTACTGACAATGTGATTTTGTTTCACAATAAAGCAAGTAAACTAATATTTCCACCATCAGACAGCTGGTCAGCATCAGATCCAAAACTCAAACCCAAGCCCATTATAAACAAATATGATTTTTCACTTTATGTTCTATTTGTATCACACCAAAAAATTATAGCTTAAAGATCCAGTTTAAAACAAGTAGCTTAAAGATCCAGTTAATTCATATACAATTCTATAATTAAGCAGCCCCACTTCCTCTAAGATAGAATGAGTGGTCCAAGAGACTGAGCACAGAAAATTGACTTTATTGACAGAAAAGGGCTGAACAAAGCAGAAAGGGGGAACAAAAAAATAGGTAGACTGGTTGTTGCAAAGGTGTTTTCCTTATAGAATTAAAATAGAGGTGAATGCAGACTCAGATTGACTGGAACTTTGTGGCTTTTAGAGTATCTGACCTGTTGCAAAGTTCAGTTTGACTTCATGACACTTGGTAAGAATGATGCAATTCTGGTTTAGTCTAGTTTTCTGGGCCTAGTGCAGAAGCTCAGTTTGTGTTAAACTTTGTTGAACACCTAGCACTGATCACCTGCTACAATGACTTATGTGATTAATGATTTTTAAATGCATAAGTAACAGCTGTTCTACACTAGAAAAAAAATTGTATTTTATTTTATATGCCAAAAGAAGGGCTAGGAAAACCTAGAACTGTTATTTTAAACCAAAGGCAGCTATATTTCATTCCTCATCTATCTGCTACATAATGGTTTAAAAAGCACTGCTTAGCCCAGCGCCAGTGGCTCACACCTGTAATCCTAGCTACTCAGGAGGCTGAGATCTGAGGATCACAGTTCAAAGCCAGCCAGGGCAGAAAAGTCCGTGAGACTCTTATCTCCAATAAACTACTAGAAAACTGGAAGTGGCGCTGTGGCTTAAGCGGTAGAGAACTCACCTTGAGCTGAAGAGCACAATGACAGCACCCAAGCTCAGAGTTCAAGCCTCACGACCAACCAAAAAAAGAAAAAAGCACTGCTTTTATTTATGGGGCTAATGTTATTTCACTCTCAGTAATTTTCAAGATTTAAAAGAAAATCTGTGAAGCTAAGTCTTAGAATAAACTTCGGGATAAGATCCTTCCACTATATCCTTTGGTTTTTATATCAATTTCCCAGACCTTCAATCCTATAAAAAGTCCTCTTTCAAAATTATATAAAATCATTCTCTTGAAAAAATGTTTGACTCTCCAGCCAGTTAACCAGCTTACTTTCACTCAAGGAAGAAATAGCCCTTTATATATTTGATTTGTCACCCATCTTACATCACTGCAAAAGTCAGCATTCATTCGGGTAAATAAGCCTTAGTTCATGAGTGTGGCATTTGTAAACAATTTAATTTTGTGGATACAAATAAGACAAGTGTAAGGCACACTTGACAACACAAACAGATCTCTTTGTAGAGTTAGATCAGATTGTTGAATATATCCTAATCATAGCCCCCTGAATCTACATTTTTTTTTATTTTCTAGAGAGATATCCTTTATTTCCTTGAAGCTCTTTTTAAAAATTATTATCTTTAAGTAGTTTTACTGGGGAAGCGTGTTGTTTAACATTGTGAATACAATGCATCTTTTTTGGTTTGTTTGTTGTCAGTCTTGGTACTTAAACTCAGGGTCTGGGCACTGACCCTGAGCTTTTTTTGCTCAAGATTAGCTCTCTACCACTTTCAGCCATTGCTCCACTTCTGGTTTTTAGGTGGCTAATTGGAAATAAGAGTCTTACAGTCTTTCCTGCCTGGGGTGGACTCAAACCATGATCCTCAGATCTCAGCCTCCTGAATAGCTAGGATTACAGGCCAGTACCCGGCTTGATGCAGTTTGATCAATGCCATCCTTTTTATTATTCTCCTCCATAATTTGATCTTTCCCAACCCTATAAATATATTCAGTAATACTCCTTTACTTGTACTTTTCTTTTATTTACTTGTCCTATACAATTTTAGCCTTGTAATCAAAAGATGCAAAATTATTGCTGGAAAATTATGCAGCTTAATTAAATATTATAGAATCTTTGGATCTGGAGTTCCTCCCATATCATTATCAAGGCCTTAGAGAAACTGTTCAATCCCCAACCACATTTACATATTTTTACCCTGTTTTCAGAACTCTGCCTCTAAAGATTTTCTTAGAAGGACAAAACTGAGACTAATTGCCATAATTTCATTTAGTGCTTTTTTTTTCAAACTTTGGTAACAGTAACCACTTCTGGAAAAATTTCAGAGATAGATAAAAAGAAATCATATTTTCTCTATTGTAGAGTAGATAGGGGTAAAATTATCAGTCAAATCATAACACCAGCTACAATGATAGGATACAGAACAACTTATACAAACCTGTTTCTATCCTGACCCAACAGCACATTTCTCTCCTTTCTTATCTGCATTGCTATTGTACAACAGAGAACGGCTGGTGAGCGGCCAATGCAGTATCCTATCTCCAGCGCTGCTCTACGCAAAGGGAGCAGTAACAGCTACCTGATCTTTACTACACAGATCTAAAGATTCCTAAATTCCAAGTACAAAAATGTGAAACAAAGAAATAATTAGCAAATCATTTGTATCTCTATTAGACTTTCATATGTAAATTTCAATACAAATCATTCAAAAAATTGTGCTCATTTTCATTACGATTCAATTGTGATTATTTCAATAACACACCAAAAAGTACTGATACAATTCAGCTTCTATTTTGCAATTTCAACTATTTTCCAAATGAATAGAAGATTGCTCTGATAATATGATTTTATGAAAAGTAATTTTCAAATTAAGAAAAAAGAATATTGTACTTTGTAGAGAATGACTAGAAACGGAAATCAGGAGAAAGATGAGGATGTTTCTTATCATCACAGTTATTAAACATTATTTTTAAGTGCTAGCCAGCACAACTAGATAAGAAATTGAAAGTAAGAATATTAGAGGTGTCAACAGTGAAACAAATTTTAACCATTTGAAGAATCTTTAGGAGTCTACTTGGACATCCCAAGACAATCTATTGAAAAATAACGGAATAGCAAGGTCTTCAAGAAAATTGTTTACAAAGTTAATGTACAAAATCAACATCTTGCCTTCACATAAACTTCTATTATTTTCCCACAGAATGTATTTCTGAAAAACAGTACCAAAATCAAGCAATGAGCCCACACAATAAAGCAGCAAGACTGTCAAGTGTAACATAAACTTTTTGAACATATTAAGCAGGTAGAAGTGTACCTTTCATGAGTGGGATAGGAAAACAAATAAAGGAAGCATTTGTGTATATGTATATGTGTGTGTGTGTGTGTTCACACTAACCCTTAAAGCCAGTATACTTGTTTTCCCTTGGCTCTTGAATCATTTTTCCTACAGTAGAAACTAAGGAGGAAATAGCTATTCCTTTATGATACCTCAAAGTTAGAACTCAGTCCCTTTTGTATATCAATTTATCCTCATTATTGGGTCATAGCCTCAAGTAAATACCTTCTTTCCACAGGGATACAGGAGCATAATTTATTTGGTAAATCCTTATTAAAATTTCACCTAGGAAGGTACTAACTAAAACTAAATAGCTCTGCTAAGCCAAGTCATAAGATAATAAAATAAAACCCCCAATTAGAACTTACTCTTTAGACACAATTTTTAATGCCCCATTTCTAGCACTTCAACTGCAGGCTTTAGTTTCATCCATTTCCTCCACAATTGAACACAATTATCTATGAACAATGTGCACTCTGTTGAGGATGGTTTGAGCTAATTTTAGCCAAGTCTGAACATTTTCTCCATTGCTTCAGTTGTAACTAATTTTAAGAGTCCAGTGCTTATGAGGAATAGTGTTTTGTTTTTCAATTTTCCCCTCAGTTTATCAAATAAGAATGCAGTAAATATTCAAATATTTCCACAACCCCTGAAATATCCAAATTAACAAATGGCTGTCAAGGAAACAGATCAGTATTTAAACAAAATGCCTTAAGTTGTCTATGAACATCCACATCTAGCAGGTGAGAAGCAGTTTAGAGGTATTGTGTACACACAGGCAAGTTCCTTGAGACACACATTTTTAAGAGACAAGGACTACTACAGAAGTAAAACCAAGAAAATTCAATTTAAAATTTCAAAAGACATTGAAAATTCACTTAATTCACTTAATATAATTTTTTCCAAGCCTTTCCATTTCCTAACAAATGGGGCAATGTCATTCTTTCTGATGGAAGCATAAAATTCCATTGTGTATATATGCCACAATTTGAAAAGTTAAGAATTAAGGAAGGAATTTATTCTTCTCCATGGCTGTGATAAATGAATCTAAATCTAGTAGACAATAACCAGATTATTATCTCTCATGGTATCTTTAGGGATAGACATTCAGAAAGAATGACGGCTGGAAGAATTTGGCTTAGGGTTTCTTTGAGGCCACAGACACTGGCTGGAGCCAAAACAACAGAGCGTAAGACCATCTGATAGCTAGCTTGTCTTTCTTCCTCTGTACGTAACTTGGGGCTTCTATAAGTGAACTCTCTACAGATTTGTCAGTAGAGAAGGCAGCCTCAAAGTAGTCAGGCTGCTTCCATGACGGTGAGTACTGCAGCTAAAAGAAAGCGGGCACTGTAACATGGCCTTGTCTTTACTGGAAAGGAAATATACTTTTTTTAGGGGGAGGGGTCGGTCGTGAGAGCTGAACTCTGGGCCTAGGCGCTGTCCCTCAGCTCTTCAGGTCAAGGCTAGCACTCTACCACTTGAGCCACAGCTCCACTTCTGGCTTTTTTTCCTGCTTATGTGGTGCTGAGGATCGACCCCAGGACCTCATGCACGCAAAGCAAGCACTCTACCACTGAGCCACCTTCCCAGCCCGGAAACACACTGTTTATGCTATAAAAATGTCTAGACTTTAAAGTCACACCGCCTCATCTCCTCTACATTCACCACATTCCACCTGGTCCAGGTGAGTCACAAGTCTCCTCAGGCAGCAGCTAAAGTGAGCTGGACTTCCTGATGGGGATGTGGCAACATTCCATGCAAGCATATGGTGTGATATATAATACTACAACCATCTTTAGAATAAACTATCAGCCACCAACTATGACCCACTCAGAACTCACATGGAGAGAACCACAAAGGAGTTGCCAGGCAACAAAGCAGTTTATGAAATACAACACCTCTTCCAACATTCTCATCCCCCTTGATCGGCCCTTACCCTTACTTGTCTTACTTTTATAGTATATACAGTGAATTCTTTACTGCATTCTCCCCACTTCTCCCCTTACTTTCTTCCCTTGCATGAACCCACTCCCTGGTGCTTATCTGTGGGGCTTTGCCTTTCTCTTTCTAAGGAGTTACATTATTTAAATTCTCCTTAGAGACTATTACTCTTAAAACCACTTGCATACCACCCAACATGTGTATAGGCAAATTCTAGCTACTACAAATGAGGAAAAACAGGCAACCTTTGTTTCTCTTACTTCACTTAACACAATTTTTCCCAAGTCTTTCCATGTCCTTAGGAATGGTACAATATAATGGATGAATGGATGAATTCTAATGGATGAATAGAATTCCATTGTGTATATATACCACGTTTTCTTGATTCATTCATTCATTGAGGCTATTTGCACTGATTCCATATCTTGACTATGGTGAATAGTAGTACAGTGAATGCTTTACTGAAATTTTATTTGTGATCTCTTGGATAAATGACCAAGAGTGGAATTGCCGGGTTAGGAAGGCAGAGACTGGTAACCATATGAAGATTTTCAACATTAAGTGCCAATTAGGAATTTCAAATTAAAACAGTTACAAAGTTAGGTATAGTAATACATGTCTATAATCCCTGCACTTGAGTGACTAAAGCAAGAAAGGAAAATCAAGAGTTGAGGCCAACATAGGCTATATTAACAAGTTCAAGGTAAACCTGACTATACAATTAGATACTGCATCAATTAACCAAACAAGTAAATGACAAATGAGATACCATTACACACCTATGAAATTTACCAAAAATCCAACGTTTTGACACTAACTGATGCTGATGAAGAATGACAAGAACTCTCATAGTAGTGGAAATACAAAATGGTATGACTACTATGATAGACAGTTTAGCAGCTTCTTATTTTTTATTTTTTTATTTTATATACATATATTATTTTTATTGTGAAAATACCATACAGAGAGGTTACAATTACATGGACAAGATAATGAGTACATTTCTTATCAAGCATTGTTTCCTCCTCCTTCGTTTCCCCTTACCCTCCTTTCCCACCTCCCCCCTGCCCCCCATCACCACTCCCCAGGCCCTCCCTCCCGTGCCAAAGTTGTAAAGTTCATTTTTCCACATAACATCTTGTACACCTCATTGTTGCAATGGGTCCACCTGTATCCATATTTAAACCATTTGTTTTTTCCCTTCCCCTCCACAAATTATACCACCATCAAATACAGTGAAAACAGGGGTTATGCTATGGGGGAGGGACATACAAAGCAACAAAGAAATATTTTATAAATATGTTAGAAACAATAGCAAGAAAGAAAAAACATTTGAGTCCTTATCTTGAGGTTCATTTCACCTAACATCAACTCATCTGACGGTTTCTACTTGTCTCAGACATATGCTAGTTATTGCAAATAAGGAAAACCGTGGGACCTATGTTTCTTTAGGCCTGGCTTACTTCACTTAATATAATTTTTCCAAGTCTTTCTATTTTCTAACAAATGGAGCAATGTCATTCTGTCTGATGGAAGCATAAAATTCCATTGTGTATATATGCCACATTTTCTTGATCCGTTCATCTGCTGAGGAGCATCTGGGTTGGTTCCACATCTTAGTTATGGTAAATAATGCTGCAATAAACATAGTTGTGCTAGTAACTTTAGTGTGGTCTTGTTTGTGATCATTTGAGTAAATGCCCAAAAGTGGGTCATAGGGGAGCTCTATGTGGAGTCTTTTGAGGAGCCTCCATACTGTTTTCCAAAATAGTTGAACAAGTTTACTCTCCCACCAACACTACCGTAGGGTTCCATCTAACAACTTCTTATACACTAAAAGTCTTACCATGTAATCCAGAGATCACTGGGCATAGATGGACTTCTAAACTTTCAGCCTAATTTTGCTACGAACTTGAAATTGTTCTAATGAAATAAAGTCTATTTAAGACATAGAAGCTGGAGAGGACCACACCGGAACAGAGGCAACGAAAGGGAAAGAATGAGGGAAAGAGAGGGATTTATTTAGATTTTAAAAGATGTTTCTAAGTTTTAAGAGCATATCATATCCTAAGACCTGATTACTCCTGACCCAAAAATAAATTTATCAGTTTAACACAAATGCAGTCTCAAACTCTAATGAGACTTTGAAGCCTGAGAAAAATGATTTTAAAGTTGATCTTGGAAGAGTAAAATATTACCCAGAGGACTTAATCATAGTAAGAGGCCAAAGGATATTTTGTTTCCTAGGACCAAAGGAATTAGCAGAAGTAATGCATAAAGCAAATACAGAATGCCTAAGCTGCAACAAGCACTCAGTAACTGTCAACTCTTTATAATAAAATATTATTACTTTTCATTTAAGTCTCCCCAATGTGAGAAAGATAAAGTACCTGAGAGTGCCAAGTTCCTATAGCAAAGGAAATCAAATAAATAGCTTACTAACTAGAGGGAGAAGATGCAGGGGGATGGGTTTAAGACAGAAAGAAATAAGGTCATATTTGTGTGCTGGGTACATGAGTTTGCAAAGTGTGAGATGTGATGACCTTTTTGGTTTGCACTGTACAAAATAAATTAAGAAAATGATAGCAAGTTTATATACAGTTACTAAAGGTTATTCTACAAAAGCAGTCATTTGGATACAATCAGGGCCATAAAGAGCCAAATTATCCAACTTTTATAATTCACTCTCAACAATGGTGCTAAGTTAGTGGTATCAAAACTTAAATTCAAGAATAGTTACTTGGCCTGGAAATTCTCTTACACTCTGATAACATGAATCTGGAATGTTTTCTATATTATAGACAATTCTATTAAAATTTCTTCTCAACATAACTTATCCTTGTTTTTTTAAAAAAAACTTCCATTATTCCACATATTAAACCTTACTGATTGGTTTAATATAGAATTTTTCAACACATTTTCTCCTGAGATGTGGATTAAACCAGCAACTCTCACCGTCTCTTTACTCCTACACTAAGTTTTCACGCCAAAGAATTATTTTTCACATTGATTAAACACATGCATCTTTAGTAATACACCTTTTTGTTTGCTTATTTGTTTGTTTGTTTGTTTGAAATGGGATCTTACCATGAAGCTAAGGCTGCCCTGGAACTGGAAATCATTCTGCATTAGTCTCCTGAATGCTGGAAGAACAGACATGTTCTACTATGCCCAGCAGCAAGACATTTTTAACAAGAATCTTCTTAAATGTGTGGAATGTAATAATAGATCTCATACTATTTCTCCAGTTCAAAACGTAAAAGCTATTTGTCCATGCACTAGCAATATCCTTTCAAAAGAAATATTCAAGATGGTGTGGAACGTTAATTTGGAGAAAAATAATAGAAAGACACACAATTGAAACTAAAATATTTTATGACATATCACAGTGTCTGAGAACCACTGACCTGCAAAGTTAGTCAGTAAAACTGAGAGATGAAGCTCATGTGTGCACACACACTTGTTTGGGTGGATATTTGTGTGTGTTCTGTATGTATGTACAAGTATGTATCTGTATGTGTATATATGTAGTGTGTGTTTGTGTTTGTATGTGTGTGCATATGTATATCTCAGTGTCCTTGTAGGTTAATAGTGACAGATATATTCTGCTATTAAAAAAAATAAAAACACAAGTTTTTTTAAATCAATTGCTAACATAATTCACACAACGCTGTCAATGTACAAGGATCATTTAACAATAAATTCTGGTTGATTTCAAGTCTACAATACGCAAAACACTCCATTACTGATCTATGCAAACTAATTCTATCCCCTTAATGACTAGAAGTATAATTAAAATCACTACTGACGCTCTCATTTGCCATCTTCCAGGGGATAACCTGTCTTTGTGACATACTCTCTGCCCAAAATTAAACCAGTTATCAGACTCATAAGCACCCGCTTTCCTTAGAAGGAAGATATGGAAAGAAATCCTCAGCATCTGTTATAACCTGTGGCAAACATAAATGTCTCTCTCTAACACCATGCTGGGGAAAAAAGCCTACAAGGCACCAGCCAGGGCTGGAATGTTGACATTTCTAACCTGGATCCAGTTCCCTCTTCTAAGCATAGGTACACACATTAGAATTCTGCCCACCTAAGTCTACACTCTTAGAACTCACCAAAGTGTCTAATCCACTGCAGCTACTCAACAGCCTGTTAAAGTAGTGAATAAGTAAAGATAGGCATAAACCCTATCATATCTCTTAGATGGCAACTGGTCAACTCAATGACTTCCTCAAAATTTTTAAATGTGTGCTGTTGAGAAATTTACAAAGACAGAAGTAGGAAGAAATAGATAAGTAGATAGATAGATAGATAGATAGATAGATAGATAGATAGATAGATAGATAGATAGATACATACATACATACATACATACATACATACATACATACATACATACATACAATAAAATTAATCTGAGTCCAATTAGGCAATACTGTTCTGACTTGTTCTGGCTTGTTTATTACAAGAACAGGAATAAAAAATCTTGCCGTTATAACTTTTTTCTTTTGTTTTCCCCCTTTTGGTTATCCACTGTTGTCACTTTTTTTTATTTTGGTACCCTTTGTATTATATATAAGTTTATCTGATTTGGGGAAGGGAAGGGAAACCACAGAAATGGTGAGCCAAAGGACAATGGGTGAACCAATGCAACAGTAATATTCACAAGACACTATGTTGGAAATTAACTTTCAACTTGGGGTGGGGGAGTTGGGGGCAGGGAGGGAAAGTAGGAGAAAGAGAGAAAGAAAAAGAAAGAGACAAAGAGAGAAAGAGAAAGAAAGAAAGAAAGAAAGAAAGAAAGAAAGAAAGAAAGAAAGAAAGAAAGAAAGAAAGAAAGAAAGAAAGAAAGAAAGAAAGAAAGAAAGAGCGAATGATTAAGAGTTAGTATCCTGTCTGGCATTTCATAGCTCTTTAATAAATAGCATAGTACCTTTAAAAAAATCTTGGGGAAAATACTAAAATCCCTCAAAAAGGCAGAAGTCATGAAGAAGCACAAGGTAGCCACTGGCAGAGCTGGAAAATGGACCCAAGGTGTCCAGTTGAGCCATGCTTTTGTCACTACAGCGAGCCACTGTCGGTGTTAATGAACTGCCTTAAGCTAAGAAAGGGCTGCCTTGCCCCAGGAGATGATGCAAATCTACCCTGAGAAAGTCAGGAAATCCAGCACCAAAAATTAAAAAAATAATAATATTAACTGAAGGCTAAAGACCAGCCCCCTATTTCAAGGCAAGACCGGCTCTGTGCTGTAGAGAACTCCCAGAGGAACAAGGTGAAAGCTTGTCTGTGGGTGAGGTCTTGCCACACTCACTCCAGTCCCGCCTCCCCACAAGGCCCAGGCACAAGAGCTCTTACCTCAGCCTCTGCCTTTGAGTCTCCACCCTCCACATGCTTTAAATGTCAGTCCCAAGACTCCGCAATGAGTACAGTAGTGAACAAGACAGCCTCAGCTCTTCTACCTGAAACTTCTAGATCTGGGAAGGCCAGCACTAGATATGTGGACATCAAACAAAAAACAATGACACCGACATATTTCATTATAATTTTCAGGGAAGGAAAAAGACACTATCAATGAGACATAGAAGCTGGAAAAACTAAACAATGGCTCCAGAGGGATGATAAAAATCTTACCTATTTACCACTGAAGATACCAGATAATCAAATCTGAGGAAGAAAAGAGTTGATTTTTTTTCCTCCTTCTGTGTTACTTGGGCATTGCTTTGGTGCTGGGGTATCATTTATTTCCCTTGTAATATTCTTTCTTACTTTTGTCTTAATTGAAGAATAGGATAGATAGATAGATAGATAGATAGATAGATAGATAGATAGATAGATAGATAGATAGATAGATAGATAGATAGATAGATAGATAGATAGATAGATAGGTAGGTAGATAGACAGATTTACCTGAACATCAGTGACTCACCCTGTAATCCTAGCTACTCAGGAAACTGAGATCCAAAAACTGTAGTTCAAGGAAAGCCCGTGCAGAAATGTCCCCGAGATCCTATTTCCAAACTAACCAGCAATAAGTCAGGCTGAAGGTATGGTTCAGGTGGTAGAGCCTCACCTGAGCAAGTTTGAAGCCCTTAGTTCAAATCCCAGTACCAACCAAAACAGCAACAAAATACACATACGTGTATATTGTTTTAAATAAGAAACTCAGAAAATGTCTACCCATAGAACTATTCATGTACAAGGATAAGTAAATAGATACATGGAAAGTACATGCACCCCAGGCAGGAAAATATGCCAAAAACATGTATTCTTAGTTCTTTCCACAATGTCAGTGAATTTATACAACTTTCACCCCCATTTTTAAAAATGTTTACAAGTTGAGAACATCCTTGGAAAACAAAGATGCAAAGAGTACAAAGCAGTGTCCATTTGCTGAGCAAGCAATTTCTAGTAATTGGATAAGCAATTGTTATGGCTGAGTAAGAGTACCTTCCTAGGACCTCCAAATTTTTTTAATTAGGTGAGAGGATCCAGGAATCACCCCATATATGCATATATATGAGCCCAAAGAGCTTCATTTCAAAGGAGAAAATTAAATACAGATGCATGTGCAGGTGTCTACACTGAAGGTTCCACCTGAAAAGAACTGGCAGCTTTTATACTGTCTTCAAGCAATTTAGCATCCTGTTGCTCTGCATTTTTTTAGGAGACACAGTTTACTGTCTACGTCTCTGGGATTTTCTGTTTTGAAAATGCTCTGAATGAGGAACTCTTCCCGGAGGAGTCACCACTACAAATTTTCTTTGGCAGAAAAACCTCTTAGAAATACCTTTGGAATTATGCCCAAGAGAAAGATTTTTATACTACTGCTAGTATCTGTCTTGGCAAATCACTCTCTGAGTAGACATTTGAGAGTATTTTAGAACGTGGAAGTAGCACTGATTTCTTCTGGTTCTGCAAGCTAGTACTACTGGATCTCTTCTTTCCTTCATCATGCTCAGATCAACTAGGTATATGTTCCTCTTTCTAGAACAGCTACCAGAGAAGAAAAATAATAATCCATATGGCGATCATACAAGGGAACTATAGCATCTTGGTCTTTTGATTCAAATAGACTAAATGTCAATTCTCCGTTTCTCTAGCTAAGTAAATTTGAAGAAGTTATTTAATTTCATTGCATCTCAGTTTCTCCTCTGTAAAATGAAGAGATTAGTAGAAGTAATTTATCAGATAAAATGTAATCTTTAACCCACAATACTTAGCATAACTGTTCATGGTATCAGAGGTATTTACAGCCAACATGTAATCAGCTTCCAATGTTCATCTATGATAGGCCATACATTATACCATTCCTGCACCTGTGAAGTCAACTTTCTATTAGAAAATTATCTAGAGCCAGGCACTGGTGGTTCACACCTGTTGCTAGGGAAACTCAGGAGGCTGAAATCTGAGAATCATGGCTTTAAACCATCCCAAGCCAAAAAGTCTGTGAAACTCTAATCTCTAATTAATTACCCCCCCCCAAAAAATCCAGAAATGGAATCATGGCTCAAGTGGCAGAGTATAGTCTTGAGCAAAACAGCTCAGGGACAATGCCCAAGTTCTGAGTCCCAGCCAAGACTAGGGGGGGGGGGAAGAGGAAGGAAAGAAGGAAGGAAGGAAGGAAGGAAGGAAGGAAGGAAGGAAGGAAGGAAGGAAAGAGACAATGATGTCGATGGTAAAGATGGTGAGCATGTCGATGGGGTAAGTGGTAGTGATGATATTAAAAACAGAACACAAATAGGAAATACTATGCACCCCAGTGACATGTCCCTCAAAGTTTCATCTAAATCCTCTTAAAAGGATTGTGTTGTAACTGAGACTTAACTAAGTCACTTTTAGGGTTGAGACTGAGTTAAATTTTATCCTCCGTTCTGTAACCTCAAAGGGCTTCCTAAGCTAATTAAGGCTATAAACCAGATGGGAGGAAAACTTGGCCTGCATCAGAGAACAGCTCTTTCCAAGCACTTTTGCCTATAATTTTCAAACAAGCATTGTAATTGCAAAGAAAGGAGAAGCCAGCATTGCTAAGCCTGACTTTGTGTTCATTACCCGTTGCTATTATCCACTCATTAATGCTGGTCCTACAACGGGCAGCAGCCCGTGTGGCCTCATCCTAGTTGCTAAGCTCAAGTGCAATGGAGAAAAAAATATATGTCATTAAATATTACATGCTACACTAATTCTCACCAAGCACTTGGAAAGTGCAGTGCCCTCTTTCTGGAGTGTACCTGCATGGATTAAAGTCCAACTTGAGTCTCCCTGTTCTGTAAATAACTTTAGTCAGCTTATAGAACTTCCTTGAGCTTGGAATTGTTGCCATGTTAAAGATGGTTAATAGTAATAATGTCTCGCTAATAGAGTTATCAGGCTTAGAGAGATCATCTGCGTCAATTACTCAGCACAGAATTGACTCATAGGAAACACTTAGCAGAACTTAGTAGCTGCTACTTCATAATAATCATTCTCTTAACCATCAAAGAAATTCATCAGGAGCCGGGCAGCTAGTGGCTCATGCCTGTAATCCTAGCTACTCAGGAGGCTGAGATAAGAGGGTCACGGTTCAAAGCCAGCCCAGGCAGGAAAGCCCGAGACTCTTATCTCCAATAAACCACTAGAAAACTGGAAGTGATGCTGTGTCTTAATTGGTAGAGCACTCGCCTTAAGCTAAATAGCTCAGGGACGGTGCCCAAGCCCCAGAGTTCAAGCCCCATGACCAAAAAAAAAGAGACAGAGAGAGAGACAGAGAAAGAAAGAAAGAAAGAAAGAAAGAAAGAAAGAAAGAAAGAAAGAAAGAAAGAAAGAAAGAAAGAAAGAAAGAAAGAAAGAAAGAAAGAAA
>NW_012267228.1:28380237-28395730 GCF_000151885.1 Dipodomys ordii | reverse complement strand
GAAAGAAAGAAAGAAAGAAAGAAAGAAATTCAGCAGGACTCTAATAGATTTTTTTTTTGGTCTGTTGTGGGGCTTGAACTCTGGGCCTGGACGCTGTTCCTCAGCTCTTCAGCTCAAAGCTAGCACTCTACCACTTGAGCCACAGCTCCACTGCTGGCTTTTTCTGCTTATGTGGTGGTGAGGAATGGAATTCAGGGCTTCAGGCATGCGAGGCAAGCACTCTACCACTGAGCCAACTTCCCAACCCCCTAATAGATTTTTTTAAGCCACCACTTGTCAGAGGGGGGAAAAATGGAATCTCTAAGTTGTCAGAAGAACAAAAAGTAAGAAAGTTAGTAGAGTTTCATTTTAAGTATTGTTCTCATAAACTCAAAGGAGAGTCTCGTATTTTCCTTACAAATAAGGTGATATATACACTTTAAGTTAGCATCTTGCCTTCTACAATAAATTGATTCCCAAAGGAATAATTTGCATCAAGTTTGCCAAAAGGCCAATTTTTATTTTACTTATTTATTTGACAAAAGAAGGCCAACGGTAGGGAAAGACTTAAATTTCTCCAAGTCAGGTTTATTGATCTCCCTCTAAGTGCATTATCAGACTAAGAAGTATAGTCACCCTTCGTACCAGCTTCATACCAGGTGACTCAGCAAGCCAACGAAAACCCAACGGCTTTCATTTTCACTTTAGGAAGTCTGTTTTCTAAGTCAAGGTAAATCTCTCAGGTTCTCATCCTGGATTTCTCTGTCAATTAATCCTGAGATACCACACTGTATTAAAATGCCAGTGAAGGGGGGGAGGGGCAATTGATGTACATTGTATTAATTTTTAAGTTAATCTCTTAATCTCTCTATTCCCTAGGATGTGCTGTGGTTTGGATTAGGATTAGGTTAGTCCCTCACAGGTTAACATTTGAGAAGATTAGATTGTAGAGCAATGGTACTGACAAGAAGAAGGATCCTTAAGAGGAAGGATTCAGTGGGAAGTGATTAGAATGGGGAAACCACCCTTATGAATGAACCAATGTCTACATCAAGAAACGGGATTGGGTTCTCTAAAGACTGGATTAGGTCTTATGGAAATTCTTGTGGATTGTTCTAAAGCCATCCTGACCCCTTCCCCTCTGTCTCTCTGGCCCTGTGACTTCTCTTTTGCTTGTACCTGCTTCCGTTTCCACTCTTTTCACATGCCTAGAGCTGAAGGTGTCCCTCACCAGAAGCCAGCAGAGCTCAGCCATACACTCCTTGAGCCTCCAGGACTGTGACCTAAACAAACCTCTCTTTGTTCTGAATTGCCGGCCTCCAGTTCCGTTATAACAGAAAATGAACTAGCACAACGGTTTCCTTTGCTTCACCATTTGTCTTCTAAACATTTCAGATAAGGCAAATCTCCAGATTCACTTTGGGATGACAAAGGTCCGCAATCACCTACAGACAAAAGTCTGTAGATTTGTTTAATGCAGTCACTTTATCTTTTCAAACTGAAATATTTTGACATTTCTGAAGTAAATGTCACAAGAGCCACAGCACAACTCTGTTTTGTTTCCTCTTGCTTGAAGCTACAGTTGAATTTGACAGGTTCCCCAGTTACAAAGTCATTTTTTTAGCTCCAGGAGAACATCACACTTGCTCTTCTCCGACCATCACCCACTAAGTGGAGCTGCCCTTCTCCTCTGAGTATGTCCAGCACTTGAAATCTGTCATTTCATGTTCTTTCTAAAATGATAGCATACCTAGGCAGCTTCACAGTTGTATGTGACAAATAATCATTCTGGACAGAGAAATAGAAGCAAGCTGGTAAAAACCATACATAAAACGTGGAGCTGCTCCACTGTGATACACAATGGTAGACACACAGCTGTTCCATGAAATGTCACTTCAGAGGAAGTCCACGGAAGGAAGCAATATTTAGCCCTCGTTTATCTCTGAGTCTCCCAGATCAGGAAAGTAGGAACATTTCAAAGAAGCAAGAAACCTGCTCTCTGGATCTCACAGCAGGTAGAGAAGGACATCTAATTAACTAGTAGCCTGCTTCTCTTGATAAAATATGAACATCACACATCAAGATTGAATAAGATTCCCATTAGCTTAAGGAAAAGTTAGAAACCCCATGATCAGTTAAACAGGAGAGGATCAAAGATGATTGATACCAGGTATTTCATACATCAGAAAGGAACGAGAGGGAATAAGACTAGACACATTTATTGTTTTAAAAAAGAAAGAAGAAAAAGAAAAGAAAGAAAGAGAAGGCTTATCCCTCAATATGTCTAAGACAAGCAGAAAAAGTCATAAGCTATGTACATATGACCATATACAATGATGCTATGCGAAATGAACCCCAAGATAGGGACACAACATGGTTTTATCTTTCTTGCTGTTGTTTTTAATGTATTTATAATGTACCATGTGATTTTTTTGTTTCTTTTGTATGTTCTTCCTCCATGGTATAACCCCTGTTTTCCTTCAATAAATTTTTAAAGGAAGGTTTTAGGGGTTTTAGTGAATAAAAGTTCTATATACAATCCTAAAATAATATATTATGCATTCAGGAAACAGAGGAAGAAGCAAAATTACTTTGGTAACATCTATAATGTAATAAAATGTTTTATATTTTTAAAAATATGTACAACTGGCACCTATCATGTTTTATGAAAAAATTTACTAAAATCTGTCAGGTGTTGGTAGCTCACATTCATAATCCTACCTACTCAAGAGACTGAAACTTGAGGATTGTTGTGCAAAACCAGCCCAGGCAGAAAACTCCATAAGACTCTTCCAATTAACCAGCAAAACAGAATGCCAGAAGCAGAGCTGTGCTCAAGTGATAGAGCATTAGCCTTAAGTAAAAAAGTTGAGGGACAGAGTTCAGGCCCTGAGTTCAAGCCCCAGGACTGGCACCAAAATAAAACAAAATAAAATCCAGGTGGTATATGTGGTGTGGGTAGGAGGGAGTTTGGTTCTCAGCCTCCATCTAAAATCACTACAAAATCCTTAGGGATGACATCTGGGTTAAAGATATAATGGAAAGATTAGGACTTTGAGATCATCATGTTCTGATCCACTCTCCTTCAGGAGTTGTAGATCTGGAAACACTGTCTCATAGCAGTAGTACAGCCATCCAGTTCAGCATTCTGAATCTGTCTTGGCCACAATGATGTCTCTTATTTCTGTGCAATTCTACCCCATTCATAGGTCAGAGGAACCTTCAATAGGCAGATTTTTCCAGCAAGAAATTATTGCAACTTGCTATTTACAGATATCCTTGTTTCATTATTATTTACTGGTCCTGATCTATACTCATCTCAACAGGGAGACCACTCACATCACAAGCTCTGTTAGCTCATTCCACACCATCAGACGCCAACACAGGCTGGGTATTGCTATTACTCTCCAAGAATAATGTGTGAAAATGCTAACTGTTCTTCCCAGGGGCACTTCTTGTATCCATTTAATGACCCAAGAATTTGATTTGTATTTCAAATGATCTCTTGTGACCTTGGGGAAAAGTTCCTGGAGGAGTTGTTAATAGAAAAGGAGATTTTTTTTTTCCCAAATGAACAGAATAACTACCTAAACCATTGAGAAGGCAGAAAAGTAGAGACAAATTGCATTCCTTGTTGATTCCAGTGGTTTTCCCATCAGTCCCTCGATGGGACCTGGAGAACAGAGAGCATTTTCAGGGTAAACCAATCTAAAATCTTTCTTTGTACTTAACTCCAGCGATCCCAATCAAATCTCTTTTCTACATTTCAAACACAGACATACACCATAGCATCTTCTGCTGGGTTTTATTTATTTATATATTATTTTTCACTTCAGAGGCAAAAATCCCCAGGCTAACTACCAGAGATTTTTAAGGAGTCTGAAAAAGTCAATACCCTGAAAGAATTCACACTTAAGGATACTTGAGTTTCAGAAAAGCAATATTTTGATGTCTGCAGTCAATAAACTGGTCAGCATATCTAAGTGGTTTCCTAACATAATAAACCACGCACTTTAATGAAATGTAGACAGAAAAATAGTTCCATTCATAGTTCCTGATTTCAACAGAAGTGTCTATGTCAGGTGGAGAATGAAGACTTTCAAATCTCAAAAGCAGTAATAGTGATGGCAGGTGAAAATTAAAGTAGCACATGACCCATACCGTGGAAGAGGCAAGCAGACTGCCCTGTGAACTTGATTTAATCTCCTTGGAGCTCAGACATGACCCAGCCCTGAAAAACAATGGCATAGTCTTACCATGCACCAACACATCTTGGGTGCAATGGATAGCTGCCTATATGTCCCAGAGTATCGTTGCTATTTGCAACGACATATCTTCTGGAATTGGACACTATCGGCTCATTATTCTAAAAGATGTAGATGAAGAGAAAGGGGAAGTATGAATCCCTCACTCTGGAAAAATGTTAACTTTTTCTTTTTTTTTTTTTTACTCTTTCTATGGTTAAAAAAAAGAAGAAAAGGAAAAAAGAAAAATCAGTAGCAACATGAGCTCCTATATGACTAGAAATTCCCCCATTTACAAATGTGGACCCTTCTAGGTCTCTCAGCATCTTCGACAAATGCAGTAGAAACCTGCAGGACTAGTCTTGACAAACCTTCAAGGAAGGTCAGTTAGAAACACAGGGTTTTGTTTCACCTGAAGCTCCGCTGTTCCTTAAAAGAGACCACAGGAACTCAGTGTGAACTTGGGCTTTTCTTTCCCTGTGTGCTTAGCTGGCTGTTTCTTAGCAGGTACAGTAGCAGACACCTACAGAAATTCTTCTCTGCAGTTCATCCAGCCGCTTTTCCAGAAAACATGGCTCCTGCTCAAGAATTCCAAGTCAAATTCAAGCAGCCTCTTTTCTGCTTCTCCTTAAAGTGTATCTGCCAAAAGACTTGAATTTCCTTAAAGTCCTTATGACAATGAGAAAGGGTATGGCTGAGGCATTTAACTAAGTCACACATGTGTTAAAGTCCCATGTCTAGAAATGGGAGTCTAGATTTGGTGACTTGAAATGTACACACATGGTAAGAAACACAAACTGCTGTAGACTGTGTGCTGAGTGCCCCTCTTCCATCTACTCAGTGAGTATCTGAGCCTCAGGGAGCTCCTCATCTCGTTTTCTCCACATTGGGTTGACTCTTTGCCAGAGTATTATGTGTTTTTTGTGCTTTTTTAAATTGCATGGCCCCTAAGCTCAGCTGTGCACATTATTGCTTAGCTAAGGAATTATTAAGGATATTTTTACTACACCTAATTTTAGCCTTAAGCCTTGATTGTATGCCCCCCCACCCCCGTGAGAGAGATTTTTATGTGGTGGGTTTATTTAATGCAACCTCTTAATGCTGACACTGCAGAGAGGGATAAAGGAATTACATAAATCATTCTAAAATTAGACAGGACGTCACAGCACTGGGAAGACTACAACAGAAAACAGTGGGTTGAGGACCAGCAGATGAGGTCAGTTGTGTTCAGGTTAGTATGGCCATTGGTAGAAGAAAGAATTGCAAAAGAAAGGGGTGGGATGGATCCATTTTGTACTTAAAGGAAATCACAGAAATTAACGCATGAAAATGAAAACTTAAAGCAGGGCCCCAGTGGCTCAAGCCTGTTATCCTAACTACTCAGAAGGCTGAGACCTGAGGATCATGGTTCAAAACCAGCCCAGGCAGGAAAGTGTATAAAACTCTTATCTCCAACTAACTACCAGAAAACCAGAAGTGGAGCTGTGGCTCAAGGGGTAGAGCACTCACCTTGAGCTGAAGAGCTGAGGAACAACATAAGCATGTCTCCAGTAGAAGGATCTCTCCTCCACATGGTGATTCAGAATTTAGTCCCCGTCCACCAGTGTCTGTGCCATTCCTCAGAGCAAGAATAAGCTAACAGGCATGTCTAGTGTGTACCTTGATAAGACAGGAATACTTATTACATCTTTAAAGGATTATAAAATATGTTTTAATACACAAAACATGTGTATTGACTATCTCACAGAGCTGAAACTATTAACTGCCTGGCATTTTCCAGAAGGTTCTGGAATATTTCCCTGAGGACCTCCTTGTCTCCTGCATCCCACACACATCCAGAGAAGCATTGTATCAGGGAGCTCCAACCCCGATTTGCCCACTTCTGCTCTCCATTAGCTGTGATGCAATCACACAAACATAGACCAAGTGACACCGGAAGGGACTCCAGCTCTGTGTGTAGGAAGACAAGCAAACCGGGTGTTGCTGAAGAGCTAGCCATTTCTGAACATCCTGTGAGAGGCTTCTGATTTTCTCCAGACAATGGGGAACTAGCTGTGAAAGGTTTTCAAGAGAATTGCAGGGCCATGACAGCTGTTCCAGAACTCTCCTTGTTGAAGCAGTGACAGCAGCTCTGGCAGTGAGCAGATCGGGCATTCTCCTCAGGAAGACTCAGGACAACTTCAAAGTCACCTGTTTGTCAACTAGCTATCACCACAAGTCTATCAACACCATGGGAATTTTTTTTAACTCTGGAAAGCACTAACTATAGAAAGTGGGAGTTGTGAGAATTTATAAACACAGTGGATTCTTTATCAGCTGGTATCTTGAAAACATCAATAGCACAGTATAATTCAAAACTAAATTTCTTTCCATATACAAGGATAGCTCTGATGTCAGGAGAAACAAGGACGTCACAGAATTCACTACTCAGGGTCTCTCTTCAGTATGTTCTGAAATAAACCACAATGGTCATAATGCTTTCTACTTCCTCCTGCAACATCAGCTGTGCAACTTTGGGAAAATCTGGGTCTGCCTTAGTCTCATCATCTAATCCAGTGACTGGCATGACACCAGCCCTCAAAACATTTTCTCTGTTGTCATCATTATTATTATTAGCATACCCATGTATGGTCTCTTTCATTTGGCTTTGTATCTTATATTAATTGTACAAAGCAAGGGTTGAAAGTTTTCCACACCTACATGTTAGATATTTTGATCATCTTCACCAGCCTCATTGTCTCTCTGATTATATATACTTTCCCCTTTTTTAAAACTTTCTTGCAACTTGTTTTAAATGAGTTTCATGATTAAATGTTCATACTTCTATATGGTATACTTAACCATCTCCTACCCCTCATCCTGTTTCCTCTCTCTCAGCTCCCACTGGTTTCCCTCCTTCATCAGGCTCTCTGTCATGTTCACGTCCTATTCTAAAAGACAGACAGATAGATAGATAGATAGATAGATAGATAGATAGATAGATAGATAGATAGATAGATAGATAGATAGATAGATAGATAATTAAAGGGATGGGAAGGGGAAACAAAGAGGAGGCAACAATGCTTGATAAGAAATGTATTCATTGGGCTGGGAAGGTGGCTCAGTGGTAGAGCGCTTGTCTTGCATGCCTGAGGCCCTGGGTTCGATTCCTCAGCACCACATAAGCAAAAAGAAAAAAGCCGGAAGTGGCGCTGTGGTTCACGTGGTAGAGTACTAGCCTTGAGCTGAAGAGCTGAGGGATAGCGCCCAGGCCCAGAGTTGACGTCCCACGACCAGACCCCCAAATTTTTTTTTTTTAAAAAGAAATGTACTCGTTATCTTGCCCATGTAATTCTAACTCCTCTGTACGGTATTCTCACAATAAAAAATATTTTAAAATCTTCAGTTGCATCCATTTTTCTAAAATGGTATCATCCACCTTTGTATGGGTAAATGATACTTCACTGCATATATGTGTGTGTGTGTGTGTGTGTGTATAATCTTTTCATTTTCTTTTTTTATTTTATTTATTTATTTATTATTCAGTTCTTCATTTATTTTTTTTTAAATTTTATTTGTGAACATACTGTACAGAGGGGTTACAATAACATGGGCAGGATAATGAGTACATTTCTTACCAAGCATTGCAGCCTCCTCCTTTGGTTTACCCTTCACATCCCTTCCCAGCTTCCCCCCTACCCCCCCCCATCCCAATCTTTTCATTTTCTGAATTTGTTGATGTTCACTTAGCTAATCCTATAACTTGGTTATTGTGAGTAGTGCTACACTAAACCAGGGCATACAGGTATTTCTGCTGTCTGCTGAGTGTCTGCTGAGTTACATTTCTGTGGATGTGTGTGCCCAGGAGTGTGCCCAGCTAGATCATATAGTAGAGCTATTTGAATTTTTTGAGGAACCTTCACACTGATTTCCCATGATGCACTAATTGACATTTTACAACTGACTTACAACACTGCACCAACTTACATTTCCATCCCTCTGTCTTCAATCCTCTTCAAGATTTACTGTTGCTTTCTTAATGACAGCCCTTCTAAGTGGGGTAAGACTAAATCTCGAGATTTGGATTTGCCTTTCCTTTATGGCTAAGATTGTTGAACATCTTTTGCTTTGTTCATTGGCCCTTGTTCTTTTGTTGAATTCTTATGCCCATTTATAAATTGGATCTTGAGTTCTTTAGGGTTTAATTTTTTTGAGTTCTTTATATATTCTTAATATTAATTCCTGGTCAAATGAATAGCTGGAAAGATTTCCTCCCATTACTTGGGTATCTATTTGTAATGTATGCAGAAATTTTTTAATTCAGTGCAATCCCCTTTATCATTTCTTGCTTTTATTTTCTGAGCTATTTGAGTCCTATTCAGAAAGTCATTTCCTGTACTTGCATCTTGAACTGCTTCCCCCATGTTTTCCTTGAGTGGTGTAAAGTTTCATACCTTCCATTAAAGGTCTTTGATCTATTTTGAATTGATTTTAGTACAGGGCAAAGATAGAAATCCAATTTTAGTCCTCCCTATGTGTATAGTTATGTGTATATCTAATACCATTTGTTGAAGATGCTATCTTTTCTGCAACACATTTTTTGGAGTAAAGACCTCTGTTGAACAGAGATAAAGTCATTTATATCCTAGAATGCCTTACCAATAATGCATGATTTATAAATATTAAAATACATGGTTACAATTTGGTTTTTCATTTCAAATTCATGAAAGTTTAAAAATCAACTGCCTTAATTAAAAGAAATCTGATGTTCAGTTCACAAACAAGGTCTTATTGCCACTAAACTGGATATAGTTCATTATTCAAATACCTTTTCAAAATATGCTTTTTTTGTATGTGTGTGCCAGTACTGGGGCTTGAACTCAAGGCCTTGTATTTTTGTCCTAATTTGGGGGTCAGGTCTGTTTCTCTACAATTTAAGCCATGCCTTCAGTTCTGGCTGGTATTTTGCTAGTGAAGGGTAGATAAAAATTTCTTCAGGATTTGTCAACTTGAGCTGGCTTTGAACTATGATCCCATAACTCAGCCTCCTGAACAGCTAGAATTATACACAGGAGCCACTGAGCTCAGTTATGCTTCACATTGAACATATTAAACCTAATAAGTCACAGCTGAGAGTTAGTAGTATATTTATTTTTCACACGAAGATACCTGCAATTAGTCACATGAGGGAAAAAGGTGGTACATAAGTATTTTGACTGCCAAATGCACCTTTTGCTATAATACAAAATGAAATGTTCTAGTTATTTTAAATATGTATTATTAACTTCATAATTAAGGAATATAGCAGGCATCCAGTGAAGAATTACTGCTGCATAATAATTTTAATGAGCCTGATTCTGAGCTTCATAATCCAGATAACCTGTATCATCTTCCTTCAAAATTGAGATAGTGAGTATCTTAAACTGGGCTCCTCGGAAGCACATAAGCTTAAGACAAGAATTTGATTGCATATATTTTCTTTGCTTTAGAAGTTACTAAAGACAGAGCCAGGAGGAAAACCAGGAACTAAGACAGGGCAAGGAAAAAAGCCAACTTGCTAGGTTTTTATGACCAAGGAACAACTATAAGAAATGAGAACTTATTCCAGCTGCGGATTAGAAGAGGGTAGAACAGGCCTCAGGGCTGGTCTTTGTGAGGATATCTGAGGCACTGTCCCACCAGCCATAGCCAAAGCAACCCTCCTTGTGGTGGTGAGCATGTTGCTGAGGAGTGAACAATGTCTTCTGAAGTGCAAAGGAGAATAGTTTGTATGTTAAAAGTTAAAGATAAACAAAGGTTATCATCATGGGTACCCACATGGGAACACTTTTCTTCCACCCTAAAGTATATCAGAAATTCTGATTACCTACTGGTTCAGTTTCTCTGTGTGTGTGTGTGTGTGTGTGTGTGTGTGTGTGTGTGTGTGTGTGTGTGTGTGTGTGTGAGTGTGTGTGTAGAGTTATTATAAAGAAGTGGAAAACACAATGGCAGTCTGACAACTCCCCAAATCTTCAGGATTTGTTGTAAAGCTCTAGACCAATGAGAACCCATGGGTAGTTCCAGTTAGAAAACAGCAGGTCCAAGACTGAAAAGAACTAATATTTCAGTCAGAGCCTATTTGCAAGAAAATGAACACAGTCATATTTCAGCATGAAAGCCCTCAGGTAAGAAGTCTCTATTTCTTGGGGGAGGGCCAGCCCTCTGGTTCTACTTGGGCCTTCAGTGGATTGGATGAGGCTCATCCATCCACATAAGAGGGAACAAGTTACCAGGGACAACTCTGATATTGACTTAAATGTCAGTATCATCTCCAGACCCCTTTTAGATACACAAGGACAACATATGACCAAAAAGTAAAACCTGACACTTAACATCAATGTCACACCTATTTTGTGAATGCAGATAGCTACCTGAATTTTTGCAGAACTAGTACCCAAAATGCTTTCATTACTTCCCCTGTCTAAAAGAAAGAGAGAGAGACAGAGAGAGAGGAAAGAGAGAAAGGAAGGCAAGAAGGCAGGAAGGTAGGAAGAAAGAAAGAAAAGAAAGGAAGAAAGAAAAAAGAGAGAGAAAGGAAGGAAGAAAGAAAGAAAGAAAGAAGGAAGGAAAGAAATCAAGCATAAGGAAGAAAGAAAGAAGGAAAGACATCAAGCATAAGGGAGAATGTCCACCAGTTTGCACTAAGGAAACAAACACTCCACAGCAAAACAGGGTTTCTGCTGTATTTACTCTTTTGTGCTCAATCTTTCTGCCGGTGACATTCAACCAGCTGATTTTCAGGCCAGGGGGTCACAGGCCTGCAGAAAAAGATGCTTATTTCAAGGAGCCTTAAGTGGGCCATGATAGGAAGCTAGGTCAAGGTAGACACATTCTTTACTTGAGGTATGAAAGAAACCGTTTCATAATGAAGCATGAAGGCAGAGGCCAGCTGCTTAGTAGATAAACCTATTTTAGAAACTGTGATCTAAACAGCTCTGAAACTCAAATCCCTCCCAAAAAAAAAACACAAAAAGATACTGCCATATCGTTAATGGTTCATGCTTTTATTTATCTTTCTAAACACTGTTCCCCCACAGTTACCCCTGATACCCCTGTTGAACTCAATCAATCAAAAGAATCCAGTGCTCCTCAGTTGCACGACACATGTTTTCATTGAAAACAAATGAAAGGAGAGACTAGCTGCCTCTCTTATCTGAATAGATCATGCCATGTCTTGAGACATCTCACCAGATGTGCTATATTGCACATGTCTGTGTGGTGATAATAATTATTTATTTGTAGCATAAATAATATTTTTGCCCAGAGGTCTTTGGGTAAAAGGAGTTGGAGGGTTTATTTTGGGGGTAAGGGATTGAAGAGTGATTATTATTATTACATAAGTGTTAGATAACAAGAAGACATTAGCTATTTGAGAAGTGAAAGTCAGATGCATAAGGATTCCAGGCCAACCCAGGGAAAAAACGTTCATGAGATTCCATCTCAATGGAAGAAGCTAGGCTTGGTGGTTTGAGCCTATTGTCCAAGCTACCATGACAATCATTAATAGAAGAATTGTAGTCCAGCACTACAAAAACTGAGATCCCATTTCAAATATAATCAAATCACAAAAGGGCTGGAGTGTGTCTCAAGCAGTCAAGCACCTGCCTGCCAAGTTTGAGGCCCTGAGTTTGAAACCTCAGTACCACCAAATAAACAAATAGGTAGCAGACAATACTGCCCCTTCAATAAAGAAATCATTGCATTCACTAATTTCCACTTAGTGAAAAGCACTGAGTAGGTAGTCAAATCTTTACCTTTGCAAACATTAAGATAAAGCAATCTCAGTGTTGTTTATTTCTTTCTGGAAAAGTTAAACAAGTTTCCTATTTTTATTGGCCCTCAATTTTTCATGTTATGGACTACTTTGCTCATATAAATTACTTGCTTATATCTTTTGCCCACTTTTCTAATGAGATAATAATCTTTAATGATTTACAAAAGTTGTTTATGTATTTTCATTTTTTGGCTTCTTTTTTTTTTTTTTTTGGTCAGGTCCTGGGGCCTGAACCCTGGGCCTGGGCACTGTCCCTCAGCTCTTCAGCTCAAGGCTAGCGCTCTACCACTTGAGCAACAACGCCACTTCCGACTGTTTTTTCTTTTTTGCTTATGTGGTGCTGAGGAATCGAACCCAGGGCCTCAGGCATGCAAGGCAAGTGCTCTACCACTGAGCCAACTTCCCAGCCCTATTTTGGCTTCTTGAGTCCCTTTTTGTGCATGTATGTGCCAGTAGTAGTGCTTGAACTCAGGGTCTGAGCACTGTCACTATCTCTATCAAGATTGGCACTCTGCCACTTCATCCATGCCTCTACCTTTGGATTTCTGTTGGTGTTGGACATAAGAGTCTCAAGGACTTTTCCTGCCTAAGCTGGCTTCAAATTACAATCCTCAGATTTCAGCCTCCTGAGTAGCTATGATTACAGGCATGAGACAATGACCCTTTCATGAAAAAGAAGTAACTTTTTAAAAAGAAAAAAAAACAGAAGGGAAGGAGGGAGAGACAGGAAGGAAGGAAGGAAGGAAGGAAAGAAGGAGGAAGAAGGAAGGAAGGAAGGAGGAAGAAGGAAGGAAGGAAGGAGGAAGAAGGAAGGAAGAGAGGGAGGGAGGGAGGGAGGGAGGAAAGGAGGAAGGGAGGGAGGGAGGAAGGAGAATCGGGAGGGAGGTGGGCAAGAATAGACAGAAGAGGACAGGAGAGAAGGCCAACCCAGGTGAAGTGGACCTGGGTGGGACTGGGTGAGTAGAAATAGGGCATCTCTTCTGCCCAGCCCCTCCGGTTTTCATGAAGCACCATTTTGGAAATCTCCATGTAATGCACGCTGAGGGCAGGCAATTCCTTTAGGTTATTTGCCAGGAGTTCAGCTGGGATGGATGCTTGCTTGCTACAGGTGGCCAAGCGAAAACTGGAAGGTACCAGACAATTAATAACACACCCCTAGGGATGCGATTGTCAAAGTGTGACTCCAGGACTAGCAGCTCAGCATCACTTCAGAACTTGCTAGAAATGCAAATTCTGCAGCTGTAGTGAATCAACCAGATACCCCAGGGTCAATTTGCAACCTGCGATTTACCCATCTCCAGGTGTATGATGGACCACAAAGAAGAGAAGAAGGTGCTTCAGTCACCTGGAGGCTTGGCTCCTCCCTGGGGCGTTGGCTTTAGTGGGTCTGGGATGCACAGATGCTACTGATAACTGCTTCTCTGAGGCTGTTTAGACGTCCATCACCTGGCCTAAAGAAACCATGGCCCAGCACTAACCAGGCATCTGAGAGGCAGGTGGGTACCAGATTCAGGCTTCCACTTTTGCTGAACAATCTTATATGATTAGGTACCTTCTATAAGATTCCTACAGGGTCCCAATAGAGTTCAGTTTGGGTTGTCTCTAGCAGGGGCCAATTTAATCACACATTTTTGGTTTTTCATCTTTCAATTGCATCCTTCCAAACCCTATGCTCAAGTGTTCTGAAATCACTTCCAAAATCAAACAGCCTCCACAACTTCTTCTTTCATATTCTGTGCTTTTGTGAAGAACCTATGCTAAACTGAACCTGTGCCGTAGCATACAACATCCTGGCTGCAGATTTCAAGCATTCCTCACTGTGCAGCTTGCTCCCCAGAGTCCAGCAAACACATTTAATTGTGCTTCTGTGGTACTGGGAACTAATAGTCAGTAAAGACATCCCAACTTCTAGAACCATCCTCAAGTATGCTTCATGTGTATTAACATGAACATTTTTGTCTTAAATATTCTTTGATATTAATAACCACTGTATGATCAGATAGAAGTGCTCATGATAGAATGTATTTTACAAGGTAAATACAGAACTACTCCTGTAGTGCCCTTGAATGACTGCTAATCAAATAGAAGGCAATAATAAGACCCTTAATAAGTTTGCAATGGCTACTCTTTCCCAGAGATTCTTACTCTCAAAGAGCCTCTTACAATAATTTTTTTCTTTTCTTTTTTTTATTGTGAAAATACAGTACAGAGGGGTTACAATTACATGACCAAGATAATGAGTACATTTCTTATCAAGCATTGTAGCCTCCTCCTTTGTTTCCCCTTCCCATCCCTTCCCATCCTTCCCCCACCATCCCCACCTAATCCTCCTCCCTACCTCCCACCCCACCCCACCCCCGCACCAAAGTTGTAAAGTTCATTTTCGACATAACGACTTGTACATCTCATTGTTGCAATGGGTCCACCTGTATCCTTATTTAAATGATTTGTTTTTCCCCTTCCCCTCCACAAATTATACCGACATCAAATACAGTGAAAACAGCAGTTATACTGTGGGGGAGGGACATACAAAGCAACCAAGAAATCATCTTCTAAGGCCTCTTATAAAAAATTTAAGAGATATTAATTACACAAAGGTATTCTATGCCAAGAAAGAAATGCACAAAGGCCAGGAAAGGTAGCACATGCCTATAATCTCAGATACTCAGGAGGAGGACATCAGTAAGATCATAGTTCCAAGCCAGCCCAGGCAAAAGGTCAGTGAGATATCATCCCAACCAATAGCTGCATGTGTTGGTATACACCTGCCATCCTGCTATATGAAAGGCTATAGGCTTCCTGTATCGTGATCCAGGCCAGCACGGGCATAATAAACACAAGACCCTGTGGCCAAAAATACTGAATCCAAAAGGAGTTATATTCATGACTCAAATGTGCTTGGACCTGTCTAGCAAGCACAAGAGCCTTAGTTCAATCCTTACTACTGGAAGGAAGGAAGGAAGGCAGGAAGGAAGGCAGGAAGGAAGAGAGGGAGGGAAAAGGAAAGGAAATGAAAGGAAACGAAAGGAAATATACAAGTAATGTCAGGAAGAAAACAAATAAGAAGGTCACCTCAGATGAGAAACACAGGAAAGGAAAGCAAGTGGAACTAGTTCCCCTGCCAGGCCCAGACTTTAACACCCTGCTTTTAAAACTGCGATGGAAGAAGATAGAAGGAGCTCACACCAGTTTCCCACTGTATTTTATTTTCTGTCTTCTGGTCAGGATATTTTTCCTTAAACAGAGTATGGTAAAAGAAAGGAGATTCATCATAACCCATGAGAAGAAAAATGTAAAAGTCCCAGCAATCCCACTTTGGGCATTTACCCAAATGTTTACAAACAAGACCACACTAAAGCTACCAGCACAACTATGTTTTTTGCAGCATTATTTACCATAGCTAAGATATGGAACCAACCCAGATGCCCCTCAATAGATGACTGTATCAAGAAAATGTGGTATATATACACAATGGAAT
>NW_012267228.1:28249603-28377782 GCF_000151885.1 Dipodomys ordii | reverse complement strand
AAAAAAAAGAAAAATGTAAAAGCCTGCAGTCTGATGTTTTTAATAGAAAGCAAGAAGTGACTATGTTAGAAAGAAAGGACTTGGGAGCTGGGGGAGAGAAAGAGCCAAGCAGTCTGGGAAGGCAACATAATAAAAGAGGTGGTCAGGCTAGATAGAGAACTTGGGATCCCATGTAAAATAATTTACAGCATCCTGATGAGAGATAAGTCACCTTACCTTTGATTGTGGTTTTGGCCTAACTCATGTATTACAACTGATGACTGGAAACTCAGCGCCTTTGATTTATTTATCCATCAACTTCTTCAAGCCCAGACTAACCTAGAGGGATAACAGCCATGAGAAAACCATCTATCATTTTGAATTAAACACTTGTTACCAAACCGTGAAAATCAGGGTTTTGTTTTTTTCAATCTATGGCCAAGATCAATAATAAAAGACCACACTTTCGGAATGAGGTAACTGGATGGCAGCCACTAAATCTCCAGCCTTCCATGAACTTGAGTTTCAACTTTCAAAGACAATGAGATGTGGAGTTTGACAGCAAATGACCCAATAATCTTAATGTTGATGAGAAATTTGTTACTTGCTTAACTTAAAACATGGTTGCATGGCGAACATTTAAAAGGTTGTTTTGATTTTTGTCTTTAATACTTACTGATAAGTATGCAGAAAGAGATACTTAGAAGCTTTTTATTACCATATTGCCTATTACTGCTTCTGTGTTTAAAAAAATCTGCTTATTGCAAGCTGGGTACAGTCAATTTGTGCATATTGGATTTAATTTTCTAGTAAGCAAATAAAAATGCCTAAATGCAATTTACAGATCTTCTTTTTTTCCCAAATACTGTGTATGCACTCAGATTTCTAGTGCCATCTGAATGACCCCATGCTGAAAAGATTTCATTTTGCAACTTCTAAAATATATACAGAACTCATTAGGTGAAAGAAATGTAAGTCATAATTTATATAGGAAAGAAAATGCTCCAATCATAGCCCAATGATTTTATATAAGCAATATGTTCCTACTTCAAGAGCCTGACTACAAAATGAAGTCACATTTTCTTTGGTATACCAAAACTATTATATTCAACCCTTCCCTAGTTATAGATACTGACTACCACTTCTGTTCCCTTCTTCAAATGACCTTCAGCTCTTTCTGAGACTGTCCTAGGAGGCTGCTAGCTACCTGTCAATTCGGAGACAAGTTCCTTACCTTAAACCTTCCCTGCTAGTGGGTTTGTCATTCAGACTCTGCTTGCCAATGTCTCACCAGCTACCAACAAAACACGTGATGCAGCTGGCCTCTGCCAGTCACTGCTGCTGTTGTTAGTGTACTGGCCCTTTTGAAAGGACGTGGTACAGACAAAGACCTCTGTTAAACTCCCCAAAATGTCAACAATCTGTCATTAAACAGAGTTATGTGTATTCTAGCTCACTACAAGAAGAAGGGGGAACACCAATTGAGTCATCTCTGTATCTTAGAAGATAGGAATCTCAGCAGAGTATATTGTAGACCATAGGTCTTGGATTATGTAGTTTAAAACCTTTTCTTCACCGTGGGGAACTGACTGAAGATTTGGAGCAAAGTCTTTGACCTCAGACAGGATTGGTGGGTACAGAGATGAGTCTGAAAGTGAATCTTCATTAGGACATTGTTTGGAAAGCAAGCCATTTTTACCCGAGTAAGCAGACTTCTGTCTCTGATAAATTGATCAGTGAGAATTTCCTGAAGCAATCAGGTTATTTATCAGTGTACACTCTTGTCTTTCCCTCACAAAGGTTTCTTAAACAAAAAAATAAGTCATCGTAAGTGAACTAGAGCTTCATCTATGTCTTGTTGAAGTGTTGCTGACACCAAAGGTCTCAGTGACCTTCTCTAATATTTGACAGGCTCAGCCCTCCCTACATTTTAAAGACAAACTTCCTGTCCACCCCAGATCTATCCACCTACCCAAGGCAGTCCCTTCCCTTCCCCCAAAGCCTCTGAGAAGTTACAAACAGACACAGACAGACAGACAGACAAAGAGATTTCCTCTTGCAAAATTCAACATCCCTTCATAACAAAAATGCTAAACAAAAAAATGGCATATAAAGATATACTTCAATAAAAAAAAAGATCAGTTAACACAAGTGAGCATTTAACATTGTATCACTGGGGAAAACTGGGAATAAGGTAAGAAGGCCATTAATTGCCAGAGCAATTAAGAGTAGAGAAGGCATAAAGGGTCTCTACATTGGAAGGGAAAAGCCAGATTTTCATCATTTACAGATCGCATGCTCTTACACTAGAAAAACCCCAAAACTCTACCCCCCAAAAAAATCCTATTAGAACTAATAAACGAATTTAGAAAGTTGCAGGTTATGAAATCAATACACAAAACCATTAGCATTGTTGTGTGTCAAAAGTGAATTATCTGCAATAGAAATCAAGCAAACAATTCCACTTATAATAACTACAAAATACGTCTGTCGATAAATTTAATCAAGAAGGTAAAATAGCTCTACAATGAAGATTACTATAAAACATTGATAAAAGAAATTGAAGTATACATAAAACAGTTCAAAGCCATCCTGTGTTCGTGGGTTAGGAAAATCCATATTATAATTAAAATACTTTTCTGTATCAATGGAGATGACCATATAGCTTCTGTCCCTTATTCTGTTGACCTCATATATAGTGTTTATTGATTTGCATCTTTGCATCCTCAGGATAAATCCCAGTTAGATATGATGGATAATCTTTATAATGTGCTGTTAGACTTGCTTTGCTAGTATTTTATGATCATCAAGGTCCTAAAATTTTTGTTAATTTGTTTACTTACTTATATGGGTTCATGTATGTGCACTTGGTAGGGATGTCTATCTGTCTGTATTTTTGTGAGCTTCTCTGATTTTGTTTTAGGGTAATGTTGGCCTCAGGATATATTTGGAACAATGCCTTCTTTTTCTATTTTTTGGAATTACTAAATGAAAGTTGGTGTTAGTTCTTTTGTAAATATTTGGTAGAATTCAGCATCAAAGCCATCTGTCCATGGGATTTTCTTTGCTGGGAAGATTTTTTTATTACTGATTTAATCTTATTACTTGTACTTGGTGTTTGGATTTTCTATTCATGATTCAGTCTTAGCAATATGTATGCATCTAAAAATTCCCATTTATTGTTGATCATCACATTTGTTAGCATACAGTTGTTCATAATAATTTCTAATGAAATGTTATACTTCTGTGATATCAGGGTTCTAACATCACCATTTTTAACTCTGATTTCATCTATTTGAGTCAGCTTTTCTTAGTCTAACTAAAGATTTGTCTATTTTTGTTCAGCTTTTTCAAACAGTTCTCTTTTTTTGTCTTTCACATTTTTAGTCCTTATTATGCTTATTCTGCTTCACTCTTATTTATTTCCTTCTAATTTGGGGTAGAGTTTGTTCTTATATTCCTAGTTCTTTGAGATGCAGGAACAGAGTTTATCTGAGACCTTTCAATTTCTTTGACATGGAATTGGTTTCTGTAAACTGAAAAGAAAAAAGACCTTTTCTTGTATCCCAGAGTTTTGGATTGCTGAGTTTCCTCTTTCATTTATTTCATTAATTTTAAAATTTTCTTCTGGATTCCTTCCTTGTTTCAATGCTTATTCTAAGTTCTTTAATTTCTACATGATTTGATAGCTCCTGTAGTTCTTTTGATATTGCTTTCTGGCTTTATTGCACTAATGTCAGGCAAGATACTTGATAGGACTTCAGTTCATAAAAAAAATGTTGAAACTTGTTTTTGAGCCTATCATATAATACTGAGAATGTTACATGTGCTGATGAGAAAAAAAATATTGGAGGAAATGTTCTGTAGAACTCTGTAAGGTCCATTACATCAGAGGTACAATTCTGATGTTTCTTTGTTGATTTTCTGTCTCAATGATATACCCAGCTGAAAATGAGGCATTAAAAGGCTCAGCTATTATTGTAGTGGAGTCTACCTCTACTTTTAGGTCTAAAAATATTTGCTTTATATGTGTAGGTTCTGCGACATTGAGTGTGTATAATTTAGAGTTGCCATTTCCTCTTGTTGAACTGACTTTTTATCATTATTAATAATCTTATTTGTCTCTGTCTACTGCTTTTGACCTAACATGTATCTTATCTCAGACTGGTACATCCCTGGTTTCTTTTGAATTCTATTACCAGAGAATATCTTACGCTATTCCTTCACTTTCAGTCTATACATGCCCTCAGAGTTGAAGTGAATCTCTAGTCAGCAGTATCTGGTTGGGTCTTCATTTTTTTTTAATTGGAGCCTTTGATCCATTACAGTCACAATTATTAAAGTAAAGTCTTACTATAACTAATGTGTAATTTGCTTTCTACTCTTATTGTAGTTTCTTTTCTCTCTTTTTCGTCATCTTTTGTGGTGATTAAGTTACTCTAGTGGTGTGTTTTTATTCCTTGCTTACTATATTTTATTTCTCTAGTATAGATGTTTTTGGTTTGTAGTGACCATGAGGCTCAGAAAGAAATTCTTTTATTATAACAAGCCACCTTAAAATGATAGCAACTTAAAATAACCAGAAACAAATAAGCAACGGAACAAAAGAAAATGCGCTAAAAACAAAACACAACCATTGGAGTCCATTCTTCTGATTTGTTTGTCCAATTTCTCTTACTAGTATATTTTTTTGCCTACCCTGTCATATCTCTTCCTCTCAATTTGAAGAACTTCCTTGAAAAGCATTTCTGGTAGAACAGGACTGGTCAAGGTATATTCATCAACAGGCCAGTTCCTCCAACCAACTGCAGCTGGTGGCCTGGAGTCACCCTTCTTCAGACAGCAGTAAGGGATTTGAAATTTGGGGGCAAGAGGGGATGTCTATTTCTTACTAAGGTAGAATCTGAGAGAATTGGCAAAGGCTTTTCTGTGGGCTTACCCTGATTTATCCACAGCTCTCTACCCCCACTGTCCAACCTTGAAGGGAGTTTTGCAGAGAAGACCAAACCATTCTCAAAATCCACAAATATTACTTTCAGTAATATTTTAAGGAATTACACCTCCTGCCTCAATATACAGTCTTGTGGTTGAATTTGTCTAATTACAAAGAAAAATCAGATGTATCAAATAATTTTATAGATTATCAACACAGAATTTCACATAACTATGGAGTCATTTGCTAAGGTTCATGGTAACCCAGGGATATTTTACTTAAATCTATTCCACTCCCTTCAATATGTTGGGTAGTAAATTTTCAAATAGTGGAAAACACTATTCCATTATTTCAAGTTAGGATGCTTTCCCAGCAACCAAAATCCCTAGCATATTTCCCTAAATATCACTAAAATCCTTTAAACACCTGTTAGATAACATCCCACCAAGGATTTCAACCGAATATAAAATATTTTTAAACACCAATTACTGAATTATTACTTAATGAACTCATTAATGAGTATGTTTGTATGCAGGATTCAGTGTACTAAGCAATATGAGATATAAAATAAATTTTCTTCTTTCTGTGTGTTTACTGAAGTAAATGAACAATATTATTGAAGACAATAAAGAATACAAAAGCTGCTGTGTAAATTAGACAGAGCTAATGGAGGCCGGAGGTACAGGGTAAGTAGAGGAGGTAGCACTGGAAAGGAAAGAGGGTAAAGGAGCCAAGAGCAAGCAGATTCCCTGGGGTAACTTTGGGACAACCCCACAGAGGCATTTTGAGACCATACTGGTCACACTAGAACGATAATCACCTGGGGAGAGAAGAATAGAGCATTTTGATACCTAATCTGCAGTCTTTTGTTAAGGATACCTTTGAAGTGATTCAATTTTCCAAGTAATTCTGATTCCCCGTGCATTCAATCTGGTCCTTCATCCAGGAAGTGCTAGCCGATGTAGTACATACACCCAGGCTGAGCACTGCTGCCTACAGCCCCTTCTGGGTCTCTTTTGTGTCCCAATACAGAGCTGAGGTTATGAAAGATGAAGCAATTTCTCATTGAGTGACTGGGGTTCAGTCAGAACCAGACATGCGTCTTACTATCACCATTGTTGTTTATAATTTAAATCACTTATGTCCTTTCAGCTTCCATTTTCGAAGCTGAAAATCCTAATCATTTTTGCTTTCCCTCATATAAAAATAACCCATTGGCTCATTGTGAAAGGGGATGGGGTATATCTTGCCTTTTTACTCTTTTAAAGAATCAGAACTGGGTAGGGGGGACGTTGGGGAGGAAGAGAGAAAAACGAAGGAGTGGGTAACAATGTTCGACAAGAAATGTGCTCATTACCTTACTTATGTAACTGTAACCCCCATGTACAGCACCTTTACTCTAAAAGAAAAAGAATCAGAACTGCTCAGTGAAACGTCCATCACCTCCATCCCAGGGGACCACGCAGAGGCAGGCAGGCACAGGAGAAGGATTATTACAAGGTTTATTAGAGGAGCCATATTTCCTCCAGAGAAGGAACACATGGCACCCTCCACTATCTCAGTAGCTGTAGGGTCTGGGGGTAGGAAGCGAGGCAGGTGGGAGCTCAGCTGGGTCTGGGCAAGAAAGGGAGGGGCCAGCTGTATGGCCCGAACTCCTGGACAGGGAGGAGCTCAAGTCTGGGTGGAGCTGAGGGCCAAAGGTGGACATAATGCTTACATTCAAGACATTCCAGGAAGGCAAACAATGAAGTTTGGGACATAAGGAAGAAGACTTTCTCATATTGCTTCAGTGCTTCTGTGATGGCCCTACTTTTAAGTTGGCTATTTTGGGCTAGTCTGACCCCCTCATTTGGTCTCTGCTACCAAAGGACAGTGAGTCATATGACTCAGGCCATTACCACCAGGCCTTTTTCAGGTTTTGTGCAGGGAAAGCTCAGCCCAGATAACTACTCTTCCAGCACTCTTTCTCTCCCCCCCTTCCTACCTTCCTTCTTTCCTTCCTTCCTTCCTTCCTTCCTTCCTTCCTTCCTTCCTTCCTTTCTTCTTTCTTTCCTTTCTTTCTTTCTTTCTTTCTTTCCTTCCTTCTTTCTTTCTTTTTCTTTCTCTTCCTTCCTTCCTTTCTTTTTTTTCTTTTCTAATCCTGAGGTTTGACTGGGCCTAGGCACAGTCCTAGGCTAGCGCTCTACCAATTGAGCTACACCTCCACATTTCCACATTCAGTGTGTGTGTGTGTGTGTGTGTGTGTGTGTGTGTGTGATTGGCGATAAGAGTCTCACAGACATTCCTGCTCCAGCTGGCTTTGAACTGAAATCCTCAGATCTCAGTTTCGTGGATAGATAGAATTACAGGCACCCAGCTGTCTTACACCTTTAGACGTTGTTTCCTTTGGGAAGCTTCCTCTGACTACTTTTAGAATCAGTCTGGATGAGCACTACAATAGCATATAGTAGGAACCCTTATCATATGACTTCTTATATTGTCCTCAAATTGTCTTCTATATCTATTCTCCATTTATTCAATCAAGGACTATGTGTTATTATTGCATCTCTCATGATTGGCACGTGGGTAATTGTTAAATACATATTCCATGAGAAAAAAATCTTACCTTGAATCATCATGGAGGATACAAAGCTCTAAAACTATTGAACAGTAACCATTTTTCACAAAAGTAGAAATCTGTAATGATGTTCAGGCAGCAAAGAAACTTTTAGTTCACCTTTAAACATGGAAGGACTTTAGATATGTGTCCTCTAAGATATGGAGGCAATATCCATTCCTACAACTACTAATAATCTGCATAACTCCTGGACAGGAACTGAACCCTTGCCCTCTCGTGTTCCAAATATCCTAATGAAAGCAAATTAAACCAGTGCAGCCGATATTACTGTTCTGATGCTATTCTCATGTCTCTGACTGCAGGTTTTGTTATCCTGACACACACATGAGCCACAGCAATGGCTCATTTTGTTGTTCCAAGAATAAGTATTTCCCACAATGTCAGACTGCCCCCTGAATACAGCACAAAACCAAATCCAAAGATTGAGTTAAGGCACTTTCTCTATCTTCTCCACTTTCACGGGATGATCTTCAACAGATGCTCCCACGGTGGAACGTTAAGACCCTGTGGAATGCCCAAAATGTATCAAGGTCCTTGGTGACACTCTGAGTTCCAGTTCCAGTCATCAAAAAGCCCAGACAGTCAAACAAATTCTATTCATAATTTTCAGCTAAATGGTTCCCCCAGTGATGAGTTTTATTCCCACACCCAACCTGATCATTGAAAAGGGTATTTTTTTTGTCAGTTTTGGAGCCTGAACTCTGGGCTTGGGTGCTGTCCCTCAGCTCTGCAGCTCAAGGCTAGCACTCTACCACTTGAGCCACAGCGCCATTTCTGGCTTTTTCTGTTTATGTGATGCTGGGGAGTAGAGCCTAGGGCCTCATGCATGCAAGGCAAACACTCTACCACTGAGCCACCTTCCCAGCCCAAAAAAGGTATTATTTTAATTGCCAATGCTCTCGGGATCTTCTTTCTCAACTTGAAATTTTCTGCTGATCTTCACTGGAGTCTCCTGGTTGTGGCTCCATTCAAGTCTTCTATATGATGCCTTCAGTCTTCTGGGATCAGTGGTAGTAGCTGAAGATCCAGGACAAAGCTCAACAGCATCAACCTCTGCTTACTTACATCACATGTGCTGATATCTCATTAACCAAAGACATGAAGGAAGACAATACCCAGGGAAGTACATCTACCTCTCGTAAGGGTGGAGTGGAGAGGGAGGAATGCTAGCTGGACAGTGTACTAACCTACCACAAATCATTTAAATAAAATACATTGGTTTAACACCCGATGGGCTTGTCACCTTTGTCATCCAGACAAGATGCAAATAAGGAGGGACTTGTATTCTGTATTAATAATAGCCACAGTAGTCCAGGTGCCAGTAGGTCATGCTTATAATCCTATATACTCAGGAAGCTGTGATCTGAATGCCGAGGTTCAAAACCAGCCTGGAGAGATAAATCTGAGAGACTCCTTCTTTCAATTAGCCATCAAAAAAAGTCCAGAAATGGAGATGTGGCTCAAGTGGTAGACCACCAGCCTTGAGCAAAATGCTAGGGCAGAGCCCTCTAGCCCTGAGTTCAAGTCCCTTTCCAAACACAAAAAATCATCATCATCATCATCATCACAGTACTAATAACAGTTGCAAACACAAATAATGATGCCACAACAATAGACTTTTGTATCTAAAGAATAATAATTCAGATTTTTCCCATACAAAAATTTCTCCATCTCCTTCAGCATGTTAGTTAAAGGTCTTTAAGCCTGATCCTGTCTCCTTCCTGACTCTCATTTTCCCTCATTATACTTTCCCACTTCCAAATGGATTGCAAACATAATTCTTAGTTGGTGTCTTCATTGGTCACAGAAACGGAAATGGTTTCTTTTTATTTATACATTTCTTATTACCTTTCAATAGTTGTACAAAGGGATTTCAATTCAACACATCGGTTTGAGTACAAACGCATCTTGATCAATGTCATTGCTTTCCTCATTCTCTCCCATCTTGCTTTCTAGACCTTCACCATTAGGGAAGAGAGGTAAGCAGAAGAAAAGTAAAACAATGGAGTGGTATCATTATAGAATGCTGGAGGATGCATTGTGCTCACTTCAGGCAGAGAAACTGAAAGCTCTAATAAAGCAAAAGCCCAAAGCCACCTAATGACCATTTGAGCTAAAATTAGATTTCAGATCACTGGAACTTAACAGTGCACATAAAAAGAGATGTCTAATTGGGTGATTGAGTGGTTCTTCTCCCAAAATTTTACCCTTGCAAAACATGAAATTTCTATCTTGTGCTTCGTTGCCCTTAACGACCTACCTTTGAGGGAGAAAAGGATGGATCATAGAACAGGAACTGGAGAAGGGACCATAGACCTGCATCTTGTTCTATCTGCTGGCCAGAGGCCCTGCTCGACCTCAGTTTCCTCTCACTGCTTACCATTAACTTTACAGGGAAGTTCACATGGAAAAACCCAGTGAGATGGAGGCATTGGAGCTGGTGGGACTCAGTGCTCCTTCTGGAGACTTGGTGGATACTGGTGGCCAGAGGCAGCAAGGAAAGCTTCCCAGCTTCTCTGCAGGCCCTCAGCTGGGGAGGGAAGGAAGGACACACCCTCCTCAGGCTCAGCTCCGGCTCCGGCTCTTATTCTGGGGATGCACTTGTTACAGGGCCCTGGGCTGCGTTCTCCAGGGGACTCCTGAAGCCAGGTTTAAGTGTTGTGCTAGAAAAGTCCAAGAAGGCCAAGAACTACATGAAGCAGTATCTGGGAGAATTCCAGCTGGATCTGGGATGAATTAAAAGGCACAATAAGACCCTGGGCCCAGTGCCAGAAATCAGTGTACCTCAAGCAACATCTCAGATCAAAGACCAGAAGCTGTTAATCCAGAAGACAACTTGCAGAAGGAAATCATCTGTTCTGCTGAAGCTGTAGACAAAACAGGCCACCATCGAGAAGTCTGGAAAGCTTTGGTAAGCTCATCAGAAATGTCAAAAGGTACAAAAAGAAGCTTCAAAAAGAGGCAGCAAGAGGAAATACAAGTGATGGCTACCACTGAGGATTATTTGGCAGGGGATTTCTTTGGGAGAGATCTGAAACCCATCACCAGGGGTACAAAGGAAAAGAGCCGAATGCCAGCAAATGAAGAAGAGGCCTCATTCCTCAATGACGATGTATAAACTGTGAGTTTGAGTTCTGTGAAGTGAGCAAAAGCACTCAGAGGAGTGCTTGTGAGAAGTTACCATAATTCATCCATCTGTAGAGCCCAAACAGCTCCTGAAAAGGGACTCCAGGGACCTTGAAAGAATGGATCAAATAAGAGGTTTGACGCAAACAAGAAAGAATGAAGAACAGAACACACTAAAAAGCACCATTTCAAACAAGCAAACACGGAAAAGGAATAAACTTGGAATCTTACAGCACAATTGAATCCCTTAGTCTCCTTTTGTAAACGAATTTTTTTTTCATGAACTAAAGTAATATTGTCAATGTATGTCCTTGGTTGAAACCTCAAGACTAAAAAATTACTTTGAAAATTAAGTGATATTGCTATGTATTGGTAATAAAATGGTGGTTGAATAGTTCAAAGGTAAACAAGTGTAAGAATTACATCAAAATATAAAACGTGATTTGTTGCCATTCATGATAACTATAGCCTATCTGAGATGCTTCCCCCCCCCAATTTGACGTATATAATGGACCAGACACTTCTGTAAGTTATTAAAGATGAAACTTAGCACTTTACTCCCTCCAAGGGGGGATTGCAGAAAGATGGTATTATTATGAATCATCTCTTTGGTGTATAAACACATTATTATAAACATAAAAAGGAACTCCTCGGTTATTATAAAGTCAGATTGTCTGTAAATCTAGAGTCCAATTCACATAAAATACTACCAGAGTTTCTACAGACAGATACGTTCCAAGCATTAGCTAGAACCCAGAAGTAAATAAAACAAGCCAAAAAGTGCATTGTAACTGAAAGATGCCCATTTTCCAAGAGGCTTGCCAACTCAGAGAACATTCATAAGTCACTTGCAGGTGGGGCCATTAGACTCTACAGGCAAGACAGGTTGATTTTTCTCAGAGCAAAATCTTCCAGCTTGGTATATACCTTTCTTCCTTTTCTTTTCCCTTCAAAGCAGAGCTGTCATGGAGTCCTGTGTTAAGATATGTATTCTAGCAAAAGTGGTTACCACTGACATTGCTTTAACTTGGGCCTGAGTAAATGATCATGTTAACTGAAAGCATTTGGCCACATGAAGAAGGGTATCTCAGTGCATTTTTAGCAGTTGTGAATACCCAGGTTTTCACTTTAGGAAGAAGACTGTTAATAGGAGAAGCTAGGAAAAAACACACTCAAAAACTTGCCATAAGGACATTTAATGAAATCTTTTATGGAAATAATTTATTTATAGACTTATCTACAGGTTCAGTAAGGCAAGAGGTAGAAACTGAAAATGAAATTTGGATATATTCTCTAATTTCATGCATTCTTTTCACTCCAATACTCAATTAGGAAGAATGGCTTACAGTTTATCTAGTTAAGTAAATCCTTCTCTCCTTAAATGAGCTGTTTTGTTTGTTTTTAAATGCTAGCGTTTAAACTTAGAGCCTTGCACTTGCTAGGCAGAAGCTTTATCACTCAAGTCATACTCTAAGCCCTTTTTTGTCTTAGTTATTAAGTTAGGTTCTCTCACTTTTTGCCCAGCTAGTCTTAAATCTTTACCTTCTCAAGCTCTGCCTTCTAACTATCTGGAATTATAGTCTTGAGCTACTATGCTTAGCTTCAAATATTTTTTAAATCCTTGAACTCATAGTGAAACAAAATATACAACCATCAATTACCTCTGGTAAAAGTTAAACTAGAACTCTATTGAAAACTAGTATTTAAAGGAAAAGTATCAAACATTTTAGTTGCCTTTCTAGAGAAGCTATACTGCAGGGTTAATTAATTGATTGATGAAGGTGAATTCATTGATGAAGGAAATTTTGCCTTTATAGAAATTGTCTAGCTAATAAATAGGGAGGGCGTGATAGAATTTGAACATTACAATTTCAAACTCCCTTAATTTAAACATTACCGCCTTAAACCCTTAGTGAAATAGCAATAATAATTAATGGATGTTAGTGTAATAAAATAGAAATAGACTTTTTACACATCCTAATAAAGGAATATGTCATAAAAATCAGCTGAATGTGCCCCCAGGTTTATAGTGATAACAACTAATTAATCAAAAGAAATTACAAAAGACAGAAGAGATGGTCAATATCAACATAGGCAGATCCCAAAGGCAGAAAACTCTATGGGACAAACATAGTTTCTTCAAATAAATCATCAGGTAGCATAAGAGACATGAGGGAAGACTAGGAAGGAGACTTAAGGAGGGTTTCTATCCTATACATACAGTGACATAATGTTTTTCAAAGGCAGACAGTGACAAGTCACTCAAACCATTAGAAAAAGTGACTGAATTCATTAGCCAAATGGAATCATAAAGGGGAGTCAATGGAATCATAAAAAGAATCATTTAACTCATAACATAGATAAAGGGAACAAAAATAGAATAACTAGATAATAATTAGACAGTCAGTAGATTTAAACTCAATTATATCAATGATTGCATAAAATGTGATGCTGTACATACCCTCCAGATAAAGACAATAATTTTTAGATTGGATACAAATGCAAAATCCAATTATAAGCTGTCTAAAAGAAGTCTGCAAATAACCAATTAAAGGTTTAATAGAGAAAAATGATAGACCATGCAAACACAAGTCAAAAGAAAATTGGAGTAGCTATGTTCATACCAGAGAAAGTACATGTCAGAGCAAGGAAGTTTATCTGCAATGAACAGAATTACTTCATAAAGGTTGATTCACCAAGAAGATGTGACAATTGTACATACAGATGCACCTAAAAGACACCTTTAAAAAGTGAAGCCAGAAATAAAAGGAGAGATTAACAGTGGAAAAATTACTGTCAAAAGTTACAACACTCTCTTAGTAATTGATATACAGGGTTAATACACAGAAAATTAGTTATGAATGCAGAAGATATTAACAATGCCATTAAACTACTTGATCTAAGTAAAGTCAATAGAATGCTTCAACCAACAATACCAGAATATTCTCTTTCTTTTGCCAGTCGTGGGACTTGAACTCTGGGCCTGGGTCCTATCCCTGAGCTCTTCAGCTTAAGGTTAGTGCTCTACCACTTGAGCCACAGTGCCACTTCCAGCTTTTTCTGCTTATGAGGTACTTAGGAATTGAACCCAAGGCTCTTGCATGCAAGGCAAGCACTTTACCATGGAGCCAACTTCGCAGGCCAGCAATAATTTTTTTAAGCAAGGGAGAAAAAGGAAATTCACCTCAAAATCAGTAACAACCTATCAGGCCCAGAGTTGTGGCACATATCAACAATCCCAGGGCAAAAGAAAAGGGAGTTAAGAATTGTAAGTCAAGGGCTGGGATGGTGGCTCAGTGGTAGAGCGCTTGCCTTGCATACCTGAGGCCCTGAGTTCGATTCCTCAGCACCACATAAGCAAAAAGAAAAAAGCCGGAAGTGGCACTGTGGCTCAAGTGGTAGAGCGCTAGCCTTGAGCTGAAGAGCTGAGGAACAGTGCCCAGGCCCAGAGTTCGGGCCCCACGACCAGACCCAAAAAAAAAAAAAAGGAATTGTAAGTCAAAACTGGGCGCTGGTGGCTCACATTTGTAATCCTAGCTACTCAGGAGGCTGAGATCTGAGGATTGCAGTTCAAAGCCAGCCTTGGCAGGATAGTTCATAAAATGCATCTCCAATAAACCACCAGAAAACTGGAAGTGACACTGTGCTTCAAGTGGCAGAGTGCTAGCCTTGAGCTGAAGAGCTCAGGGACAGTGCCCAGGCCCAGAGTTCAAGCCCCATGACCAACAAAAAAAAAAGAATTAGAAGTCAGCATGAGCTACACTGTGAGAATTTGTCCCCCCCCCCAAAAAAAAAAGAATTAGAAGTCAGCATGAGCTACACTGTGAGAATTTGTCTCAAAACTCGAAAGAAGATGCCAGATGTGGGTAGCTCATGCTGATAATCCTAGCTACTCAGGAGGCTGAAATCTGAGGATCATAATTTAAAACCAGTCTGGGAAAGAAAAATGTCTTAGACTCTTATCTCAAAGTAACCATCGAAGAGCCAGAAGTGGCTTAAGAGCCAGAAGTTGTAGCTTAAGTGGTAGAGTGCTAGCCTTGAACAAGAAATCTCTGAGTTCAAGCTCCAGGACTGGCATGTGCATACAGAGAGAGAGAGAGACAGACAGACAGACAGACAGACAGACAGAGACAGACAGAGAGAAACAGTAGTACCAGAATATCATCAAATATTTCAGAATTAAATAACATACTTTGGAGTAATCTTTGCATCAAAGGAACTGTAATATATTTTAAGTTGAGTGAAAATAAAAACACCACATATAAAAATATGTGATATGTAGCTAACTGCTTAAAGATAAATTCACAGCATTCAATGTTTGTGTTAGAAAAGGAGAGCAGTCTCAGATCAATGACATAACCTTCTACCTTACAAGTAAAAGAAGAGCAAATTGAATTCAGAGTAAGCGGGAAGGGGGGGGGGAGAAAAAACAATAATGAGCAAAAAAAATCAGTAAAACTAAGAGCAGAAAAATAATAAAGAAAATCAATGCAACTAAAAGCAGTTTCTTTGAAAAGATTAGTAGGCTAGCTAAACTGCAAGCAAGAAGGAAAAGAAATAGCACAATTGCTCTGGGAATGAGAAAGAATACATCTCTGTACTTCCTTAAAGGCATTAAAGAAAGAAGAATTTTATGCTGCTTCCATAAATTCTTTGAAAGAAACCATCTATGAAAGCTTACGCAAGCTGAAATAGATAATATGAATATTCCTATATCTATTAAAGAGATGGAGTTTGTTGCTTAAAATCTTTCAACAAAGAAACTTCAGGTTCAGAAAACGTTACTGGGTAATTGTACCAAACTGATAGGGAACAAATATCACCAGTTCTACACAAACCCTCCCAGCAAAGAGAACGGAAGGGAATACTTGCCAACAAACTTTAGGGCCATCTTCTCTCCTACTATTTAACAGAAAACCCTGTTGATTCTTCCTTCTAAACCTATCTAGAATCCATCAATTCCCTCTCTTTTCACCACAGTCATTTTTTTCCAAACTATCTTTGTGTCTTATTTGGTTTTTTAGAGTCCTTGTTCTACAGGTTGCAAACAAGTGATCCATTTAAAGTCCGGATTATATCTCAGGCTGCTCTCAATCCTCCCAGAATTTCCCAAATTATTTTGCATAGTAATTGAGTTCTTTGTACAAAAATATTACCAACTGATGTTAGTTTTGAGTAGATTACATATCTGTATAGAATACATACACATATATAGTCTGTGTGTCTTTTAATAAATAACTTCTCAAATGTTCTTAATTTTGTACAAAAATTGCCTGTCCAAAATTCTCACGAGAAAATAAATACATTGTTTTAAACAACAACAACAAAAGAAAGTTTAGGGCCAGTATTACCCTGGTACAAACGCTGAGCCAAAAATAATCATGAACTCCAGAACAATATCCCTCATAAAACATAAAAAAGAAATATTAGAAAATTAGATCTAACTGCTCATAAATTTCAAGGCACCAAAACAGAGAGAAACTTAGAGATGTCAAACAATGTATAATGGTGCTCACTTATAATTCCAGGTTACCTGAGAGATGGAGGCGGAAGGATTAGAAGTTTGAAGCCAACCCAGACAAAATTAAAGAGGTCTTATTACAAAAACATTGTTCATGTGGTAGAGCCCTTGCCTAGCATTAGAAGGCCCTGGGTTCAATGCTCAGTGTTGCCAAGAAGTAAAAACATACATGTCAACCGGAAACTTAAGAGCTCATGTTTGGATTCCAGTTTTAAGATACAAAGGAGAGCTCGGATTTGAACTCATTCACTATCCATTGATAGTAAGGACCTGTTGTCAATTTCTTCAGCATGATAATGGCATTGATGTTATTGTGATTATATTTTGGGGTAGGGAGCAAGAGACAAGCACTCTACCACTTGAGCTATGCCTCCAGCCTTCGATTATGTTTGTTGTAGACTCCTTTCAAAATACTTACTGAGCCAGGCACGAGTGTCTCACACCTCTCATCCTAGCTACTCAGGAGGCTGAGATCTGAGGATTATGGTTCAAAGCCAGCCAAGGCAGGAAAGTCCATGAGACTCATCTCAAATAAACCATTGAAAAACCAGAAGTGGTGTAACATGTGAAATCAGAAATAGAATAAAATTATTGATTATTTTTAAAAAACTGGGCCAAATATTAAAGGCAGAACTCCTCAGCAGTGAGAAATTCCAGTAGTCAAATGGCCAGTAGTCAGCCTAAGCTTTTTCCATCCTTGCTACAAAGCAAAAGAACATCTCTCCCTCACTCAAGTTTACTAAGCTGGCAGTTTTGCAGTTTCTCACAAACTTTGCTGAAGGCCATCTTGAGACTTATCACTAGCTGTACTGAGTTGCTGTATTAGTCAGGAGCTTATAATAAAAATCATTTCTGTAAAATAGACTTTTGTAATCCAAGGATATATGTTGACTTTTGTAATCATGTATCAATAATATCAATGGTATTGTTCATGCTGACCAGCTCAAGACTATGTTTTGCTTCCATTTCTGCAACTTGTTTTGCTTCTGTAAATCTCTATGCTTACTTGACAACCCCTTACCTTGTGTGGTTTTTTTTTCCTTTAAAAGACCCTCATGGGAAAAATACCTCACTGCATCCCACCACCCAAATAGTGGGGTATAGTTGCTGCACAGCTAATATAAAAGACTCCTGGCCCTGTTTAACTGAGTCAGTGGCCTTATTTTCAGATTTGGGATATTTCAGTGGCACTGTGACTCAGTGTACAGTGCTAACCTTAAGCAAAAGAGCTCAGGAACAGCACCAAGGCCCTGAGTTCAAACCCCATGACCGACAAAAAAAATTTTTTTAAATTAAAAAGATACATACAGGCACAGTCTGCATGATGAAAAAGTGGATTAAATTACATCATATCTACAATTTTTTAAAATCATCTATGTAAGAGGAAACAAGATTGTGTATATGGATATATTATTTTTATTACTGTGGAAGCTTGGTCCACTACACTCTTCTCTATGGTTTTACATGTATTCAAAAATAACCATCACATCATTTAATAGTAGCAGCTTAATCTAAAGTTTGAAAATGAGCCAATCAAAGAACTTCTCCCTAAGAGATCCACCCAATTAAAGAGCGCACCTGCTGAGCTATATGGATTTTTTTCCTGCTACTTGAAAAGAAGCTGTTGAAAATCTCAGCACCAAACATGCTCCTCCTCTTTCTGGTTTACCAGAAGAGTAGTTCAAAGCTTTCCTATGTCAGGGCTTTTTTCACAAATGGTGGTAAGTTAAAACTCTTACTGCTAATCTTCTGTTCCCATCCCAGGAATGTCATATTACAACTCTGTCTTCATTTATATACTGCTGGGTATTGAACCTAGGACCCTACATATGACAGGCAAATGCTGTGCTCCAGTCCTACCTGGTTCTTTTTGATCCTTCCAAGATGCCAGACACTGCAAAGTTGCTGAGCTAGAAATTTAAAACTAAAATGAAGAGCATCTATTTAGTATCTAGTATGCAACATACACCCTAACACGTGCCATTTCATTGGGAGATATCATCATGTTCAAATTGTAAATGAGAAAACAGGTTCAATCATTTATTTATTCCCTTAAGTATGTGTCATTGTTGAAACAATTTGCTTATAAAGATAGATATTATGCTAAATAACTTTGTTCTTTTGGATTTGTACTTTATAGGTAACAATTTTTTTCTATAAAAAGCTACTAACAGATATTTTATGTTTAGCAGGCCATCTGGTCTCTGTCACATACTCTGAGGAGGGTTGGGGGGGGAGTACTGTTAAAAATGTTTGTGAAAAAAAATGTTTGAGAAAAGGAAGAGAAAGGTGGGAGTCAGTGGCTCATGCCTGTAATCCCAGCTACTCAGGAGACTGAGATCTGATTATTGCAGTTCAAAGCCAGTCAGGGAAAGTCCATGAGACTCTTTTCTCCAGTTGTCCACCTAAACACAGGAAGTAGAGCTGTAGCTCAAGTAATGAGTGCTATCCTTGAGGGGAAAAAAAAAACATCTCAGGGTTTAGGGACAGCACCCAGCCCCTGAGTTCAAGCTCCAGGAACTGTACAAAAGAGAGAGAGGAGAGCTGAGGGAAGGAGTAAAGGGAGGGAGCAAGGGAGAAATAAAGGAGAAAAGTCCTCTCCTCCCAGGCTTAAAAATGCAGAGCACTGGAAAAAATAAACAACTTGGTCCACATGTGTGTAAAACCCTGGACTAGACCATGGCATGTTTTATTTTCTTTCATCTGGAATGTTCCAGTACTAATCACAGTACTAATCACAAGGAAAGGCACATCATAAATACTTCATAGTTGCCTTCTGACCACTGTTCTCCCTAGAAATTCACTAATTTCTAGAGAAGGTTAGGAGAAAAGTGAAAGTGATAAACCTGACCCACACAGATTGATTTGTGTAATTGTTTTGTCAGGGAAAAATATAGTTGCCATCATTTTATGACAACTGCATTCATTCTCTGGCTACAACAGTTGATAAAAGAACTAGATCAACACAATCAAACGCAATTTGTCTTTGCTAGCAAAATAGGAAGTCAGGAAACCATTTTCATCCTCAAGTATTCTTGAAAGCAGAAAAACCAAGGCAAGGGTTATACTTAAGCTTCCTCTGCTGAATTAGCCACATTAAATTATTTTAATTTTTCTAAAATTGAATAGGCTTTAATAAATTAATTAATTTTTGTAAAATCAACATAGATGCAGCAATGAAGTGTGAAGTTATTTTTTCTTCCTGCCCCCCAGGATCTCCTATTCCCTTCTCTTCTTGCCCTTCAAAGCCCCACTTTTCCTTAGGCTTAGAACTACTTAGCAAAAGTGCAATAAGAAGGAAATGTTACTCAGGCCTCCAGTTTCTAGATCAATGTTAAAGATCCATAGCAGAGACAGTCTTAAGACCAAAGCATTTTTTTAAGCCTGGCTAGAACAATTTTAGAAACCAAAAAGAGAAGTGAGCCTAGATTTTATGTCCTGTACAAGTGTTGGGGTAAGAAGATCAGAGCAAATGCAAGTCACTTGAGCTTGCCGGCTCAGGAAGAAAAAAAAAAAATGGAAGGGACCGTCAGGAAGGAAAAGAGCTGTGAAGAAGGAAAGTATAGTCCCAAAGAGATCAGGGAGAAAGTGACAATTTACTAGGAAAGAGTATTGGGCCTCTGGCCACACAGACACTTCCTGTTCAGCCTCTAGGGACCGTGGAGAAAGAGCTCAGCCCCACTGCAGGTGGCAATCTGCCACAACAGGAGTCCTAAGCATCATTAGTTCCAAGACCCATTTAGTATATACTCTCCATCCATATGCACTCAAAGGTCTCTTGTGGATCCCCTTGTGATTCCTGTGTCCCCTGCTGCCTTGAGAATTTGCTTAGCACACCCCAAACAGACAAGGAGGGACAGACTATCCTCTGAGGTCTCACTCTCCATGTACACACCACCCTCCAGTAGAGACAATGTTGATAAAACAACAACAGGTTTCATCTCCGAAACTCAGAGAGTTAACAGAGCTAGCCAGTAGCAAAGCTGGGGCTCAGGTCCAGGCTAGTCTTGCTCTAAAGCATTGCTCTGAACCTGAGCTTAACATTCGCTCCTCCCCATTCATTTCAGGACTAAGTTTCCAGAACATATTTTATTAACGTTCATCTGCCTGGAATAAGCTTAAGAAAAAGAAATCTTTGTAACTACATACAAAGGTCCTTATGTGCATTCCCTAGTCCACTGAAATTTTTGTATGGTCACCCAATGTCCACAAATATACAACAGGTAAGCAGTGTTGGAGGTGGGAATTTGGTACTGACAGGGCATAAGTAATTTAACCAATGTCACTTGGCTGGTGAGTAGCAGATCTGGCTACTGCCAACGATATTGCTCTCTTACACTACAGCAAATCTGCACACCTATGTGAATCTTATGAAAACAAAATTGCATACATTTTTTTGTGCCGGACCTGAGGTTTGAACTTGCCGGAGCGCTGTACCTAATACTCTTTTGTTCAAGGCTAGCACTCTACCACTTGAGCCACAGCTCTGCTTCCAGCTTTTTCTGAGTAGATTATTGGAGATGAGAGTCTCATGGACTTCTTTAGAGCTGGCTTCAAACCATGATCCTCAGATCTCAGTCTCCTAAGTAGCTAGGATTATAGGCATGAACCACCAGCACCCAGAAAATGGCATACATTTTATGTTCACTGTTTATTCTATATCAAACAAATTTTTGTCTACTAGTCTTCAGTTTCTTAGCCTGCAGCTAAATAAAAACTTCATTTGATCTTCTTACGTGCTGATCCTTTACAAATAACTTGTCTTTTTAGATTAGATTCCTGACCTTAATATTCATTTGTAGTAAATTCTCAGCATAGGATTCAGATACATAAACAATGATAGAAGTACTAGAGAAAGATGTGAGTCAGGGAAAGAATCAAAAAATAAATGATTGAATTTAGGAATAAAGCCAGTTGTAAATATCTGTCTATTATAGGTAGATTTCAAGACAGTCATATTAAACAGTGGCCTAGGATTTTACAAATCAATCTGTAACCTTTTCTTATAAGGCAAATCCTATACTATGTTCTATGGAAAAAGTGAGTTAACTCTAGTTCATTCCAAGACTAAGTGAATTCTCTCTAAAAACTTCCCATTGAAAATCAATCACCTTTTAACAGCTCTTCCCAATAGCCATATATTTAAAGCCCTGAAAAATTTCCTAGTTCAGGTTCAGTGTTGTTCAATCAATCAGAAATTATATTTGCAGGAAATCTTTGTGGGTATATTTACAACTACTTCTTTGTTAAATAGCAGCTGGCTTGTTGAATACGAATTCTGTATTTCTGGTTATGATTCCCATGGATTTTATTCTTTGCTATGATAAATATGCTATCAACAGGCTCTAATATTTTTCAGAGATTTACAAGCTTATAATATCTGTTGTTCCTTGGACACAGCCACAAAACATTTATTGAAATAATGGCAAACATACAACCAGGTGAGGCAGAGAGAACACAAATTCCTCTCCAGGACAGTATGAAACACATTTTCTCCATCTGAGTTCACTGAATCAGCTTAAGCAGATTTCAGCAAAGCAGTGAAGTGATTACTAATCCAGTGGAAATAACAGAAGCAGCCTTCCTGCTAGCAGTCCCATTGTGTTAACCCATTATCTGGCTAAATCTTTAAATCTCACACTTAGGACCATGTTTTACCCTCTCCTTGAAGTCATCAGGCTCAAGACCAGGGAGAACTGGAAGGAAAGGAAGCTGCACTCCCTACTTTCTGCCTCTAGTCTTCACTCCATGGGAAGTGCCTCCCTCCTCATGTCCTCTGAAAATGCTCCCACCCCATATCAGTCTCTCTTACCCTCAACCATGTAGTTTCCTTCCCAAGCTTGTGTGTGTTTCTATGTGTGTGCTTGAACTAAGGGTATCACACTCATTTGCTCAAAATTGGCACTCTACCACTTGAAATACATTTCAGCTTCCAGTTTTTTCCTGGTTAATTGAAGATAGGAATCTCACAAATGAAAGCAAAAAGTGTGGTATATATACACAATGGAATTTTACTCATCTGTTAGATTGTCATTGAGCCATTTGTAAAGAAATGGAAAGACTTGGACAAAATTATGTTAAGCAAAGCAATTGAGGCTCAGAAGGACATAAAAAAATCCATGTTTTCCCTTATATGTGAAAGCTAGATTTAGCTTACAAACTCAAAAGTAAATATGGTGGGTGGTGTGTCAGTGTATACAAGCATATTAACTGAAATACAGTAGATCCTAGAGAGAGCTCAAATACTGTAATTCCTTAGAAAGCCAAAATCAAAGTTCAGTGAAATAAAACACCAAGAAATGGGTACTTGGAAAAACATATTAAGTGAAGTAAGCCAGAAGCAAAGAAACATAGGTCCCATGGTTTCCCTTATCTGCAATAACTAGTATATGTCTAGGACAAGCAGAAGAGGTCAAAAGCTATGCATATATGACCATATAAGCTGATGCTAAGCGAAATGAACCCCAAGATAGGAACATAAGAGATTCTATCTTTCTTGTTTTTTTTAATGTACTTATAGTGTACTATGTGATGTTTTTTGTTTCTTTGTATGTTCTTCTTCCCAAGGTACAATCCTGTTTTCACTGTATTTGATTTTGGTGCCCTGCATCTTGTAAAAACATTTTTCTAATTTGGGGAGGGGAAGGGAAATAACAAAATGCTGAGATAAGGATACAGGATGATCCATTGTAACAATGAGATGTACAAGACACTATGTTGAATACGAACTTTACAACTTTGCAGGGGGAGGGAGGAGGAGTTGGGAAGGTGGGCAGGAAAAGGACAGGGACAGTAAGGGAAAAAAACAAAGGAGAGGGTTACAATGCTTAATAGGAAATGAACTCATTACCTTGCTCATGTAACTGTAACCCCTCTGTACAGTATCTTTACAATAAAATATATATTTAATAAAAAAGAAAAACAGAAGTGTGTATTCAAAAGGAGAATGGGATCAAGGGGAAAGGGGCAAATGAAGAGGAGAAGAGCAGGAAAATATAGACAAGAATCCAATGTATATCCTACAACATTAAGAAGAGTGAGAAAAAGAATGGGTAGGGTAGGGATGGGTGAGAATGTTGAAAGGGTTGAGATTGATCAAGTTATATTGTATTCATAAACTGCTTTGTTAAATGGAAACTCCTTTGTACAGCTACCTAAAAGTAAAGAAGAAGAAAGGGGATGGGGAGGAGGAGGAAGAGGAGGGGGAGGAGGAAGAGGAGGACGACAACGACGACGACGACGACGAGGAGGACAAGGAGGAGGAGGAAACAAACTTTTCTGCCCAGACCTGCTTTGATCCTCAGATCTCAGGCTCCTGAGTAGCTAAGATTACATAAGTGTGAGCTACCAGCTCTGCTCCTTTCTCATTCCACACAGGCCATGGATGATTCATAATAAAAGGTGAAGTGGTTATACTCCCCTCAGAGTATTTAGATGCTCAGAGGGATGTTTGAAAAACAACATACTCATTTGAAATTACAAAAAACAATATTGACTCAAGGGCCAGGGGTGTTGGGAGGTGACATAAATCAGCACCCAGGAACTCTTGTCCCCAAATTGTAGTATTGCTGTGCTCCATTCTCCTGACACAATCCCACACCACACTTCTATCTGGGCATCACACTGGTGGTCCACACACACACACTTGGCCACAAAAGCCTATCACCACTTGAATCCTTTTTGCTCCCAGAATAAACTAGGATGCTCTCCGTGAACATTTTTTCTTACAGAACTTGCTCACAGACAGTGTAGTCTGAGAGACAGGTTGTAAAACTCATGTTACAATTCTAACCATTCATTTTTAGGAACCCAAAATATCACTCTGGTAGTTTTTTATCCAATGTAAGTTATCAGAGCCTATTTCCAGATTTTTTTTTCACAAAGTTCAATTCCGAATTCTGTTGAGTGTATACATCCAGGCTCCAGATTTCCTCCATCTGGGAGCCATTCATTATGGCTCCAAGTCTCCACCCAAGCTACGAAGTTGTCTTCCCAGTGAGCTGGCTCTTCCCTGTTGAGTCTGACCCTGCTTTCGCAGATGATGAAGCAGAAAATGATCCTATCTAGTGAAGTCAGGTGCTCAATGTTATTAAAACACCGTAGCAGCTTCTGATAAACGGAGAGCCGATGAATGGCTGCAGCACCGCAGCCCCCACCTGCCTTAGCCCTAGGTCCTCAGCTCTGCACTGAACACCCCATGCAGGCTCACTGACCCAGGGCCTCTTAGCTTCACCTTTGTTTCTTCACTGCCAGTTAAAATGTGAATATCAGGGAGTATCTTGTTATAAATGATCAACACAGAACTCCCTGTTTCTCTGCTCTTCTCTCTTTTCAATGAGCAGTTGGAAAGCTGTAGGTTTTGCGAAGGTATACAGATCAGATGTTAATGTACACATGCTTTAGAAATTTCCTCAATTTAAAAAAAATGGCTAGATGTCAAAGGCTAAGCCTTTTTACTGGGTGATAGCACTCTCCTAACTGTTTAATAATAGGTTTATTTGCCAGGCACTGGTGGCTCATGCCTCTAATCCTAACTACTTAGGAGGCTGAGATCTGAGAGTCATGGTTCAAAGCCAGGCTGGGCAGAAAAGTCCATGAGACTCTTATCTCCAAACATTTACTCAGAAAACCGGAAGTGGCACTGTGGTTCCAATGGTAGAGTGCTCACCTTAAGCTGAAGAACTGAGGGACGGTGGCCAGGCCCAGAGTTCAAGCCTCACAACCGACAAAATAATAATAATGACAAAGAAGAAGAAGAAGTTGTTGTTGTTTATTTGAAAAATAGGTAATTTCCTACGTATGTAGTGGCCCTCCATTACTTCTGGACAATACAAAAACAAAGAGAACACGATGAATATTTCATTGTTTCTACTCCCCCCTTCCGAAAAATAAATTATTGCATGTTACATCCAAAATCTACATCATTCTAGTCTCAAAATAACTAGGAAAGCAAAAGACAAAGGCCCCACAGAGATGCCTGGAGATGTCCATTTCATTATTTATTTTTTGGATAACAAAAAATTATCAACAGATGTTAAACAAGATTATTACTATGAAATCTTTTTTAAGAGAAAAATTTAAGAATAACCATTGGCAGATATCTAGTGAAAAATCTCTACGGTGAAAACTTTAAAAACCTGAAAAAAGGAAATCAAAGCAAAACGTAGAAAGTGGGAAAATCTCCCATGCTCCTGGATTGGAAGGATCAACATCATGAAAATGGCAATACTTCCCAAGGTTGCCTACAAATTCAACTCAATACCTATCAATATTCCAACCTCATTCTTCAAGGAAATAGAAGAGGTAATCCAAAAATTCACATGGAACAATAAAAGACCCCAAATAGCAAAAACAATCCTCAACAGAAAGAACAGTGCTGGAGGAATATCAATACCAAACTTCAAACTCTACTACACAGCCATAGTAATCAAAACAGTTTGGTACTGGCACAAGAACAGACCTCAGGACCAATGGAATAGAATTGAAAAACAAGAAATGAAACCACAGACCTTTAGCCACCTAATCTTCGATAAGGGAGCTAAAAAAATAGAATGGAAGAAAGACAGCCTCTTCAGTAAATGGTGCTGGAAAAATTGGTTAATCACCTATAAAAAACTAAAACTAGATCCTTATATATCACTCTGTATCAGAATCAACTCCAAATGGATCAAAGACCTGGGAGTCAAACCAGACACCCTGAAAACATTACAGGACAGAATCAAAGAAACCCTAGGTCTCCTTGGCACAGGCTGAAATTTTCTTAACAGAGACCCAGAAACACAACAAATCAAAGAAAGGTTGGACAAATGGGATTGCATGAAATTGCATAGATTCTGCATGGCAAAGGACATAGCTAGCAAGACCAATAGAAAGCCCATGGATTGGGAGAAGGTCTTCACTAGCCATACAACGACAAGGGTCTCATATCTAAAATATACCTTGAACTCAAAAATTAAATCCCCCAACAACAAATCCTCAAAGAAACAACTACCCAATAAATAAATGGGCTAAAGACTTAAAGAGAAACTTCTCTGAAGAGGAAATAAGAATGGCCAATAGACACATGAATAAATGCTCAACCTCTCTAGCCATAAAAGAAATGCAAATCAAAACAACATTGAGATTCTACTTCACCCCAATTAGAATGGCTATAATCAAGTACTCTAATAACAACGGATTCTGGAGGGGATGTGGACAGAAGGGAACCTTACTTCATTGTTGGTGGGAGTGTAAACTTGTTCAACCACTTTGGAAAGCAGTATGGAGGGTCCTCAAAAGACTTCACATAGAGCTCCCTTATGAGCCACTTTGGGGCATTTACCCAAATGATCACAAACAAGACCATACTAAAGATACCAGCCCAACTATGTTTATTGCAGCATTATTTACCATAGCTAAAATATGGAACTAACCCAGATGTCCTTCAGTAGATGAATGGATCAAGAAAATGTGGTATATATATATACACAATGGAATTCTATGCCTCCATTAGAAAGAATGACACTGCCCCATTTGTTAGGAAATGGAAAGACTTGGAACAAATTATATTAAGTGAAGTGAGCCAGGCCCAAAGAAACATAGGTCCCATAGTTTCCCTTATTTGCAATAACTAGTATATGTCTGAGACAAGTAGAAAAGGTCAAAAGCTATGCACATATGACCAGATAAGATGAAGTTAAGTGAAATGAACCCTAAGATAGGGACACAAGTGGTTTTTTCTTTCTTGCTATTGTTTCTAACGTATTTATAAGGTAACATGAATTTTTGTTGCTCTGTATGTTCCTCCCCCACGGTAAAACCTGTTTTCACTGTATTTGATGTCAGTCTAATTTGGGGAGGGGAAGGGAAAAAACAAAATGTTTAAATAGGGATACAGGTTGACCCATTGTAACAATGAGATGTACAAGGCACTACATTGAAAAACGAACTTTACAATTTAGGCGGGGTGGGGGCGCTGTAGTTGTGTAGGTGGGAGGGAAGGGATGTTAAGGGAAAAACAGAGGAGGAGGCAACAATGCTTGCTAAGAAATGTACTCATTACCTTGCTCATGTAACTGTAACCTCTCTATACAGTATTTTCCCAATGAAAAACTTACTTTAAAAAAGGCAAATCTAATTAATCATTTGGAGAAATGCTGTATTGGGGGAGGGGAGCTCTGAGTTCCTTAGCTAAGCAAGCATGGGTTAAAACCTGAATAATTGTCTATGCGATATAAACTCAAATGGTTTCATGCTAGAAACTACTGGGCCTCCACTATGCCGGAAATTCATTTTATAGCCCCATCTGGGTTCACTTCCAGGAAAGTTAAAGTCTTGAGGTATATCCGATGTGATTTTTTTTCCACCCATGAAGTTCCATGATTTCATGAAAGAAATGTGAGAGAATTACACTGAAGTTTAATATGATGCATGCAGAGAAACGTCACGGAAAATTCAGCATGTAAATTGCAAGGCCTTCAGCTTTACCACAAAACTGACAGCTTCTAATTTACATAAGATTATGAGTCTTGGACGGGAGGGATGTTGAAATTTATCTTCTACCAAACTGTATACAGTGGCCTGAAACACCATTGTAATGTCACACCTGCTTATGTGTGACATTAAGACCTCAAATCTGGAATCATGTTTTCTTCCATCCTTCAGGGAGATGAAGACACAGACGCTAAGAGGCTTGTCCAGGTGCCCTTTAATTAGCTTTCTCCTTTTGTTCTTCCTCCTCCTCCTTCTTCTCACTTTCCTCCTCCTCCTTCTCCTCCTCTTCCTCTCTTCCTCCTTTTCTTCTCCTTGTTCTTCTTTTGTAATGTGTATTAGTGACATAAAAGGGTTTCCCTGTATGATTTCAGACATGCATTATTATCTTTTGCTCAAAATAACATTCTTTTCTAAAAGCATGGACTTCTCCTGAGAAGCTTCATCAGCACGTGAAACACATGCCCATGTGCACACACAGCGTAAAGCTCATTTAGGGACTGGAAATTGGCATGGTATGTTGGTTATTGTTTTGGTTTTTTTGTTTGGGTTTTTTTTGCTACTGTGCCTAAACTTGTTATTAATTCTTCTGTACTACTAGAATCAAACCATTAATTTCTGTACTCATGAAGGACCAGAAAAAATAATTACTGGTTTCTAGAAATGCAAGAGCTATTTATGTTGCTTTTGATACTTCCTTTATGCTCAAGTTCTACAGAATAGTCCATTCCACAGAAGAGGGCTATATACCAACAAAAACAGGTGACACATCTTACCATGTGGAACCACCACCAAAAACAGGGAAGGGTGAGGTCATGGGAGAAATAATGAATGACATCTCACACATCACTCCCAGGATATTCCCAAAGCCACAGTTAACCATTCTTAAATGACTAGTGGCTCACCCTTGACCTTGGGTGGGTAGAGAGAGCAAACTCCATTCTTAATGAGACTGTAGGACAGGGCACATGTTATAGACAACAAGATAGCTTTGTAAAAGGATAGCTGGCTTTGGATGGTCCTTAAGGTCTCTGGCCCAGTAAATAAGAAAGCAAAGGTGTGTAAAAGCCTCACAGGTAATTCTGATACACAAAACACTTAAGAACTGCTGAAATACACAAAAGCAAAAAGCTCCAGAGAATGGGCTCAATGAGTCTTCCAGGGTACAGAGTTTCTGCGAGTGCCTTAAGAAATCTCATGGACCAATTCCCAACTTCAAACTCAGGAGTTCAATAGAGCACCAGGATACCTGTCCAAACAACCCCGTCAGGTGTGACCATCCATGTTTAACCCTTCACACACTAAAAACAAATCCATTTCCACATTGTGAGCCAAATGAAAATTCATGCCAGGAAAAAGAGAGAAAGATAAATCAAGTAGCATTCTTTCTGGATGTGATGGCATATACCTGTAATCCCAGCACTCCAGACACAGATATCTCAGAAAGACAAAGGCTGGAGCCAGGAGTAGGCAGCTTAGTGGTAGACTATTTGCCTAACATATGCAGGTCCAAAAGGCTGGGCTTCATTCCCCAACACCACATAAACAAACAGAAGATATGAGCTACCTTGGTTTCTGCTGACAAAATGAAGAGGTAATTCTCTTGCTCTTTTTTAAGTATTCAGATATTTAAAGATTGTTGAGTTTTAAGAAGTGGTCTGGGTGGTTTTCCAAATTTTTCAGACTATTGCTTTTGTAGTGAAAAGTAATCTTGGGACTCACACATATTTAGGATCAAATCTTTGCTCTACCATTTACTAACTGCATGACTGAGTCATTTGCTCTCTTCTTTTGTAACCTAGTTTCCTCTGTAGTGAAAATCAGAAGGACAGTAAGGAAAGAGAAGGGTCTACCATGACTAGGGTCTACCATGACTCTGATTGGCCCTGGGATATCTGCAGAAGGGTAGTGTCTTGTTGGGAGGGAAGGATGAGAGTGGTAGGGAAATCCAGGTTGTGAATGGGTAGAGTGCTTGTCAGGAGAGTGGAGATGCTCTATCGTTTGTCAGGGAAGCTGAAACTGGAAATGAAAACAAAACTGTAGTATCACCTTGGAACAATTAAATCTATGATTTGTACAGTCTCTGCCCTGACCCCAAGAGACAACAGAAAAAAGTAGGAAATGTTTTCAAAGCACTTAACAAGCCATCAGTGGGATGTGCACTCCATCTGGAAAGAGTAAGAAAACTGGTCTCAGCAGCCAAGACAACCAAATGCTCATGCAACCTACGTTAGCTTGAGATACGTCAGAAATAGCTCTCTGTGCCCAGAAAATTTGGACAGAGACCACATCGGGACAGAGAAGCTGGGAAAAATGCAATTCAGCATTTGATGCGGTGAGACTGATTTTGATCTTCTCAAACTAGTCACATGTAAGAAATTTTATTTCAGGTGTATATAAAGCTTCTAGCACATGCTGAGAATATCTACTTAGTGCTTTTCATTTAGAAACTGCCTCTCTCTTCCCATCACCACCCAAATCCAGCCTTACCATCATAATATAAAATGATTCCCCTGGTCCCAGAAGAGCTTTCTAGGCAAAAATGTTAGTTTTGCATCACTGTGACAAAAATACCTGGGAGAAACTATTTGAAAGAGTAAGGGTTATTTGGGCTTGTAGTGTCAGAGTTTTAAGTTTATAATCATTTGGCTCAGTTGCTTCTGGACCTGGAGTGAGGCAAAACATCAAAGAGGAAGTATATGGGGAACCTGCTCAGGGCCCAGAGAGGAAGGGATATAAGAGACAGTCCCCAAGAGCACAAACCCAAGGACACACTCCCTTCATCTAGGTTCTATCTGCTAAGTCTCCATCAATCCCTTCTGCAAAGCCTCACCTTTGAACCAAGGAGTTAGAGACTCAAGTCTTTAGCACTGTGAGCCTCTGAGGAGACATCTCAGATCCAAAGGTCAACTGCAAGATCGGATAGTGGGCTAGGGGATCTCTGCTCCAGGACTTTGGGACTTGGGACCATAAAAGGCTTGAAAATAGTCTCTGGTTGTTCTCATCTTTTCTGTGGCTCACTCTATGAGATGAGCCTGTCTGGGGTGAGAGGCAAAGGTAGAGACTTAGCAGCACTGCATTTCCTGGTTCCACCTTCAGACTTGCTCTTCCCAAGATTGTGCTGCGTGGGTCTTTTGTGGGCTCCAGGAGATGGGAGATTTTTCTACTATCTTCCCTTCCTTGTTGTCTAAGCCACTCAATTTCTGTCACATGCATCACGCAAAACCTTAAACAAACAGGTCACTAGTAGTTGAGCTCACGCTCTAAGCATTTATCTAGGTGACAAATATAAGCATTGTTTAAATGGATCTGATTTTCCATCTCCATCTAGAAGTATTTACAGCCACCTGATCAAAGCTATCAAGACTATTAATTTACTTACTGAAATGCAGTACCGTGTTGAAGAAATGAACCCCATGGCTGTACATCCCAGGTTCTAATCCAAGCTCCATGTGCACAGTGGACCCTGGACATGCCTCCTCTTAGATCCCCCTTCAGAACCAAAGGGGATATTCAGATCCATTGTTGGGGATGTTGAGACTCCTTTGCTGAGGAGCACTGCCTTGCCCTTGACTAATGTTGCTGCCCTTTCTAGGTAGACTTTGCAAACACTCTAATTCCCAGTTCTGGAAAACAGTGTAGGGGCAAGCCTTCTCCAGAGCATGGAATAGCTGGAAGCCTTTGTTGATACCTCAGCATGCCTCAACTACTTCTGCTCATTCCTGTTTCCAGCTTCCTGTACCAGTGCATGGATTCTTGGAGCACCCCTAAATATCTACTTCCTGCATGCAAATTCCATGCCAGACTCTACTTTCTGGGACACCCAACCAGCAGCAACACACTTGTAAGATCCAGGAAGTCACTCAATTTATCAGTGTCTCTATTTCCTCATCTATCAAATGGGGATAATAATATTCTATTATGACCTATGTTGCAGTAAGGTAATAAGAATTAAGGTAGCTTTTATATACTAAATTAAAACATGTAGAACAAAACAGCACCTTCATTCTCAGTAATTCTTACATTGAATATTTTAGAGTTACATTCATTGCCGCCATACAATAGTGAATTGACTTCAATTTCCCTTGTATATCATTTAAATTAATTATTAAGATTAAACAAGTTTCCAAGGAACACCAACAAAAGAGTTGGATCTTATGAGGGCCCTGATTCAAACATTTCCCTCTGACTTGGTTCATTCTAAGTTCAAGTATATAGGCCTTCAGGGCTCACAGAAGGAGATTCATCTATTGACTCAAGCTTGTGCCTGAGAGATGGTGCTGAGGGGGTTAGCACAGAGCTTGGTTTTTGCCAATCTGTTGTTTTTATAAGTGGTACTTGTACTTGTGCCCAGAGGTGCTGGTGATGAGTGTGTTGCTATAAAACTAGACATAAAACATGTGAAATGGAGCCTAAATCATAAATACAAAAATTCTAACAGCAGGTTAGATTTTATTACTCTCATTTGTCTCAAATTGACAGATCGCACTGCTCTTGGCATGCCTTTGTGTGGTGTATGCAAATCAAAGGTAAATATGTGCCCAGACAATTAAGTTTTGCTCAATGGTGAGGTCAGTCTTGATAACTAAGCATTGCTCATAACTCTTCATGTTTGTTTTATGATTCTATTAGGCAAGATAACTCACACACATTTGTGTTCACGCAGAAAGTGAGTCACTCAGTATCGCACTGAATGCTTCATATGATAGCAACACACAAGACAGAAGTGGGGAGCCTGTTAGGAAAAGACAGGATCCAGAATTTGCCTACTTTGTAAGTTGTCATTGTTAGCTAGGAGTATTGCTATAAGGACAAAGTAAGAGGAAGGAAGGAAATAAAGGTGGCTTTGAGAAGGATTGAAGTTATTCTGAACTCATTCTATCTATACACTGCTGGTCTAGACTGTCTATAAGTCAACAACTCCCAAGTCTTCATTCACATCCTCTCCTGGGAAAGATGTACGGTTTTCACCACTCAAAAATCTGCTTCTCTTCTAGGTCTCTCTAACTCAGGAAATAGCACTAGCTTTCTGATGATTGCCCAAATTTAAAAAATAATCTAGAAGTTATTTTTCCCTATATCCAGTTAATCTCCAAATATGTGATGAATCTGTGTGCTACATTCTACCTTCAACCCCAACACAAGCCTCAGTCTCACTCTATGGTGGTCCAACATCTTCTACAATGGATTTCTTACTGAGCTTCAAAGCCTAGTGTTCTGCATTCCACATTAATCGTACCCTCTATTCCCACCTCCATGGCTTTGTGTGAGCTCTCTTCTTGTGCCTATGGTCCACAGGGCAACAGTTCTTCTTATCATTCAGATCTCAGAGTGTCTTCTTCTCAATGATACATCCTCCTACCACACAAACTAAAGACTAATGAAGATATTGAGAACTTTTACCATTTCTCCTTTTTAAAAGTTTTTGCAAATACATTATTATTGTCTTATGGATTTTCGTTATGTATTTATCTGATTGCTTAGTACTTCCCTACTAGAAAATAAGAGAACAGATCCTTGACTTTCCCACCAATGCCCAGGGCCTAAAGTAGGTACTTAGCCTAAACCCATTGAATGAAGAAAGGAATACATGAATGAATGAATGTAAGATTAAAAAAAGCCAAAACAATACTAAGATAAATGCTAGTGCCTTACACTTACAATCCTTGCTAGTCTGAAGACTTAGATCAGAGGATCATGGTTCAAAGCCAGTCCAGACAAGAAAGTCTTCAAGCCTCTTATCTCCAATTAACCACCAACAGCCCAGAAGTGGAGTTGTGGCTCATGTGGTAGAGCAACAGCCTTTACTAAAATAACTAAGACACAGCGCCCACACCCTAAGTTCAAGCCCCAGTAACAACACACATAACAATAATAGTAAACAAATAAAAATATAATAGAACAAGACCAAGAAGATAAAAGCATATAGATGTTGGATAATAGCCAACTATGTTCTGACCACCATTAGTCACTTTTGTCATTAATTTCATCTAATCACATCTCTAAAGTATGTTTTGATGATTTCAAATTTTTAAGTTGAAGAAACCAAAATTGAAGGAAGTTAAATTTTCCCAAGTAAAGACTACTAAATGTCAGATGACCCTGAATTTAGAATCTAGCCACTTCTATCAGAGCACAGTTTTTCATCCATTTCTCTTTTCACTCAGTAATGAGAAGTAGGCAGTCATGACCAAGATGTTTTTTATCTACTCATCACTGGCAAAGATTTTTTCATTCCAATTATACTTTATACAAAGAATCTTTCAAGAGAGTATGCCCTTTAAACTAGTTAAGGAGTAAAGAGATTTGTATAGTTATGGAAGTTTAACCATCAAAATATATTTCATAGTCATCTTTGAAAAGGAAATATGTACCTATTTAACCCTATATATAGACTAGATCTTCTCTCTGTGTCTGTGTGGGTGTCTCACACATACTCTCCCATGCATGCACACACATACACACACACACACACACTACCATTATTTGGGGGTGTCTTATCATCTCACATAAAAGTCTGTCTTGTAAAAGCCGAAGATTGTAATGACTTAGCTCTCTGTGTTTTATCATCTTCTACATATAATTCCAGTGCACCTAAATTTTCCACTTTCTGAGGAAATGTGGGGAAGAAAGTAAAACAATACCATTCTCCCTCAATGAATTTCATTGCTTCCATGGAATGTGGTAAAGGCATCAGCTTTTTACAAATAGTGCCATTTTTCTCTTTTGGCCCTTTTTCTCTTTTGAAGTGAGGGGATTGCACCAGATGGCTTCTGAGATCCCTGCCAGCTCCAGCCTCCCAGGAATCCACAAACAGAGTGGGAAGAACAGAGACTTTGAAGTACAACAGACCCAAATGGTAACAGTGAACCTCTCTGCACCTTTATCAGTCTGTAAAACTGACGTAATAAATCTGCTTGTTGGACTGGTTATAAAGACTGATAAGGCACTTAGTATAAGAGCAACACAGACATGTTTTGAAATCGTGACTTTTATTATTGCTATGGGTTCAATTCTATTCTGCAGAAATAGATACATGGAAGCCTCAACCCCAGTGCCTCAAACCGTGAGCTGATTTGGAAATAGTGTCATTCCACAAGCAGTCAAGTTAAAACAATGTCATTAGTGTGCACCCCAAACCCACCTAGACAGCCAATATTCTTAAGTAGAAGGGAAATGTAGTCACAGAGATAGAAACACGGGAAGAAGGTTGTGCATCACAAAACACAGGGCTCAAGATGATGCCTATAAGCCAGAGAACACTTCAGGTTGCCAGAAAGCAAGCATGGAACAGGTTCTGCTGAGTGAAAAAGAATTGACCTCTATTGCCTTGACCTTGAAATTCATAGCACAATATTTCAGTAGTGTTTAACCTCCTTTGGGGGATTAAAAAAGAGAATTTCAGTAGCAAGAAGAAAAGAAGGTATAAAAGAATGTTTACTTTGTTAAGTTTTTAAAAGTAAGAACCATGCAGGGCACCAGTGGCTCATGCCTGTAACCTTAACTACATAGGAGGCTGAGATCTGAGGACTGTGGTTCAAAACCAGCCCAGGCAGGAAAATCTGTGGGACTCTTATATCCAATTAATTACAAAAAAACTGGAAATGGATCTGTGGCTCAAATAGCATAGTAAAGTGTTCAGAGACAGTGCCCAGAGGCCCTGAGTTCAGGGCACTCAAAATTTTTAAAAACTGAAATCCAAATATGGGGAAATATTAAGATTTTAAGGTTTTTATAAAGGTAAGTGAACAACACATAAAAATTTGAATAAAATATTCCTCTTTTCTGATTAATATAGGAGCTGAAGGCATGGCTCAAGTGGCAGACTGCCAAGTCTATGACCCTCAGTTCATACCCCAGTATGGTAGAATCCTTTAGAATCTTTTCTGTTAAAGTAGTAGTTTGACATAAGCACCCAATTTTAAAGGTAGCTGCCATCTTATAAGAGGATATTTTAGTTAAGCCACATCTTGCTATAATAATATTGGAGCTGTGGCTCAAGTGATAAAGCACCAGCTGAGTAAGAATTGTTTTTCTGAATTCCTGCTTTGGTCAGTTGTCCCAGTTTGCGTTAATTACTCAGATAAACTTTTAACTTTTAACTAGCCCATCATGCAAGACTGTGAACCAAAATTCTGACCAATCAGAACAAAGGGCTGGAATTCCATTCAGGATAAATCCTGGGTGGAAAGGTCATTCAGTGTGTTCCCTCAGTTGGCTTTCTGTTAGTAGCATGCCCTTCTGCAAAAGTATACTTTGCCTTGTAGAGTTCCTTTTGAATTGGCGTCCTTATTCTTATGCAACACCTGACTATCCCAAGGTATTTCCAACAATTTAGAGGATCATCCAGGATCTCCCACACTGCCCAAAGGCAATGTGAAGGCAGAGACAGAATGCTGCTTCCTCATTGTGGCAGCCTCCACGTCCAGCTAAACCCGCACTCCCTCAAGACCGACAATGAACCTCAAAATAAAAAGTTAGCAGTGTGGGGAAGAGGCCCAAGTGGGCACCTCAATAGCCAGCTAGCCTTGTGCACAAGCCAAGAAAGAAAAGCAAAGGTACTCTCTTGGTGGTTGGGTATTTTCTGGGATCCAATATGTATGACTGAGTTGTATACTAGACACAGACAGAGTGGAGTTCAGGCTTGTGGTTTTGTTCTCCAGCTAGGAAACAAACAAACAAACATTAGAGACAGGGGAAACAATCTCAGGTGTGTGAGACACCTCCCAGCTTGTTGAGTACAAATAAGGTACACAAGAAACCTCCAAGGAGGGGTGAGGTGTTGAGTGCTCAGGAAACCTTAGTCACAGAGACCTGCTCAAAGTGGGGAACAACAAGTCTAGGCCTGGGGAAACGAAGAAAAGGTAAGCTACAAAATTGACCTTAGATATTTCCCTAATTGGCCATTGGGAAGAATATTGAAAAAAAAGATCTGAGAAGGCTCCAAACTAGGAAGGCCAATTCTCATTTTTGAGCTTACTTTATATCTAAACTATGACTTCTTCTACACATATGTGTGTATAAGTGGTCTGTTATTCTTAATACATAAAAGGTTTTTTATCGTTTTCAAAAGATGCTCATCTTCCCAATCAGGTCTAACCAAGTAGAGGCATTCAGGAATTAACTTGGCCTCCAGCTGAAGAAAGAAGGTGTGTTTTAAGCCCAAATGGCAACAAGGTCTTGAAATTTGGTTAATTACAATATATGAGTCTTAACAAGGGTGTTGAATTGTGTTTAACAGTTGATGGTTGCTCTTATTCCTGTATATAGTACTTCATTATTACTCTAAAATAGAAGGTTTAAAATTACTTCAAAACACATATTTGAAGAGGAGGAGAAATCAAGCTATATGTGGATGTTTTTGTAGTTAACAAGTTAGTCAAGCTCATGCTTACTAGCTGGGGTATGTAGGTAGAGACAGAAAGGGAAAAAATGGAAGGAATCATCTAATACTTAGCATGAGTGTACACCCATGCAAATTCTCTGGCAATAGCCAAATTCTACCAAGCATTACTGCCAACTTTACAGGGTACCAGGCCATAGTCAGCCGGGAATCTAAGAAACCTTCTTGGAGACAAACCATAAATATTTTGTGAGTGGTTCATCCCCAGCAACTGAGGGGAAACACAATGGATATTTGGTAATAGACGGAACAACCTGACCATGTTTGAATCAAATCAACTAAAATGTGTTGACTTGACAATAATCCTCCAGTAGACTGTACTTGTGGTGATTTCTTCCACATTGATCAACTCAAACCTACCAACTATTAAAAAATTAGGTGTGATCAATAGCAAAGAGAAAGAAATGTCCACAAGGCACTTACTTAAGTCCTGGAAAGTTTCTTGAAGGACCAGGAGCTGGGTCTCTTTCTTTACTTTGATTTCCCTCAGGTTGTGAGGCCTTTGGGCTCATTCTCCTGATACTTGAGTTTGGGGCTCATTCTCGATTACCTGGAGGTGCACATGTTGTAAAGAAGATAAACTTGATCACACCTAGGAAGGGTATCAAGTCCTGCTCACAACTGAGACAGCTATTGGGGCAGCAGAACAAGACCATTCACCTGAGTCAAGGTCACTCCTATCAGAAGTAACAATGGACGGTGTGGTCCCACACCCCAACCTTCTAGAGGGTGAGCCTAGGTTAAACATCACCCCATCTCATAATACCCAGGTGATAACGCCTTAAGGCCTGGACAGACCTTTGAGTTAATATGGGATTGGAGTCTCAGCAAGAGAGCTGATACCTGGGGCAGACTCAAATTTTAAGTCACACATCCCCCATCCCCAACAGGTCCTCCTATGAATACAACGCCCACCTCTACGAGGAAAAATAGAAAATCAAAAGGAAAGGCCCTAGGTATCCTAAATCTTTTGTCCATCACTAGTCAGACAACTGGTTGAAATTGTTTTGTTTATAAATGTGGTCTCTTACCTACAGCATTAGAATCCTAGGAGGCAGGAAGAATTAATATTCATTCTTATCATGTCTAAGTGCTTCATATGCATCAGCTCAGTCTCTTTGTCCAGGCCCTCCAATCCCCATACAGGTAGATATTATTCTTACTGTGTAGGTAAAGAGAACAAGACTTTCCCACTATCCTCACATAAGAGTTAAGAAAAGTTGGTGCTGAGATTTGAGCTCAGGCTAGCATGACTTAGAAAGCTCTATTCTTGTGTCACCACCCACATGCCACCTTTCTATGAAGTTAGTTCTTGTTTTAAAGGCCACAGACACAAACTGGCAAGAAAGGGCAAGGCCCAGGAGAAAGCAAGCCAAAACCCAGCCACAAAAAGCTAGGCTAGAGGCATGGCTCAAGTAGTAGAGCAAGCAGGTCAAGCAAGTACTAGGTCCTGAGTTCAGACCTTCAAAACATAGTAAAACTAAATGATTGTAGACAGCGGAGTTCCAGAAAAGACCTAAGCTCCACCTTTGGGATCTAAACTCATGCACTAATCCTAAGTGATTGAAATTGCATTTCTATCACACTAGCACTATGGCAGGCAAGTGTCAACCTGCCTGTCTTAGCTCACTTAAAACAAGGATAGCTGTCACTGCTGGATGACCTGTGCCGTGAAGGGAGAGGTGAATTTAAATTGATAATACTCCACACTAGAAAAGTGAGAGGCCCTTTCCTTTCACTTCCAGTTGCATATTCTGGGCCAAGGGGAGATTATCAGAAGGAAAGCAGTCCCTGAGGTTCCCATCTGTCTTTCCAAACAGAGGCCAGAGTGCCCCCCTGTGTAGAAAGCCGAGTGAAATCTCCACTGTAGCAATTGTTGCCAGATTGGTTTGAAGTGTGAGTGTTCATGTAATCTGGCAATATTGTGTTCTTGTTTTTTTTTAAAACTATTGTCGTCTTTAGATCATTGCACAAAGAAGCTGCCTTTTAACAAAACAGTTTATGAATACCGTATATCCTGATTGATGTCACCCCTTTCAAGAGCCTCACCCATCCCTCCCCTACCCATCTCTTTCTTCACTCTTATTCATTTTATAGCTATATATTGGATTCTTGTCTGCATTCCCCCCCTCTTCTCCTCTTCATTCGTACCCCTTTCCCTTTGACCCCACTCATACCCCTTTCGAGAACCCACTTCCTGATGCTTTAGGTGGCTGACCTCTGATTTTGGGTTTTCTAAGGACTTTACACCCTATTCGACATTGTATTTTTAATTAAGATATTTTTTTAAATCGATTCTGCTGTTTGGCATTGTTATTTCTAACTCAAGCGCATACAGTCTGCCACGATGGTTGGGAAATCTCAGGAATGGTGACCAGTCCAAAAGAGTTTTATTCCCAACTGAAAACTAACAGATACAAATGTTTTCATCTTAATGATCATTTAAATTTGAAGTTAGTAGCAGAATGTTCACACATTTCAGAACATACTATGACAAAGTTTACACTACCCTTTGGTGTGTGTCAAGGGCTATCTCCGCCATCAGGACTTTTATGTCTTGAATTTGTCTGAGATCCCTTTCTATAGTGAATGGCATTTGAGTTATTTTCTTCCTGTAAGCCTTATATAATTCTCTGTTTTCAAAAGGATTATGAGACAAATTCAATTCAAAAACTTGGAAAGGACTTTTTCATCAATGATAATTTGATTAAGGTTAGGCTGTTAATCAGAACTTTCAAGCAAATTTCTAAACAAAGACTCAAGTGATTAATTTATCCATTTACCTCCTGTAGAAATTATTCACTACTCCCCTAAAATCACAGCTTTGGAACACAAAGAACAACCAAAACAGAATTTGTTTTTCAATGAGAAATATTAAGAGGTCACATTTTTATAGTGGGAGGGAAATTAGATTTAATTTTGGTGAGCAAATGCTCTGATTTTTACTTTCAGGTACGTACATGTGCCTACAGTCTCATCTATTTGTTGTGTTCTAGTGTCCTCCAATGGCTATTTGCGAAAGTACTGGTATTACAGAATCTCTCTGCTCTGAACCACCGGGCGCTGAATGATGCATGAGCTTTGTGAGCAAACCCATCCCAAAGAAACCCAGCTTTCACCATCTTCACTGGAATTATGTAATGTTGTGGCTCCTCTGAAAATCATTCTCCTTAGTAGAAGAGAAGTTCAGAGTCATTCTGTTACCTATCCCTGTCATTTGCTTATTGCCATATTGATCAGTCTTGAAAATGCTGCATCCATTTATATGAAAGCTACTGTTAAAAAACAAAACTGTAGAAAGAGTAGGATTTGACATCTGGCACCTAGAGATACAGGTCAGGGTCATAGACTTTGGACAGCAAATAAGGTCCACTGAAAGTTCAAATTTGGCATGAAAGCAGTTTGTTGCATGAATTTTGTTTTAAATACAGAAAATAAATTATATTATATATTATCTTCTGACCTATTAAGAAGCCTGCATGGGAATGTGTATTTTAAAGAACTGTTTGTATTTTTTGTGATCACATTTTGTGATGTAGCTTCAATAAATAAATAAGTCGTTACAATAAAACCTACGGTTAGTCTTGTAAGCTGATTATGTGCAACTATAACCAGAACTTTCTAATTCTTTCCACTTGAAAACCTCTTCTATTCCTACAACAGATATTGATCTGATACTTGAAAAAAAATGTCCCAATTGTGACCCAGGAAATATTGTTTTTGTTTTTGTTTTTTCTTTTTTCTTTTTGCTTTTTTTTTACTTTTTTTTTCTTTTATTTTACTGTGAAAATACTGTACAGAGGGGTTACAATTACATGGGCAAGATAGTGAGTACATTTCTTATCAAGCATTGTAGCCTCCTCCTTTGTTTCCCCTTCCCATCCCTTCACATCCTTCCCCCTCCCTGCCCTCCTCCCCCCACCAAAGTTGTAAAGTTCATTTTTCGACATAACGACTTGTACATCTCATTGTTGCAATGGGTCCTCCTGTTTTAACGATTTGTTTTTTCCCTTCCCCTCCACATATACCAACAGCATATAGTGAAAGTAGGGGTTATACCATGGAGGAGGGACATACAAAGCAACAAAGACATAATCTTATAAATATGTTAGAAACAGTCGCATGAAACATCTCTCTCTCTCTCTCTCTCTCTCTCTCTCTCTCTCTCTTTCTTTTTGTCAGTCGTGGGGCTTGAACTCTGGGCCTGGGAGCTGTCCCTGAGCAATTCAGCTCAAGGCTCATGCTCTACCACTTGAGCCATAGTGCCACTTCTAGTTTTCTGGTGTTTTTTTTTAATTTAATTTAATTTTATTTATGAACATACTGTACAGAGGAGTTACAATTACATGGGCAGGATAATGCGTACATTTCTTACCAAGCATTGCAGCCTCCTCCTTTGTTTACCATTCACATCCCTTCCCAGCCTCCCCCCTCCCCCCCCAATCCCAATCCTTCTCCTTCCCACCCCTTTCCCCCCCCCACCCCGCACCAACGTGACTCAGGAAATATTGTGACTCAACCTATGGGATAAGAAAGGCTCCATAAAGAGAAACCTGAGGGGCTGGGAAGGTGGCTCAGTGGTAGAGCGCTTGCCTTGCATGCCTGAGGCCCTGGGTTCGATCCCTCAGCACCACATAAGCAAAAAGAAAAAAGCTGGAAGTGGGGCTGTGGCTCAAGTGGTAGAGCGCTAGCCTTGAGCTGAAGAGCTGAGGGACAGTGCCCAGATCCAGAGTTCAGGCCCTGTGACTGATGAGAGAGAAAGAGAGAGAGAGGAACTTGAGCCTTTTATAAGAAGTCCTTGAGCAGATAAAAATGTGCACCATGCCCCACTTCCCTAAAGAGATAAAGGACAACAAAATATAATGCAATCTGATATTGCACAAGGACCTGTATTTTCCTAAAGCATATGATACCATATCAGATGTGTATCACTGATACAGGAACAGGTATTTTTATATGTGCCTAATGTACATTACTCTACAGATATCCATCTACAGATGGATAGAGTACTAGGAACAATTTTAAGTAGCCAATTTAGGCTATAACCTGTATAATTTAAAACAGCAATAAGGCAGGAGGACTCTGTAGGGTCAATACTGTGGATGCAGCTTTTTCACCAGCTCTTCCCATTCCACAGAAATTCCAGAGATCCAGATTTGTAAGCACTGCTTGGCAATATATAGTTTAAACAAAAGATTCATCATAGCCCTCAAGGAAACCTAATTATTGTCTATGGATTCCAGGGGAGTACGACACTCTAACTGGAACAAAATGGCACCTAGGGAAAGGGTTAAAAGCAAGAAAGTCAGAGCACTCAGCAAGCTGAAAGCTAATAATAATAATAATAATAATAAAATCACAGGGGCTTGGCACGTACTTCTACTTTGAACCTGGTTACAGTTCTAAAGATAAGGCTCTAAGTCCTACTGACAAGGCCTCTCCTGCAGCCAGCTTTGAGGAAGTCCCTTGTCAGTTCTTGTCACCATCCTTACGGCTGGACATAAAGTGTCATTCACAAAAGAACACGGCAAAGGACATGCATGCAAGTGTACACATGCAGGAGGTGACCCTGAATATGACATTGGTAACCACTCAAAGCCCAAAGAACCTCACATCTTTTGAGAGAAACTGTCCCAAGTTTCTTGAAATTCTGTGTGCCGTAACTAGCAGAAGCAGACGAATGTGGATATTTTAAATGCACTTCACCAACATCTCTAGCAGTCCCTGTCTGTCACCAAGATGGGGTCAGTGCCATGAAGTAGTGCCCACAGTTACCCACAGCAGCTTGCACTCCATAGCCATGCCATCTATCGGTGACCTGGAGAGAAACAGCAGTGAGAACCCAGAAGTTCTGGTGTGGCCCCACCCAGGCACCACCATCCACAGCTGTTCTCTCCTGCAGACGCTCTTGACATTCAGATGTTCATAACTTTGAGAAGGTAACTCATCACAGCAAGGAATGGTAACTACATGAGCTTCTGTATCTCTCCTTTAAGATAATAATCCTCTTTGAGTCACTCATTTGTCTGCAGGTTCTCCATTCACCTGAACCTATTTCCACTTGACAATGCAGTGATCCATCACCATTCAAGAAAGCAGAAAACCTGCCAAATCAGTGTCACGATGAAACATCTTACTGTGAACACACTGCCTCCTAGGATGACTATACTCACCACAGAGACTGGATAATCATAGGTTTCAGAAGTCACTAGCCACATCAGTGTGCAGCAAGGTTCTTGTTACAAGCAATGGTATGTTCATTTCATGGTGAGGGAAGACACTGGGGAAGGCAAGCTCAAAATGCACAGTGAGGCCCATTGTCCCCAGGTAATCACAGACACAAGCCAAAGGGAAGGGTGAGGGGAACATATCTGGGCTTCTTATTCCAAGGAGGAAACTTCTCTAGGGAGTGTGAAAGCAGTGTGCAATAGGAATGAGTCTACCTACACCTGCCACCGTCACCCAGGTAAGCAAGGGACAGAACTCAGGACTGGCCTCAGAGATAGAAGCCCTGGATTCTAAAGGGTTTGGCTGGTGGTAAGTTTTTGGTTGTTTTTTGTTTGCAGTGTGGCAGCGGGGGGTGGGGGGTGGTTAACATTCCATCACGTGTTGGTAGAGATGGGAAAGAAAAACTAGGAGAGAGAGAAAAAGGGAAGAAGTAACACTGTTCAAAAACAAATGTACTGTTTATCTGACTTATGTAACTGTAACCCCTCTGTACATTCACTTTTGTTGTTGTTGTTGTTGTTTTTTGGGGGGGTTCTGGTCGTGGGGCCTGAACTCTGGGCCTGGGCACTGTCCCTCAGCTCTTCAGCTCAAGGTTAGCACTCTACCACCTGAGCCACAGCGCCACTTCCGGCTTTTTTCTTTTTGCTTCTGTGGTGCTGAGGAATCGAACCCAGGGCCTCAGGCATTCAAGGCAAGCGCTCTACCACTGAGCCACCTTCCCAGCCCTGTAATTCACTTTTACAATAAGAAATGCAAATAAAATAAAGACCTATGTGTACTGAAATCACATGATAACTTGTAGATTTTTGTCCAGCCAAAGACCCAACTCCAATGCTTCTAGTTTATGGTTTTAAAAACCCACTCTTCAGTTGTGTTTCTAACCCTGCATTCCAAGTTTCCTTAGTGAAACTGGGAGGACGCTCCAGGTCTCCCAACACCCTTCGAAACTGCCACACGCTCAGCCCAGCAGCTCATCCACTCCCTTCAATTTAAGTATCCTACTGTAATCCTGGTCTTTGTGCCAAGGTCTTTTTGTTCATTCCTGCTTCCATTGCCCAAACTTGCACCTGTCAGAAATATCACCCATGCCTCTGTGCTAATCAAATCTAGCCTCTCCTTCAACTTTGTTTTCCACCTCATTTCCAGAAAGGACCTTTAAATGGATCCTGTGTTTATGGACCAGATGGTGATTTTCTGCTTCTTTGTGATACCCTTTCTTTTTCTTTTTCTTATAAGTTTTTGATTGTGAAAATACTGCACAGAGGGATTACAGTTGCATGAGCAAGGTAATGAGTACATTTCTTATCAAGCACTGGGGGGGGGGCAGGGATGGTAAGGGGAAACAAAGGAGGAGGAAACAATAATAAGAAAAGTAATCATTACCTTGCCCATGTAATTGTAACCCCTCTGTACTATATTGTCACAATAAAAAAAACTTATTAATCAAGCATTGCTGCCTCCTCCTTTGTTTTTCCCCTACCATTCCTTCCCTCCCACCTCCTCAACTATACTCCCCCCCTACACTCCCCCCCCATACCTAAATTGTAAAGTTTGGTGTCTTGTACATCTCATTGTTGCAATGGGTCCACCTGTATCCCTATTTAAACATTTTGTTTTTTCCCTTCCCCTCCCCAAATTATACCGACATCAAATACAATGAAAACAGGGGTTATACCGTGGGGGAGGAGCAGAAAAGGTCAAAAGCTATGTACATATGACCAGATAAGATGATGTTAAGCAAAATTAACCCCAATATAGGGACACAAGTGGGTTTTTTTCTTTCTTGCTATTGTTTCTAACGTATTTATAAGGTACTGTGTGACTTTTTTTGTTGTTGCTTTGTATGTTCCTCCTTTATTTTTCATGTGTGTGTGTGTGTGTGTGATTTTTCTAAATAAGAATCTAGACAGCAAGTGTGCTGTTGGGTTTTAATTATAGCAAAACAAACCGAATGTCTTTTTTAACGCTAATAATTATGCACATCCAAAAAATAGCTGTTGTGTGGCAGTTTACAGAGCTTTGGGAAATGGTAACAATTGGTATCTCTACATCCAATTAGAGCCCACTTAAAAAAAAAAAGGAAGATGGAGGTTGGAAAAGAAGTGACTGACTCCACGTGAAAAATATATCAACTAGCAAGTTTGCTACTTTCCTAAGCCTGCTTTGACATGATCAGGGAACTCTAAACAAATGGATTTTTCCCCCTCAATGTGCAGAGAGCTGGGCACCGCTAGGAGGCCTTGCCCGGCAAGACTGCAGGGGGCTGTTGTGAGAAATTCATTTTTAAGGATCACTGAGAAATTAATGAAGCACCACATTCACGTTCATCTCACATAGAAAGACGTGTTGAATATTAACCTAAGCTGGGAGCTCTCAGAGCTGAGCCATTTCCTCCTCAACATTCTCTGCCTCAACTCGAACATTGGGCCTGCTCCTCACTGGCCCCGACAATGGCAAAGCTCAGCCCTGAACTTCAGTCATGTTTTCTGTACTTGTTATCTGACTTATGAAATGGCAAGCCCTCTGCATGATCATCTTTATAATAATAAAATAAAATTAGATATGTGAAAAAAAGAGTTATTGTCATGATTAGGTACTGGCTTCAGTGGGGGAGAGAGGGGTAGGAGATATAATTTAAAGATATAACCAAAATGAAATTAACAAGAGACTAAAATTCTACATGTTGCACTCTGTCTCAACAGAGAACATTAACCAAACTCACCATCCTTCAACCAGGACTCCCATTTTGGACACTTTCTGGAGTGAAGGACACTATTTACACCAGGCTTCGTGATCCAAGATACAGGGGTGGCTTGGCCACCATAGCTGGCCCAGCCTTCAGGCATTGTCCTCTCAATTCCTGTCCCACACACCACAGTACCACTAATTCTTCTTATTCCTAGTAATGTCATGCACAGAACCCTTCAATGGCTCCTTCACTGGTTCCTCAACAGTATCTCTCTCTCATTCTCCCATCTAAGACCGTCAGAGTCTGATCCCAAGCTACCTATGCACATCGATTGCTCACTGTGGTCCTCTATGAACCAGAACTTTCAGGTCAGGGACTATCCTTCAACCCCCTTTTGTATCTCCTCAGATCTCTGCCTTGCTCCTCCCCCTGTGGCTGGTACGCCCCTTCCCACTCACCCACCAGGACTCCAAGCTTTCCCCTTGTGCAACCTCATGCTTGAAATCTTTCCTTGTCACCTCTACTCCAAGTCACTTCAATTCCTTTTTGTCTCAGTTCCAGCAGTTTTTTTTTGTTCTGTGTTAAATTGCTAGCTATATAACAAGTATATGTTAAATTACCTGCCTCCTTCTAAGATGAGAAAGTCCTGCTGTCTGCTGCCTCCCCCCACGCTGTAACAGACACTCCATAATTACTTAGTGAATCAATGAACCGCATAAACAAATTATAACCTCTGTTTTCTCTGCTAGTTTTATGGATTCCATGTTTAGGAGCTTAAGTTGATCTTCTACAGATTTTTGCACTCTTTCCCCCTACAGGGAAGCCAACCACATTTTTTTTTAAATGAAGCAATTCCACAGAAGTGACAATCCTGTAAAATATTGGTTAATTCACAGCGCCCTCCCAATTTGACAAAAGTGCAGCCCTCTGAAACACAGTGTCTGATCTGAGGAACGGCACGACTCATTTGCACTGCAAGCTGACTTCCAGTTGACTCATCAACCTTCAGCAAATCCCGGAGATCAGAGCCTCTGGAGCAGGCTGGGTTGGGATTTTGTGCAGGGTGTTTATGAAGAGTGCTGTCCAGAACGCTGCCTTCACAGGTAGGAAAGAAGGGGCAGGGCAGGGGGAGAAGTTGTTCAGCAGCCCCGTGCTCATGGTGAACCCTGGTTCAAATCCCAGAAGGGACATCAGGCTTTTCACCTGATCTGAATTGGTTGGACACCGGATGTGGACCACCTTGAAGAGGAAGCACTCAAGCCAGGTGGCTCTTTTCAGTCAAGGCCATTCTCAAATAGGGCTGAGACGTTTCACGCCAACAGCCTTCCCAGCAACTAAGGGAATAAATCCTTCCATTCAGGAAGGCCAGCACAGTCCAGCTCCCATAACTAGGCCTGAATATCAATATAGCTAATGTCTTTTTCAGTAAGCCCTAGAGTGTTTTTTTTCTTACTTTACATGCCTTAATTGTACAAAGCCAAGAACAATCTAGATCTTGTTTCCCATATATACTATTCCTGTCCAAGTATGAAACATATATCATAGTACTTTCCCTTTAGCCCCAGTAGGTTTTATTTTTAATAAATTAAGCACACATTTCTATCTCTTCCGTTGCTCTCACGGTCACACTGCAAGAAGAATGATGAATGGGAAGGCTTATATTTAGAAAATAATGAGGAGAAAGGGAGAATGTGTCCCAAGTGGCTTCAGAGAAGTTCTTTTGATTACAGTTAAGACTGGGTTGAGGGCAGTATTTTATAGAACAAAGCATTCTGAAGAATCAACAAATATCTGGCAATTTGGAACAAACTGATGACCCGGTGTCCTGTACAGATTCACTTGTCCCTTTGCATGACTATCTTCGTTTCAAGTCTGCATTCGAGTCTAGAAAGTATTTTTCCCAAATATTCTTTCATCATTTTACCAAAGAGGTGATAAAATAGCTGAACATTAGCAGGGGAAGGAAGGGATGGTAGGGGAAAAAACAAAGAAGGAGGTAACAATGCTGGATAGTTACTCATGTAACTGTAAGCCCTCTGTACAGTATCTTTACAATAAAAAATATATATTAAATAAAAAAATAGCTGAACATCATAACTATTTCTCCCGGAAAAGGTACACACTAGCCAGGTGCTGATCACTCATGCCTGTAATCTGGTTCAAAGCCAGTTCAGACAGAAAACTATCCAAATACTCTTATCTCCACAATAACAAGCAAAAGGCTGGGGTGGAAGCATGGCTTACGAGGTTGGGTATCAGTGGAGCAAGCTGAGCCAGAAAGTATTGAAGTCATCTTTTGTTTTTCAACTTTATACAGCCAGCAGAGAGAAGATCCTTCAGCCCCATGACTATAAAAACATGGACAAGACCCTGTCAAGCAAGAGCTCACAGACACTACCCTCCATCTACCCTGAAAATGTCAAAAGCATTGGATGGAAGCAACAGAGAAGCTTATATGTAAGGCGTGTGTGTGTGTGTGTGTGAATGTCTGTCTTGTTTGTTTGTGTTCTGAAATGCTTTTTTCAGGAAGGAGGAGGAGTGGGAAGGCATTGAGGCACTGGGGGAATGAATTGCACATGAGAATATCATTCATCAAATGACTCGTGGTGGCCCATGGCACCACACCACTCTGCCTCCAAGATCCACAACCACAGCTCCTTTTTTCCATTCGCCTCTGCCAACAGCTCCCGAAGCCTGACTTTGCATCTAGAGAGTCCCTTTTCAAGCAGGCTGAACCATTAGTGTTTCTGTTAAAGCTACTCATGAGTTGCTTGTAGCTTTGTCCTAACCAACGTTAATAAAGCTCACCCTCAGTCCCCATTTATCTCTTCATGCCCAGTCCCTTGGAGTATTCTACAGCTACTTCAGTGCCAGGTGACATTTCATCAGGAAAATGCTTGTGAGGTTTAGAGGACTGAACTCAGATTAACAATGAGAAGGTTAGCCCATGAGTGATTGTGAAATCCAACCCACATATCAAAGAGCAGGTTTCCACTTGCAGGAGGCCGGGTCAGGAGTCAGAGAAGGCTGGTCACAGCCATCGCCAATCAAGGAACATTTCTAAAAACACACCCACTGTGTTTTGTACACAGGAAGTAAGACAGCAATCAGAGAGAGAGATTCCTGGCTACCAAAATCCAATGAACTATATAATAAACGAGGACTGTGTCTTAACCTATGTGAGTATAAGAAGTCCTCAGAACTCCCTGGGCTCCTCAGGAGGTGGTCAAGAGAATTGTGGTTCCAGACTAGCCCAGATCAGAGAGTTACTAAGAACCCCCATCTCAACAAGAATAAGCCAGATGTGGTGGCACACATCTATAATCCCAGCTACTGGGAAGGCATGTGTAGAAGGATGGCAGTTCAAGAGAACCTGCTTAGCAAGTTTAACACTCTGAATTCAAAGCCCTGGATCACCAAAACATAACAAAGGAAGTTCAAAGAACTCCTTCAAAGCAGACTGTTTTCAGGAGGTGATGCACAATTCTTACTTACCTGAGCCTGATATTACCCAGCTTGGGAGGTAGAGATAGGAGAATTGGAGTTTGAAACACGTTTCAGCAAAATTTGTGAAAGACCTTGCCTAAAAAGCAAACTAAAAAAAACCAAAGCTGGAAGCGTGGCCCAAGCAGTTGAATACTTGCCGAGCATATACAAGGACCTGGTCCAATAATTAGGAATCTAGAAACAAAACAAAACAACAAAAAAAACCAGAAAAAAAACCTAGGCATTATAACATACACCTGTAATCCCAACAATTTGGGAAGCAGCGAGAGAAGAATTACAATGAGGTTCAAGGCCAGCATGGGCAAAAGTTACCAAGACTTTATCTCATATACAGGCTGGAGGCTACCACTTACCAATAATCCCAGTTACTTAAGAGGCAGAAGTAAGAAAACTACTATTCAAAGTCATCTCTGGTATTAACCCCCAGTACCACAAAAAAAAGAAAGAAGAAAATGGAAAGTAACGATGCCTATTGCTGCTGCTATAAGATAATAAATTCGATTTTTAACAAACTGATTCTAAACTACAATCAAACAAACAGGTGTTACTCTTAAGAAGAGCTGCCAGCTGGGAATGTGGCTTAGTGGTAGAGTGCTTGCCTAGAATGCATGAAGCCCTGGGTTTGGTTCCTCAGTACCACATACACAGAAAAAGCCAGGTGGCACTGTGGCTCAAGTGGTAGAGTGCTAGCTTTGAACAAAAGAAGCTCAGGGACCCTGAGTTCAAGCTTCAGGGCTGGCAAAAAAAAGGAAAAGAAAGAAGAGGAGGAGGATGGAAGGAAGGAAGGAAGGAAGGAAGGAAATAAGGAAGGAAGGAAGGAAGGAATCACAATGGGAGATAAACTTGCATTAAATCCAAAGCTACATATGAAAATAAGCCTCCCCATGGTTCAAAAAGAATTGTATTCATTACTGACTTCTGTAACTGTAACCCCTCTATATATTATTTCCACAATAACAGTAAAATGTTTAAAAAGAAAGAGAAAAAGTCTCACTTGTGATATAGCTTCAGCCTAGAACAGTCTACAACTCTCTGTGGACTATTTCATATCAAGTGGTAATTACCAATCACAGCTCTGACAATGTGCTGTGCACAGAACAAACAATATGACCTTTTGCAAAAGCTGCAGGACAGGACATGGCTCTCATGGCTGTCATTACCTCCAGGTTCCTGATGCAAAAAACTAAGGCTTACAAAATGGTAAATTTTAAATCGCAACAGTCCCCAAGACTCAGAGCTAACAAGTGAAATCGCCAGTATTTGCACCTAAGTCTTTCCTCTTCCACACTTTCTGGTGTAGTCACATAGGTGGAATTTGTTCTGATTAATACTGGGCTCTTTCTACAAAGATGAATCTACCTGCAGGACAAGGCTTTACCACTCCTAGAGGAGATTTTTTAAAAAATGGGGAAAGAAAAGGTGATGACAGCCAAAATTCAAAATGTAGTGGGTTACTTGCCTAGTATGCATAAAAGCCCTGGGTTCCAATTCTAACACCATAAGGAAACAAACAAACAAACAAAAAGATACAGCTTCAAGGATCAAACACAGCATGTGCTGAAAAATGATCCCAGATTAGACTTAACTGTGAGGTCTCTTGAAACAGGATCAGACTCACACAAAATTCCATCACTTAGCCAAACATCAGTGGCTCATACCTGTAACCCTGCTTTTCAGGAAGCTGAAATCAGAAAACCACAGTTCAAAGCAAACCTGGGCAGAAAATCTACAAGACTCCATTTCCAATTAACTAGAAAAAAAAGCTTGGCTGTGGGTATGACTCAAGTGGTAGAGTGCCAGCTGTAAAGCAAGCAAGCTAAGCAAGTGCCACTCTGAGTTCCAACTCTAACACTGGCAAAAAAAACAGTAAGAGAGAAAGAACTTCAATAAAGCTAGTAAAAAGCTCACTGTGTCAATTTCTTCAATAATTTTTTATTTACCTTTCTAACTTGTGCAGTGCTTTCACACTTCACGTAATTTACAATACCTTCCTGGGACAGATAAAATGAGAGAGTACAATCTATCCAACTTTATATGATTTCAAAATGCATCAAGCACTGGAAATTAGCTAGAAAAAAAAGAATTTGGATAACTGAAGATCATTATTCACGCTAGAGACCAAGGAAATTCCAAGACCAAGGAAATTCAATTCTTGAACTACTGAATAGTTGTCCACAGTCTTCAGATCATTAATTGTGAAAATAACACAATATTGAGAGACTAGAAATATTTAAGAACTATTTCACACTAACTTGAGAAAGAATTTCTAAATTATAGCAAGTTTGTTTTATATCCTTAGAAAATGTTGCATTGTGGAAAAATAAACCAACGTGGCAAGATTTTTCAAAAATCCCAAGGTGCTTTATTAAAAATTACTATCTTTGGCTGGGCACCAGTGGCTCAAACCCAGAAGGCTGAGATATGAGGATCACAGTTCAAAGCCAGCCCCACAAGAGATACTTATCTCCAATTAACCATCAAAATGCCAGAGGTCAAGCTGTTGCTTAAATTGATAGAGTGCTAACCTTGAGCAAAAATGCTCAGGGACAGAACCCCATCCTATTTTCAGCCCCAGGAGTGGTATAAGATAAATTAAAAATGAACATCTTTGTTAAGTACAAATTATCCATTATCAACCTAATTGACTTCTAAGTTACCCAAAATAAGAACAAAGAAGTAAAAATATAATAAAGGAAGAATTTTTAACAGTTTTCCTTATGGTCATTGCATTTTAAATGAAGAAATATGTACAGGAGATAGAATCCAAATATAAAGTCAATTATTACCACTAGATGGCGCTCTACAAACTAGAACACTTCTTGATGACTAAGATACCAAACCAACGACCTTGGTGTTTCATTACATCATTCTGATTTTTAAAATTACTGTTATCATAAAAAAGTAAGCACTCATCTGATTCATAAACTTATGCAATTGGACTAGGAAAGCATGCTCCTAAAGAGATTGCCTGTGGATATAGGAAAAATAATTTGTATATACTGTTTGTCTTTGGTGAATAGTGAGGATTGGGTAATAAAGTCCTGCCTGAGTCAGGCACTAGTGGCTTACTCCTGGAATCATAGCTACTCAGGAGGCTGAGATCTGAGGATCAGAATTCATAGACAGCCAGCCTTGAGCAAAAATATCCAAGGGAGAGTGTGAGGTCCTGAGTTTAAGCCCCAGTACTAACACACACACACACACACACACACACACACACACACACACACACACACACATACACACACACCATACCACAACATATCACACTGAAATTCCTGCCTAAAAATTCAAAGATGAATAAGACAAGGAAATTCAGTTGTTTCTAATTCTGTCTATGCACTGCATATGGACAGACTTGCTATTCATAGGCAGGCACTAGAACAGCTGTATCAGACTTATTAAAACCGTAAAATACTTTCCAGCCAGCTTATAAATAACTGCTATGTTTATCCCCCCCTTTGCCCTCCCACAGCCTGACCACCCCACGTTCTTCCCTAGCCCTCACCTCATCACCAACACACAAACATTAAAACTGTCCCGACAGGAAATCTATGGCTTTGCTTCTTTCTGGTTGCTATATATTTTTAATATCATCCCTGCAGAGAGACCCAGAGTTCATTGATTTACTCAGAGTATTTTAGTAGCCATTTCTTTGCATTTGCAGAGTTTGAAGGATGCCAAAAGACAAGCAAATCTCAGAAAGAAATCCCTGACCAACAGAAAATGTTAGTATGAGGAGGGACATGTAGGTAAAACGTATGCCTTGTGAAAATCTCCTTGTGGGCACAGTGATGACAAAACTTGAAAGACCATAATGCTCTGATTCAACTTTAAATTCTGCTGAACTGTAAAATAATCCTCTACGTTTGCCCTCCAGAAGTTTAAGCAGCAGGTACAGCAGTGTGTTACTGCTGTTTGGGGGAATGGAAACAAATGCAAAGATTCCCCTGGCTGGGAAAATATGGAACCAGTGATAAGAGCAGAGGCAACAACGTAATTTGCAGCACAAAACCATTCAACCGGGGAGATTAATAAATGTGAAGATGTAGTACCAACGCCATCCAAAATGAAAAACAGAAAAAAAGACAACCCAAGACAGTAAACAGCTATGGGACAACTTTATATAGCCTCATAAACATGAAATCGATGTCCTAAAAAGAAAAAAGATAGAGGTAGGTTGAGAAAAGAATATTTAAACATACTAGCAAAAAAGATTCTAATTTTAAGGAAAACTATAAACAATGTGTCTAAGAATCATAGCAAACTCCAAGCACAAGTAGTATGAAGAAATTTGTAAAAAGATAAATCACAATCTACTAGTTTAAAAACACTAATAAAGAAAAAAATCTTCATTGTGCTCAGTAGAAGAGAAAAAGACATGATACATATAGAACAGAAATGAGGATGGTAGTGCTTATTCCTCAAAGAAAAATGGTGCCACCATGTTAATGTGCTGAAAGACAATTAAAGGCAACCTGTAACTCAATTTCTAAGTACTTTTCACAAAAATTACATTAAGAAGCTGGAAGTATTCATTTCCCACAGGCATGACTACCAAAAAATTTTAACAGCTAAAGAATATTCTTTAAGGCGGGATAGGCATGATTTTTTAAGGTAGAGATATAGATTTATTCAAATCTGTTGAAAGAAAACGTAGAAAGAAGGAACAATGAGCAATAAATATAATAGCTTGGCAATAGTTAAAAAGTCTGAGCATACAAAATGCTATGAAGAAATCTCCTACAATAGCCACACCATGAAATACTCCTTGTTCACAAAAATGAACGAATTCTTGATACTCACTAACATCATGAGTGAATGTCCACCTAAGTATGCTGAGTGAAGGAAAGCAGGCAAGCAAGAATACTGGCTGTGCAGGTGGGCACAATGGCACAGAGCTCTAATACTAACTACTTGGCAGGTGGACCCTAGTATTACAGTTGATTTGAAGGCAGCCCAGGAAAAGTATTCAGAAGACCCTCATCTTGATCAATAAAAACTGGTCATGGAGGTGCCCTTCAACCTAGTTCTGCAAAGGGGTATAACTAAAGGGGAGCTGTGGTCTAGGCCAGCCTGGGCATTAACATGAGACCCTGTTTCAAAAAATAACTAAAGCAAAAAAGGACTGGAGGTGTGGCTCAAGTGGAAGAACACTTGCCTAGCTAGCACAAAGCCTAACCCTAGTACCACACAAAAGGATTGTGATTACATTTATATAAAGATCTAGAACATGAGAACCAATACAGGCTGACAAATACATGTGGTGGTAGTGAAGGGAGAGGAGGAAGGACAACATTATAAAGGAAACTTTGGGGCGTGGTGGATATCTTTATTCCCTTCATGCATACCTCTGTCAAAGCATATCCATTGTTAAAGTTCACTTTAGGGCAACTATATTGTAATAAGTGGAGTTGAAAAGCACTATGTGCCATGACCCACACGGTGCCTTCACCTTTGAGGAACTTTGCCTCACATATGTTTCCCGCCAAGTGCTTCTCCCATCTGGATCATGAGCAAAAATGTTGGAGGGATCCAACATGTGGGTACTCACAATCAGGTGGAGTACTTACCTTGCATTCACAGGCCCCAGGTTCTATGGGGAAAAAATATCTTATTTATTAATAGAAGCATGTGTCATAATTATTTGGGTTTGGGGGCTTTGATTTTTTGCCAGTACCCATGTTTGAACTCAGAGCTTGCTCAGCTGGAACTCTATCACTTGACCCAAGCTTCCAACCTAGTTTTCTATTGATTATTTTGGAGATGGGGGGGGTCCCCTGGATTGTTCTGCCCAGGCTGGCTTCAAACCATGATCCTCCAGAACTCACCCTCTTTAGCAAGGAGCTTACAGGTATGAGGAGCCACCAGTGTCTAGCTAAAGAAGGGAGAGAGAGAGATTAGGGGGAGGAAGGTGGGAGGGGAGGAAAACAGGGAGGGAAAAAGGAAGGGGGAGAAAGGAAGGAAGGAAAGAAGGAAGAAAGGAAGGAAGGAAAGAAGGGAGGGAGGGAGGGAGGGAGGAAAGAAGGAAGGAAGGAAGGAAGGAAGGAAGGAAGGAAGGAAGGAAGGAAGGAAGGAAGGAAACTTGATGAATAGCTCAGGTGATAGAACATTGGCCTAACATGTGCAAGGTACTGAGTTTAATCCCCAGTATAAATAAAATTAAAGTTGTACAAATAAAATTAAAGTTTTGCTCTAGGTTATGTTTCTGTACCTACTTTTAAATCCTTGAAGTATGGGGGTCATCATGCCTTAGTGGAATTTTGCCCAAAGTGAAATCCCACCTGCAGCTGGCATTGAACTGAAACTGCTCTATCTGTAATACCCACCAATTGATCAAAGTCTTCTCCTGTGTAACTTACACAAAAATGGTTCTTCATAGGGAAACAAATCTCTCAACATGAGACTAAGCCAAATAGCAAGATAGTTATCAGTAGTTACATACTTTACTACCAAATTGGGGTGAAGTTTAAACAAAAAAAATGGAACCAAGCCAGGTGCCAATGTCTCATGCCTGTAATCCTAACTACTCAGGAGGGTGAGATCTGAGGATTGTGGTTCAAAGACAGCCCATGAGACTCTTATCTCCAATTAAACACCAGAAAACTGGGAAGTGGCACTGAAAAGCTGAGGGACAGCACCCAAGCCCCAAGTTCAAGCCCCATGATCAACAAAAAAAAAGGCACCAGAATCATTTAACTTATAATCTTAAAAGTGGCACGTATTAATTAACTATTAGGTTTAATTACAGAAGACCTGTAAAGAGTCTAAATCAATATGTGTATGAGGAGACACAAAAGTAGAAGGATAAGCGGTGAACGAATGAAGCAATAGTACTCACTGGATGTTTATATTGAAAATGAGTTATACAACATATGGGTGGGGATGGAAGGGAAACCGTAGGAGAAAGCAAAAAGAAATGTCCAAAACGAATGTACTCTTCACCTGACTTATGTAACTGTAACCCAACTGTCCATCACCTTTATAATAATAATACATTCTAAATCAAAAACATCTTCAAAACATTTCTTTATAAATGGAAAGGCAAAAATGGCACCTAGAAGAAGATCAGAAGCCAGATGAGCCAGTAGGAAGCAAGCCTGTGGGAGCAATGACCTTGGCAAGGTCAAACACAGGCCACGCCATGTGTCAGACCATCACTGTTCTTGCTAACCACCCTCAGTTCTTCATCCTACTCTATCTTCTTCAGGATTCCATTTCCTCCATCTAACAAGACACACTTAAATATGAAAACATGAACATGTTCTTGATGAAGTCTGACCGGTGCACAGCACAATGAAGCCAGCATCCATACATCTAATGCCAGATTCTTCCCGCACTCCCTTAATGCACTACCCTCCCAACAGCTGCATCTATATTGTGCAGCTCGTAATCAACTGAAATACTTTGCACACAAAGTGCCGATAAACTTAGCCTTCCTCCTTATAAACACTCACAAAAGATTTTATTTTTAAGTCACAATTCAAAAATTATATCTGGTATATTCAGGTGATGACGACAGTATATTCGTAGAGTTCTTATCACTGGCTTGCCATGCCATAAATCATCTGTCCTCATTTTTGTGACATTCAAAATTTGTTAAGCAAATTATATACATCTTTCACCCATAGATGCCTTAATTAATTTTTTTTTTGGTCGGTCGTGGGGCTTGAACTCTGGGCTTGGGCGCTGTCCCACAGCTCTTCAGCTCAAGGCAAGAGCTCTACCACTTGAGCTACAGTGCCACTTCCGGTTTTCTGATGGTTTATTGGAGGTAGGAGTCTCACGGTCTCTCTTGCCCAGGCTGGCTTTGAACCACGATCCTCAGATCTTAGCCTCCTGAGTAGCTAGGATTACAGGCTTGAGCCACCAGCACCCAGCTCTTAATTAATTTTTTTAACAGCATAGGGCCCAAGGTAGACCAGTACCAGCCATCTGGTTAATCCACTCAGTAACATTTCTAGACCAATATTTTTTAAAGCCAGGTAGCTATCTTCTCAATGGACCCATTACTGTGTACCCCATCTAACAGAACACCACCAAAGACATCAATCAAGCCCATCACCCCCTTTGAATGGAAGATGACATAATCCTCAAAGTAATTCTCTAACCATTTTCCATGACAGATAGTCTACTTTGTCTCATAAAACCATCTGAAGGTTTTTCCAGTAGCAGGAGATACCAGTTATATTATGCTTACCACACAATCCAACAGCCCGGCTGTTAAATGGCCCATGAAAGCACATTGCAAAAAAGAAAGTGAGCCACTTGGACAACCAATTTGTTTTCACTGGTACCAATGATAGATCTTCTGTGTCCTTCTTTGGAGCATCTCTGTCTCACTAATGGACACCCAGAGTTGTTTCTTTCCCCAAAGTTTGCACTAATGTTAGATTGAAGTGCTGTGCAAAAGACCCACCATAACCACACAGAGAGGAAGAATTAGAGCCAAAGATGAACATATAGAGAACTAAGACCAAGAAGAAGCTCTTACCAGGCATGGCAGAAGTGGGGACACTGGTGACTTTTATAATACAAAATTTACTAAAAACTAAAATAAAATGTCTACACTCTGAACCAACTTCAAGGTCAACAAATCCCTGTAACAATTTTTCACAGCAAAGTACTACTATATGTAATTCAAAGGGATTGTGAAGAAGTGTGACCACCACCACTACCACCACCCCAAAAAAGCAAGCACTTTATCAGTTTCTTCACCTATGTTTTAGGCAATTTAGTTTTATTACTCTCTCTTTTCAAGCTTCCATTTTATTACCAGTGAATGGAGTCCTTTGTCCATACCCTGTCATGCTACACAAAAGATAGAAGATAAATAAAGATAATCCTCTCTTAATCCTGGATACTTGGGAGTTGGAGACAGGAAGAGGAAGAGATGAGAGAAAAGGAGAAATAAAGGGAAGGGCATGGAGGAGAGGGGAGAGGAGAACTCTAATGCTAGATACTATATTATGAAATATTCACAATGAAAAGTAATTCCACAGGGCAGGATGGGGGAGTTGAACTAGAAATAAAATCCTGCTTTCCATTACCAAATTAAAATGGGTGCATAAAGTGGCCTGCCCAAAGTCAAGTTACCTTTAAAAAAAATGATGCTATAAAAAAACTAGATTTCTACTGATAAAGTCCCATGCTCTTTCTGCTCTACTAGAGATGACACAATCAGAATTTTCCATTCAGAATAAAACTAGGACTGTTGTGGCACTGCCAAGACCTGTCAGCCTCGTCTTGGTGTAATGTCTTGTTGCGTAATCCAGAACTGGTGAATGAATGTATCATCATTGCCACCTTGCTTTTTTCTCCCATTGACCAGAAAGTAGCGTCATACTCTTGTATATAAATAATAGTCTGGACATTCACTATTGATCAGGCACTATGTATATCAGTTTGCATGATGAATGAAACTCATTCATACTTCTTAGATATGTTGGAAACATAATAACAAGAAGCAGGAAATAATGAATTCTAATCCAATCCTATCACTCCCTAGACATGCCATACCCAGAACCCTCATTGTGTGTTTTCTTCAAGGATAAAATTAAATAGCTTGACTTACTAGTCACACATTCTTTCTATCACTAACGGCTGTAGCCCAGTTAGATGAAAGGAAAGAGAAATAAGGCTATGACTATTGCAAATAAATGTGTATTCTGAAAGGAAAGAAAAAGTTCTCAACAAGTGCACTTGCAATATGTGGCATTTCCTCCTTATTCCAATCAGAAAATTACCACTACAACAACTAAATATAATTCTGTTTGTTGGAGTAGGCCAAACACTTGTAACAAACCTCCAAAACCGATAGCTCAAATACATCAAAAGTTTATTTTGCTCTGACTGAAAAACCCAGATGGTGAGTGTCTCTCCTCCACACATTCAGACATCCAGCCTGATACAGACTCTAAGTTTACACCTTCCAAAGTTAATCTGGTCATTGTCTTTCCAGTTCACAGGAGATAATGTGCACACAATCCATATTTCTGAGAACACTACGACTGAGTACCAGAGCCTAAATATGAAAAGGCTAACTCAGGCTTTTACTGTATATATAAATCTGTTTCAAGTGGAATGTAAGAGACATGCCAGAACCAAGGAAATAACCTAGAGACCTGGCCCAGTGTGGCACACCTTACTTACTTCCGTATTCTACCAAAAATAAATTCACTTAACAGTTATATCAGTTCAAGGAGTTGAAAACTTAACCCTTCACTGGCCAGACCGATGGCAAGCCTGATTATTACTATTAGAGAAAGGAGAATATATTTCTGCCACATTGTTAGCTCATTTGAGGGCCTACTATATAATCACATTACAAAAACAATGTTTGTTAAGTCCTGCTATTCACTCAGGAAACCATTACTCAATGCATGAATTTAGAAATTATTAGCTTGCTTAAATGTTAGCAAGAGAATAAATCCTAAAGCAAGAGAATAAGGTGGCCTACCTGCTGTCATTACCTTAAAAAATGATGCTAAAAAAAAGCTAGATTTCTACTGGTGAAGTCCCATGCTCTTTCCGCTCTACTAGCAATGACACAATCAGAATGTTCCATTCAGAATGTCACTCTTCAAAATATAAATAAAACTAGGACTGTTTCCACTTTGGGATCTTTCTTCCTGTGCATGCCATAGAGACCTAGCAAACAGAAATGTATTCCATGTTATCCAAAGGAGGAGCTAGTAAATTATCCAGCTAACCAACTCTTTTCTAGTAATCCATAGAAAGCAGTTCCTCTGGCATCAGAACTAGAATCTATGTTTTAACATGTTGTCTTCTTCTTGGAGTTGAGGCAGAACAGTGAGCAATCTGACTGAGTGATACTCAAGAGAAATGCATTCATCTGTTACACTTGGCAAAGTTACTAATGCACAGTGATTTTGTTATGTCTTTTATTTGGCTCAGAAGTTTAAAAGAGAAGAAGAAGAGACACAAGATAAAATAAGACCCGCACCATCTACCCCATCAGGCTGCTCTCCCCTGAGCCTCACTCAGCCCTTCCACTTGCAAATGACAGCAGATGGAATGTTAAATCTAAACTGTAATTCTCTTGCATTCCTAACTGTCAAAACAAACCATGTGTCTCTGCTTCTCAACTCTCTAACCCCATAAAAGCAAAGAAGCTATTTCAGATACAGATGAACTATTTTGGAACATGTACAGCCAAGTCTATTTTAGGTAGTTCTTTTTTAGGTGCATGTGTTGAAAGATGAATGAGTGAACTGAAGCAAGGAATATATTTCCAGACTTGATGAAGATATATTGGCATTTTAATTATGATTGTGCTGTAAAAAAAAATGCACTTGGTTTTGTTACCAATAAGTATTTTTCAATTACCATCTACGCTAACTATTCATATATTAGACTCATACTAATCTTTATTCACTGTTGTGAACAGGGAGACCCCATATAGATACAAAGGAAGTCACAAAAAATGTGTACATAATTTTATTTTTTGTGTGTATATAATTTTAAATGTTCTTAATTTCTACATTTATGAAGGGGAAAGAGCAGGTGAATTAATTCCAATCATCTGTTTTCAACCCAATGCGTTCCAAACATTGACATTTCAACAAACAACCAATATGGAAGTATTAAAAAATGTTGTATTCTATTTTTATATTAACTAGGGAACATCTCATTTAATAAGATAGAGTAGCCATTATTCAAGTGCTCAATAGTTGTATGTGTTAATGGTTACTCATATTTATGACTGAGAGCTTATATGTATATTATAAGAAAGCTTATAAAGTGTCACAAAGTAACCAATTGAACTCATCTTAATCCTGAACTCTTTCCTCAGGCACACAGTGATTCAAATTTCATGTACCAACCAAAAGTTGCATAAACATTTTAAATGTTCATGGCCAAGTATACCATAGGCCTTAAACCTACCTACAGCTCAAATCTTGACTGTTGTTAATGGACTCATAATGTCAGTAGCTGACTTTTAATGCTACAGATAGTTCTGGTTGTGAATGCTGGACCCAGGACAGAAAGTAGATCTGCATCTTCATCAGATGTGACACAATTTTGAGAAATTCCAAAATTCATGCAGCTGATAAGCTGGTCAGCTTCACTGTTGGAAAAAAACAAAATAAGAAATTCATCTTCTTTAAACTGAATGTCACTCCTGGTTACTTTCTAAGAAACAAGTCATAAAACAGGTCAGGTGAATTAGGGAAATGTCTACCTATACATTTAAGTTTTAGAGAATATTGTGTCAATATGTTGATCTTACCCAGTCTTGTGGGTTGGGCTGCCTTTTTATGACATACCTCCCAAGAGAACTTCATAATTACCTAAAGAGAGTCCCTCATTGCATACGAGCAAAAGACACCAAGAATTTTGAAGGAAATAGGAATCTACAAAAGAACCAAGTTGGGGCTGGGAAGGTGGCTCAGTGGTAGAGTGCTTGCCTCATATGCCTGAGGCCCTGGGTTTGATTCCTCAGCACCACATAAGCAAAAAGAAAAAAGCTGGAAGTGGCACTGTGGCTCAAGTGGTAGAGCGCTAGCCTTGAGCTGAAGAGCTGAGGGACAGTGCCCAGGCCCAGAGTTCAGGCCCCACGACCAGACCCCCCCCAAAAAAAAAAAGAACCAAGTTGTTTTAGCAGCTCATTTTTTCTGGCAATCTGAAAATTGAATAACTTGCTAATAATTTTTCAACCCTTTTTAGGATAGCTTATGTGTAAATAGTAGTAAATGGATTTGAGAAGTGCCAGATTGTAGTACTGACTAAATGAACTCAAAGATGGTATTTAGGGCCACTTCATAAGCATTCTCTAATGGAATAGTGCCAATAAATGTAAGTTAACTACCAGCACCTTGTCTAAAACACTTACAAACAAGCTTTGTGCACATTAGTTATGAGATATTTCTTCCAGAGTATAATTTTCATAAAACAAACAACATATTCTTGTGAAGAAATAGTTTTATCTAAGTACTCAAAAAATATCATACAAAGAATACAAGCCTAAAGTCTACAGCTCAAAATCATGTTTATTCAGCACATCAATCCTTTGAAAACAATATTAGCAAGATTATGAGCATTAGTAGAAAAATTCACAGGAAGCTTATGAGCACTTATAAAGATGCACTATGCCCAAGTAACCAAAAGATATGTGCATTATTCTTCTTGTGAAACTAAATGGGAAACAATGTAAGGCAAATCTAATTTGTTGTTGAATTTTTAATATAGAGAAACAAACTAAAATTTTCTCCAAAAAATGCACAAGCAAAAATATCATACCAAAGAGATTCTCCAAATTCCCTACGAGATATCTGACATAAAGGGTCGTGGGAGCCATGTTTCTTACACTATTCAACCTCTTTGTGTCTCAATTTCCCCATCTATAACAATGGCAATACTACCTACTTTGTAAATTTCTTAGAAATATTGCAATCATCTATATAAATGTGTTTAGAAGATACATAGACAGTATGAAATAAATGGTATACTATTTTATTTTTAATAATCATGATATTTATAGTTATTTATGGAGCACATAAATGATTACATATATTTATACAACACATAATGATCAAATCAGGATAATTAACATTTCCATCTCCTCAAATACTATCATTTTCATGCACTTGAACCTTCAAATGCTTCTCTTCTTTCAAAAGGTGTAATTAATGTTGTAGACTATACTTGGCCTATATACTACATTAAAATGACTCCTTCTGCTCTATGATTCTATATCCCCTGCCAGTCCCCTTCCCACTCTGTAGATCTTTATGACCTGTATCCTATTTTCCACTTCTATGTGATCAAAATTAATATGGTATTTTTATAAATAAAGGCTGGACCAAGCTACCTAGTCAGAAGTTTTACAATGTATAAACTATGGCTTCAGACTATATAGGCCCTGAACGTTCTCACTCTATTTATAGAATGCGTCTTGATTTTTGGTTACAAACCTTCACTCAAAAATTAAGTTATCCAAGTATCATAATGACTACTTTGGTTATACAAAACTGATATCAAGAAAGAAAATATGAGTGCAATGTTGCCACATATGATTAAGTTATGAAATCCAAACATATACTCAGTGAGCTGAACAAAAAAAGAAAAAAAAAGGTGTCATCTTTAAAAAGAGCAATAGTTGAGAATCCAACTTCTAGAAATTGAGGAACAGTAGTCAAATAAACAACAACCTGGGAAAAAGAAAACTGTTCACCAAGATAAATGGGCCATAGGACAGATGCCCAAGACAACAAATGAAAGCCACACTTTCTTGAGCTGCCCAGCTACAACCAATGCAGCTTTGTATATTTTTTTTTATAAAGCACACATTGCAGACCCATGAACCAGTAATGAAAGACATCATTATAACTAATGTCCCACTTGGCTTAAGTTGATACCATTTGCTTCCTAATGATGTTCAGATTGTTGTACTTTTATTTCAAAGTACTATTTGGCTTAGTTTGTTGAGCCTTTGGAGCCTGTCTCCTCTTTCTTGCCCTCACTTGTGCCAACATCATCTCCCATCTGAAATATGAAAACCGGTCCTAAGCTGATATCCCATTTTCCACAGTAATCAGAAAAAAATTCCTAGTTTTTTTTACATTTTTATTGTTATTATTAAGTAGTTCTATATTTTGCACTCTACAAGTAGAGTACAATGCTTCTTAGTGAATGTCACCCCTTCCTTCTCCCTCCTTTTCTCCTGCCCATCTCTAAAATTACTTCTTAAAACTTAGATGATTTACTATCATCTAACCAGGATTTACTAACCAGGATGTGGCCCTCTACCTGCTCCAACATCAACTCTCTCTCCTCGCTCAGTTATTGTGCTCCAATCCTTCTGGTCTTCATTTATCCCTCTTGAACATTTTACTAACAGGGTAAAATCTAGGTTTCAGTTGTACTGAATACATTAACCGCATCTTAAATACACTAGCATGTTCTTTGTTTCATCCTTCAAATGTCACCTCCTAAGAGGAGTTTTCCTTGACTCCCCAGATAAATTAGTGACCTTCAAGACTAATACCTATCACATGTGCTTTACTTTTTCAGGATATATATCAGTACCTAACATTACCTCATTTGCTTATTATAGTTTTCTGAATGTATCACCAGCCTCCAATTCCGGTGAATGCAATTACCTAGTCCATAGTATGTCCTCAAAACAATTTGTGTTAACAAATGCAGCTATGAGCACACTTGCCCCAAATGTATTCATTCACAAAACCATTTACATATGATTTTATGGGTTGGTAAAGACTCCCAAAATTATATATGGGTGCTTATGGATCTATGAACTATTTGGAGTTCATAAGTTTGGAAATAAAATATTATGTGTATGATCAAGAAGCTGAGCTAGTTCAAATCAAATTTAGACTAGAAATGTGGAGATCTTTATTAAATACCAACACCTCTTAAATACTGACTTTCTGATTGTTCCATCAATTATTTTGAGTGTAATATTGAATTCTCCAATTATTATTGTTTTTAGCTCTGTTTTCTTTTGTTTCATGTATTTGGGGATGCTGTTGTTAGGTGCATGTGTGTTTAGAGTAGCTATAATTTCCCAGAAACCTTTTAAGAACTATTCTGTTATCATACCATAGTCCTACTGCAAGGAGCTCTGACAATCTTTATCAAGCCCTCCAAATAGGAATTGCTTAATTCACACATCAACTCATTTTTACATTTTAATGGCTGGGACCCCGAGAAGCCAGCCTCTCTGGTATCCTCTAAGATGATCTCTCACAGCTCCAAGTATATGCTAGTTTTTTTTCCATCACAACACAGACCACAAACAAGTATGATCTCTAGTAAATGAATCCACTGCTTGACCTTTCTTCCAGGAAGGAGGCTCCACTCTCCAAGATCTGGACAGGACTCATAACTACTGTCTCCTCAGAACTTAGGCTCTTCTTCCCACCAAGATTTTAACAATGAAAACAACTTAACAGGAGACATTGGTTTAACAACAACTCTTTGGCTTTTTCTGTGATGATGTGAGCTACCCTGCCAATCCAGTAGTTGCTATAAAGCAAGAGCTTTCAGGTTATTTTCAAGGGAACCCAGAGAGAATACTGCATGCTTAAGGATAACACAAACCCTGGACTCAAATTCTACACTAAATATATTTGTGCATGTGTATACATATAGAGAGACTGCAATAAAAATCAGCATGCACATTTAAATGTGACATCAAACAGAAACACTCTAACACTGCAATTGTTGTACAGCTGAAGGAGTTGGTTATATACAAATACCAATAAAAATTACTATCTGTATGTTTATTTTGATTTTCCTTATCTATATCAATGATTATAGAGGCCAAAGCTCTGCAGTGGTCTAGGTTTTTTTCATTCAGCTTTACATATATTTGCAATATGCAAAATGATTAAAATGACCCTATGATTCTTAAATACCTGAGGGTGAGAGCTGTCTTAATCTATACAACAGAAGAAAATAAAAAAAAATAAGATGCAGTAATTGTCCTCCATAACCCTCAATTTCATGCATTCCTTGGAAGAGCCCAATAATTTTCCTTAATTAATTTTTTCTATGCATTTGTGAATTGAAAAGATAAGATTATAATAACAAAAATATGGCTGCTATCTCTTTTATTACCTGAGGTCTACATTCCACTTTGTTTTGAGAGAGCTCCATATTTTCAACAATCCCCAATATGACTGGGGTTGTGAGATGGGAGCATATTAATTACATATTGGTTTGTAACAAATTACCAAAAGTTTTGCAACAGAAAATAACATCCACTTATTGTCTCATAGTTTCTCTAGATCCAAAGTGTAGGTGTACATTTACTGGGTTCCCTGACAGGTTCTTACAGGCTGAGACAATGATACGGTCTTGGACACTGCCCTTTGTGTAAGTTTATCTAATCTATAAGTCAAATCCAGTTCCTTATGACTAGCATTAGTTTTCTAGTACTTCATAATGCATAATCACTTTGTGACTCAAAATGACACCCATGTAATATCTGATAGGTCTATGTGAGAAGTTGGTGCATGGTATGGCTGAGTTCTTGCTTAGGACTTCACAGGGTATGATCTGGTGCCAACCATGCTCCTTTCTGGAGGTTCTGGGGGGAAATCTGCTTCCACATTCATCCAGATGGTCAGAAGAATTCAGTTTCTTATGGCAGCAGGCTGGCTGTTAAGAATTCTTCTCTATCCCTACTGGCCATTCTTAAGTCCTTGATATATATCCTTGCTCATCTTCTATAGTGCTCTGTTACTTCAAATGTCTTTCCTGTTTGCTATATGACAGTCTCATATAATGTAGCATCATTTCAGTGGCCATCTAACATATTCTAATCAACAGAACAACAGTTTTCTCATATTCACAAGGTGTACATGGACTCAGAAGACCATACAAAATGTGCATACTAGGGGATAGAAATCTCCTTGTAAGAAATCTCCTTGAATCTGAACACTACAATGTGGCAAGAGAAGATTTCTCCTTCCCTCCAAAAGGAATGTTACTTCTTATATGCCAGTCACGATACCCTTTTATGAGTGATCTGTTTATAGCTAGCATGTGACACAGAGGAAAAAAATACCAATTGAAGTCTATCAAAAGACTAATCCCATGCTAATTCCAGCTCAAAATGTGTTTCAGTATGGATTGGATGCTCCAAACCACTGCTGCCCTCTGGCTCTCCACCTGGGCAGTTGAGTATCACACAGAAAAAGAGAGAATTGAAGGAACCGTGGCAAGCATGCCTGGTATGCTGTCGTCTCTGCTCATGCTTTCATAGGTGAGATGATTAACTCTTCTGCTCATCCCCGCCACCATCCATCAGGGTCCCATTACCTACTGTCCATCCAAGGTGTTCCCGAAACAAAAACAACTCAAGGTAAAGTTTAATTGGGGATGGGATGGGGGAAGAGAAAGTTCAGCTGCTAAAGGAAAAAAATTGAAATCATAAATCTACTGCATAGAGCCAGAAAGATCTGAAATTACTGCTTCATCTCCAGCCTTCATGAGCTAAGCGATTTTATCTACAAGTTCCAAAAGGAAAAACTAAAAGAAAAAAATCCATGTATCAAGACTCAGTGAAGTTGCATACATATAATGAAGGACTCAGGGTAAACACAAGACTTGTTTCCAAGTGTTTATGACATGGAATTAAGGAGTGGGATGGAAACAGTAGTGCCACACTATGGACAACCAGGAAGGGTGAAGTCACACATGCCGCAAAAAAGGGAGAAAAATACAGGAGGAGAGCTGTCTGAAGAGTTGGTGCTCTGGGTATGGTTTTTCCTATTCCAGACTTGTGTCTGGATTCTTCAGAGAGCGGAACTGCAAAGCTATATGAATGTAGAGTTTTCACACACACACATACACACACTTTTTTATACACATACTTTTGTAGTGACCAATGGTAAGAGGTAGCATGATCCACAGAAGAAGAAAAACTGTACCCAATGTGAAATATTGAAAGTCACACGATCACAGTTATGCATTTATAATTCACAGGGATGATGAGAATTGTGAGCAGTGAGTCAATCTACAACTTCAGTCCTGAGTGGCTGGGTGTGCAAAAGACCTATTACAGAGGCAGGAGAAAGAGAAAGAAGAAAATACAATGATGCCAAAGACAAAGGAAAAAAGTTCTCTCTTTCCAACTTTGCCTTGGGCCCTTAAGAGCCATTACTTATCTTCCATACAAATATTTATCATCTGACACTTTTCCCTGCCCTTTACCAGCCAAGTACCCTGAGTGAATCACTGACCCTCAGACCTTTATTTCTTCAACCTCAAATGGGCAATATAAAAGCTTTAACTGTTCAGCTTGTCTGGTAAGCTATGTACATATGACCATATAAGATGATGCTAGGCAAAATGAAGCCCAAGATAAGGACACAAGAGGTTTTATCCTTGTTGCTGTTGTTTTTAATGTCCTATATGATTTTTTTTGTTTCTTTGTATGTTCTTCCCCCATGGTATAATTCTTGTTTTCACTGTATTTGATTATGGTGCCCTGCACCTTGTATATACATTTTTCTAATTTGGGGAGGGGAAGGGAAAGAACAAAATGCTGAAACAAGGACACAGGTTGACCAATTGTAACAGTGAGATGTACAAGACACTATGTTGAAAACAAATGTTACAACTTCCAGGGCGGGGGGAGGTGTTGGGAAGGTAGGGAGGGAAGGGATAGTAGAGGAAAAACAAAAGAGGGGTAACAATGCTCAATAGGAAATGTACTCATTACCCACTCATGTAACTGTAACCCTCTGTACAGTATCTTTACAATAAAAAATATTTTTTAAAAAAGCTTTACCTCATAGATTTGCTCTTCTCATGATAAGTTAATGCTGATTAAAGTTTCATGATAAATGAGTATTTATTTATTTATCTATTGTACCAGTCCTGGACCCTGAAATTAGGGGTTGGGCACTGTTTCTGAGATTTGTTTGTTCAAGCCTAGTGTTCTGTACCACTTGAGCTCTAGCTTCACTTCCAGCATTTTTGGTGATTTACTGGAGATAAGAGTCTCATGGACTTTCCCACACTGGCTCTCAACTGTGATCCTCCTGACTTCACCCTCCTAAGTTGCTAGGATTACAGGCATAAGCTACCAGCAAATGAATTTATTTTTATACATATATTTAATATTTTTACTTACTATAAATGTTATTGCTCCACACTGTCTTGTGTTTCAGGCCTAATGCTAGGAATCTTAAAATACACTTGTCACTGAAAACCTTATAGATCACTATTATACAAATTGATAGATCAATGCCAAGTAAAATAATAGGATATTTGAAATCTGAATAAGGTGTGACAGGTGGACAGCAAGAGAAGGAAATTACAGTTCCTAGGAAAAATAGAAGAGGTTTCATTAAGCAAGATGAAATATAAGCTAAGATATCCAGTTTGAGTAGATGAACTCCAGCCAAACTCTTAGGAGTTTGATGGCAGGTGGGTGTGGTCAAATGGCTCCTAACGAGCACAGTTGAAGCCAGTTTAATGGTAGATCCTTCTGAGCCCTTTGAAATTTCTGATGTTCTACTTACAAAGACCATCAACTGTGCATATAGGTATTATGAGGAGAGAAACTCACAGTTTCAAACCAAAATAAACTTTGCACTAGCCACAGATTTATGGGACTCACTGTTCCCCTGTGGGAGACCTGTCTTGGTAATTTTGCCACAAGCGAAGAGTCTTTCTCTGTTTGATGTATTTTTTTAATTCATATCCAATAATAAACCAAGAAGCTAAATCAGACTAGGCTATTCCTCTTCCTTTTCTTAAAAGCAGCTGGTGTTCCTCCCACCGACTTTCTGAACACTGCAGTAAATAATGCCTCCACTGGGAATGTCAAACAAAATGTATGTGAAGGAAGGAAATACTTATTCTTTCCCCTTAGTTAAAGAATAGTTCATACACTGCTTCTTTTGTTCCAAAATGGATAGTCACTAAACCTACCTAGAAGGCCTAAGCGATGCTGTAAGTAAGCTCTCCTTTTTATTTCCCCGCAGTACTGTAGAAACATTCTAATGATATCACCTCACATTTCCATAGTGCCCTGCATAGGGCAAAGTGCATTTGCTCTCATTGTGCTTGTTAATCCCAAAATAATCTTGGGAAGAAAATAATACATTTTAGATAAGAGCCAACTGAGCCTCTGAAATCACATCCATATTTGAAATTTTCTTTACCAATAGGCAGTAGATAGAATTACCTGAATCACCAGTACTCTTGGCCCAGCTAAGTGGAACACTTCATATCCAGGTTACCTTATGGGTTTTGTATTCTCCAATCTCTTCTGTGTCAGCTGTATGTCTCAGAGAATTATTGTCTATTTCCTCATCTCTTATTTGAGTTTGCTTAAGGCTGTCTGGACAAAGTTCCACAAACCAGGTGGCATACACAACAGAAAGTCCTGAAATATTGAGTCCAAGAACAAGGGGTGAAGAGGGTTGTTATCTTGTGAAAGCTTTTTTCCTTGGCCTGAAGATAGACATCTTCTTCATCTTCACCCTTCTGTGTGTTCCTGTGTCTTAATCTCCTCTTGTTATAAGAACAGTGGTCACACTGGCTCCTTAAAGAACATTAACTTAAAAGACCCTGGCCCCAAACATTATCAGATTCTGAGGCAGTGAAAGGATTTAAGCATGTAAGTTAGTAAGAATACAATTCAGCCCCTGGAATCTATAAAATAGGATGCTGGAGTTATTATATAAATATCTCATATGAGAAGTTCTATTACTGCCATAATAAATTACCACAAAGTTAATGGCTTGCTGCAGATTTATGACCTTATACTTCCTTAAGTCAAAAGTCATACATGTCTTGCTAGATGAACATCATGATGTCAGCAAGACTCTGCTCCTTCCTGGAGATCTCAGGAGGGCCTGTTCCTTATTCATTTGAATTGTTGGCAGAATTCAGTTCCTTAGGGTTATTGGGTCCGCATTTTCCCACTGGCTATCAACGAAGACCATTTCCAGCTTGTACAGCCAATCATATTCCTTGGTTCGTGGGCCTCTTCCTTCATCTTCAAAGCCAGCTACCAAGTACGGAATCCTTGTCACATCACATTTCCCTCATGGCTTTTCTGAGATCATCTCTCTCAACGCAGTCATAAAGGCTTCTGCACTTGTAAAGGCTCATGTAAGTAGACAAGAATCAATTAGATGATCAAAACGTAATCTTCCCATATTAAAGTCCTTAATCTTAATCACATCTGCAAAATCCTTTTTATCATGCATAGTCACAGATTTCCAAGATTGAACATCATCGGAGGCCGTTATTTGAACAACTATATAAGTACTTGATAAAGATAACTATTCTCTCCTTAAGATTAAAAATAAACCTTTGCAAGCTAGTAATCTTATACAATGTTAAAGTGAATGATTGAACTAAGTTGTTCCAACCCATAGACATTGAACAATGTCTAAAGACGGTTTCAGTTGTCATAAGTGGAGAGAAGGTATGGCACAAGCCTGTTAGGTCAGGGCAGGGATATTGCTGAGCATCGCACAATGCACAAAACTATCCCCACAACAAAAAACTATCCAGCTCAAAATGTCATCAATATCATGGTTGAAGAATCTGATTTGCCTGAACCTTTGGGGAAAGCTAATTGATCTACATGAGAATAAATCAAGTGACAATCCTTTGTTCTCTAAAATTTTTATCAGTTGGGAAAACACGTGTTTGCAACATAGTATATCAGATGACTTTATTCCTATTGTAATTTTAGCCTCATCTCAGAAATGGGGGTAGATTTACTCTAGAAATCTTTTCTTTATTGGAGACCTCATAAGGGCCAGGTATTGTTCTGAGCATTTAGGATATCAATATACAAAATTATCTTTCTTCTCTGGAGCTGAAATACTAGAAGAGGGAATACAATCCATGAGTAAAATGAATAAAAGAATGAATGATATATTACATAAGATTTTTTTAATAGTCCAGAATCAGGGAGATCAGATCAGGGCTATGATAAATTGGGAGGGGAGAGAGTTTACAATGCCCTTAGACTTAACTTGTCTCTCTATGAAGGCCAGATGCCACCTTGTTTTCTTTTTTTTTATTGTGAAAATACTGTACAGAGGGGTTACAATTACATGGGCAAGATAATGAGTACATTTCTTATCAAGCATTGTAGCCTCCTCTTTTGTTTCCCTTCCCTTCTCAGCCCCCCCCACCACCTTGTTTTCTTAATCTTATTTGTAAAACATTTGCAAATTATATTTGTGGGATATAAACACTAAGAGAGTTTTGCCCTTTTATTCCCATTGAATGAGAAAAATTGAGCAGAAAAGAAATGAACAAGTCAATATCAACCCAGTTTGACCCAGTATAACTTAAGCCCTTGAGTTGCAAATTGCTTTTCTCTGTATCACTCTGCCTTCCCACTCCACTTCAGCTCCAGGAGCAAAGAAGCATAGAAGCTTCATGAAGCCCCAAGCTAGGGAATAACCCCCCTCATCTCCTCTCTCACCCCAACTCCTCAATCCCTCTCCAAAAACATTAAACAGACTCAAAAACAGATCAAACGACTTACACTGGAGAATACTGGAGTTTCTATTTGCTTGTACTCTCTAATATGCAATATGTTGATTTCATCATATTTATCATGAAGTTGAATAAAGTAAAAAATGAGAACATTTACTTTAGTGCTTTGTACAAAACTATGAGATTCTACAGGAAACTTAACCTGAAATGCTTAATTCTTTTTCTGGTTTTTGTAATAAATTCTAATTTCTGCCTTTGAAATCAAAATAACCAGGTACTTTCTGAATAATAGGTCCTAATAGCACTATACCCTGAATTCCTTCAGCTTGTACCCCTCTGCAATTTTTAACATTGTTCATCTTTTTGGTTCTAATTTGAACACTACACCCTGAAATACTTTCGGAGAAGCACTCCTGTTTACTGTTCCATCATAAAAGAACACAATTGGGCAATCTGTTATGAGCTGTGTCTGATTATGGCCATGCTATGAAAACCCCAGTTAGCAAGCTAAAACTTGTTATTGAATGTGCTGCTTAACAAATCAAAGAGACAAATCAATATTTTCCTAATACAGCCTGAGGGAGCCTGGAACGGAGGAGAGCTGGGATTTCCAGTCATCTAAGGAGTCTGCAGCCACACAGTCAGAGCATACATTTAAAAATTAACTTGCCCAAACATCCCTTTGTGGCCTATTTTGAAAATATTTCTGGTTACATATTATCCTGCAGTCGGGCTACTTTTTTTTTAATACTCCCTCTCTCTAATTCATTCCAGTGGGAGCTGCCCGTTGGCAGCGTAGGCCTGTGATTATCTCACTGTGTATAATTCATTTTAGCAGCATAATGCGCTTTTCAATTCTGCTGTGTGTGTGCGCGCGCACACACACACACACATACACATCCTGCCAACACGAGCATTCCCAAGCCATGCGGCCCACCCCTTGGCACTTTGAAGAGACCCTCCAGCAAGCATTCCCACATCATGCTGTACTGGGACATGACCTAATGCTGTCCAAAACTTCCCGAGAGGCAGATGCTCACATGCCTTCTTTAAGAACTGGAGATGGAATCAAGCTGTGCAGAGAGCTAACTTCCACAGCCTGGTGACAACACAGGCCCCAGCCCAGCCCTGTGAATCATTACATTTTAACAAGATCCCCTGGTGACTGGCCAGCATGTGACAGGTGGAAGAGCACAGCTCTAGGAGATGGAAACCAAGCGTTTCAAAATTCTTCCCCATTGCTCTTTGAGTTGTCATGATCATTGTTGATCATGTCCTCAATGGTAGTCCTTATCATGCTCATCCATGATTGGTTTCACACATCAGAGTCACCCACGCCCCTCCACACATTACACTTCTCTATGTGTACCCTTCATGTTGTTCTTATCTTCTTGGACTTTGCTCTTTTCAGTGGCTCTCAGATGATAAAAGATATTAAATGAGGGTAAATAAATGATTTTATCTTTCTCAGGAAGACTGTAGTAGACCCACATAACTTAGCTTTCCCAGCATTCCTTCCCCCCTGCCTTGGATCCCAGCTTCCTAACTCACCTTTGGGAGACTACAGTTCTCTGATCTGAGGCTATGAGTTTCACAATGTTCCTAGCTGCGACCTCCAAGGTAGTCCCATGAGCTCTCTCATCTCTCTGGTGGCCTCTCTGTTCACAAAACTCCAGGCCTTTCAGTAATGCACCTCCTGGAAAGAAGACAAAGACCCATGCTTTCTTTATCGTCACTAAGCTGGTAAAAGGGCAAGCTTAAGCAGCCTCTTTCTAGGGAAGGCTGACTGACGATGATGCAGATGCAAAGCTAAACAGCCTCAAGATGAAGACAGATGTCAGAGACATGCCAAGCACCTGGATTTTCCCACCCAGAGCCACACACCATCTAGGCAAGAGGTCAACATTTACTGGAGTAGAGTCAGATCACCTCTAGCTAATCATCTCTAGTTACATTCTCCCTGGTAATTTTCCTGCTTTCTATAGGGCTGGCTTTGAGAGCCCTGTATTGTGAATATTCTTTGGTTTTAATATGGAATAGCCAACCCATGTACCAGCAACATAATCACCCAGAAAGCCTCGGTTTTCTTCCTAGAAAATCCTTCGTATGAGTCATATAGGGTAGGCCTGAAGCTACTTTTGTCTGTGAGCTAGTGCCATGGTCTAGAATTGTCAGATGAACATGCATCCTGCCACTTAACCCCTAGAACATATCTCATTCAGGATGAGTCACCCCCTAAACACAAATAACACCCCAGGCAATGACACATCCCAAGCGTCGCTGCATCTGAGTTTTGGAGAGTATCCCAAATCTGTAGTACCCACTGGAGTTCTTCGTAAGGTCAATGTGATTATGTCTTCAAGCAACCTACATGCACTTTGGAGCATAATGTCATATATACTTTCATCAGGGTCCTCCGGGTTCAGTTCTGCCCGCTCCTGTGAAGCACCTCAGCTGAGGACGATTCCACCTGGCTGCAGTCACCACTGGCTCCCACTCAATCACTGGTGGCCACTAACAATTAAAAGAATCAGAGAAACAAAATACCCCGGCCATCTCCCCACCCCTCAGCATGCATGGTTGGGGAGGGGGGCAGGGAATCTGCTCCTAGACAGGCAACAGAGGAGAAGGAAACAACGCTTGCTGACACCACACTTAAGCATGCATGTCCTCTTTCACCTTGTCTGACCACACACTGCTGACAGGGCTGGGGGAAGCCCTATAGGGAGATGCTACGAGTTCTGCCCCAGCCTCACCCCATGGAAAACACCCCATGGCACTCACACCAACGGGCAATGGCTCCAGGCCCCTTGCCACCACTGAAGCAGACAACATCAGACACCAGGTCAACAATGGAGCCTGAGGAGAGCCACACCACCCTATAGGTGACATCCTTCCCTTGGGAGGAGGGCCATATCAGGTGCACCCCACACATTGCTGTCTATCCCACACCTGCCTGAGCTGCTATAACCTTCAGAGACAGATGGTGTCCCCCAACTCTGACATGGTAATTGTTATGCCCAAACTCACTAAAAACATAAAGAAATCAGATCTTGCATCATTTTTTAAAGCATGATGGAAGAAAACCAGAAGTCAAAATCAACAGAAACTTTAGAAGTTAGACCGATGCATGGAATCTGAGCAACACATTTTTGAACAAGGGTATCACTGAAGAAGTCACGGGGAAATTTAAAACTGTCTTGAAGCAAATACAAATGGCAACAGAGCATACCCCAACCTGTGGGAGGTAGGAAAAGTAGCATTTGGAGAGAAGTTTATAGCAATGAGTTCCTGTATCAACAACAAAAAAGTCTCAAATGAACAGCCTAATGATATACTGCAAGATCTTTGAAAATCAAGAACAAACCAAACTCAAAATAGCAAAAGGAAAAAAAATAATAAAGATCAGTATAGAAAGAAATGACAAAGTCTAAAATAACCACCCAAAGATTATTGAAGCCCAGTTGGTTCTGTGAAGAGATTAGCAAAATTGACAGCCTTGAATTAGACTAACCAAAAACACAGAGAGAAGTCCAAAGTAAGTAAAATTTAAAGAAGAAAGGACACATTACAAATGATACCACAGACATTCAAAGGATCATTAGAGATTGTTTCGATAAACTATACATTAACCAGTTAGAAATCTACAAGAAATGGACAGTTTAGCTCTACTAAGGATATTTTCTTAACCTCAATAGACAATAACAATGAGATTGAATCAGTACCAAAAGAAAAATCTCACCACAAAGAAAAAATATTCTAAAACTAGATGACTTCCATGTGGATTTTACTATGATGTTAAAGAAGAACTAGTAATTCTCCTCAAATTATTCCATACAATTGAAAAGAAGAAATCCTTCCAAACTCTTTCTATAATGTTGGCATTGCTCTGTCAACAAATCTGACAAAGACACACATCAAAAGAAAACTCTACACCAATTTTCCTGGTGGATATAGAAGCAAAAATCCTCAACAAAGCACTATAAATTGAATTCAACAGCACATCAAGCTCATTTACCACGATTAAGTGGATTTCGTTCCAAGTATGTTACAATGGTTCAACATATACAAGTCAACTAACATATTACATAAATAGAATGGGGAAAAAAGACCATATAATCATATGATCATATAATGATATAAGTAGATTAAAAACAACTGCTACAATTCAAGTCATTCATGATAAAAGTCCAGAATGAATTAGATACAGAGCAGTAGTTATTTAGATATAGAGCAGTGGTTATATGTAGCCTTTATATAATATATATATATAAAATGTATAATAATATATATAATGCATAAATATACATTATAGATATGTGTATATAATATATATATCATACTGAATAGGAAAAACTAAATACACTTTCCCTAAGATCTGGAATGAGACAAAGATTCCACTCATACTATGCTTATTCAGCATAAAACTAGAAGCTTTAGTCAGAGCAATTAAGCAAGTGAAAGAAATAAAGAGCAAACAGGAAAGAAGGACTTCAATTTATCCCTTTTTACTAATAATACGATTCATAGGAAAACTTAAGGCCCCCACCAAAAAATAAACTATTTGAACATATAAATAAATATATATCTTTGCCACCTAACTGAATATATATATATATATATATATATTTGGGTGTGGGAGAGGGGAGAGGGGAGGAGTTGGGGAGATGGGGAGGGAAGGGATGGTAGTGGAAAAACAAAGGGGGGATAACAATGCTCGATAGGAAATGTACTCATGATCTTACTCATGTAACTGTAACCTCTTTGTACAGTATCTTTACAACAAAAAATATATATTAAAAAAGAATGAATTTACACTAAACTCTGGTGGCCCATGCCTGTAATCCAAGCTACTCAGGAAGCTAAAATCTGAGACTTGTGGTTCAAAGGCAGCCCTGGCAGGAAAGTCCTTGAGACTCTTACCTCCAATTATCCATGAAAAAAACAGAAGTGGCACTGTGGCTCAAAGTTGTAGAGCACTAGTCTTGAAAAAGAACACAGGGACAGTGCCCAGGTCCTGAGTTCAGGTCCTACAACCAACCCCTCCCCCCAAAAAACAAGTGAATTTGTTGAGAAAAAAAATCATGAAATCAACCCCATTCAGAACAACCTCAAAAATAAGCCCTATGAATTAGCATAACTAAGGAAGTGAAAGACCTCTGCAATAAAAATTATGAAACACTGAAGAATTAAAAAAAATCACTGATAAGTGAGAAATCCTCTGACAGTCACAAATTGGAAGAATCACATTGTTAAAATATCCCTACTATTCAAAATAATCTAGAGACTTATTGCAATACCATCAAAATACCAATGATATCATACACAGAACTAGAAGAAACAATGCTAAAGTTTATCTGGAAGCATTTCTGAGCAAAATGAGCAGAACTAATAGATTGTAATACCTGATTTCAAGACTTTGTACACAGCCAAAGTAGCAAAAGTAGAAAAATAGCATGATACCGGAACAGAACAAAGCCATGGCCTAATGGAATAGAACAGCGAGCAGAAATAAATTCATACATCTATAGCCAACTGATTCTCAATAGAGTTACCTCTTAACACATGCTGCTAAGGAAAATGAATATACATGTGTAAAAATTTGGAAATTGAACCCACCTCTCGCACTGTACGAAAAAATTAATCAAAAATAGATCAACAATGTAATAGCACTACTTGAGAAAAACATAGAGGAAACACTTCAAAATATTGACATGGTGACTTAAAGCACAGGAAACAAAGCAAAAAAATTGACAAATGGGATTACACCGAATTCTATAACTTCTTCACAATGTCAGAGACAATCAAGAGAAAAATCATAACCTGAAAAGTGAGGGGAAAAATACCAATTATTGAATATGTAAGAGCCTCCAAAAAACAATTTTAAAAAAAGTGATTCAACTTAAAAATGTGCACTTCACAGGAAAAAAAAATCCTGATCAATGTACATGAATAATTCTCAACAAAATTAAGCACAAAGGAAATGCGAATTTAAAGCGACACCAACAGCTAAAAGTCAGCAGCCCTGTCACAAGTCATGAATATTTTACATCACAAATGTATCGCTATCACAAGATTAATAGCACCCAGAAAGAATTCATCTTAATTTGCTCTTCAGTCATCCAATCCAGTGTTGCAGAGCCACTGAAACATCTCCATCAAAGAAACAAACCTCTCAGTCTCTGTGAAAGCCCTGTGGTGTTTGCTCTTGCTTGCCTGTGTCATCCTAAGTAAGGCTTAGGAGGAAAATTCACATTCTCTTTCAATTGTGGTTGTTTTTGTAAACACTCAGAAATACAAGATAGTTTTTTTAAAAAAAAAAAAAAAGCCCACTTCCTGACAAAATGATCCCAGAGAGCAATAATTAAAATATACACAAACATGAACTTCTTTTGTTGTTCTGAAATTTGTATGATATGTGTGTGGTTTTTTGGAGTAATCATTGCAACAAACAGTGCAGGCCACTTGCTTCCTGTGAAAGGATCCGAACAGAGTTCCACTGGGAGCCTTCTTGAGTACATTTCCAGAAGCATGTGTTTATTTTCTTTGTTTTCTTTTGAGGTTTGGTGGTTGGGGTTTTTTTTTTGTAATTTTATTTTATTTTTGAATTCGCATCAGCAAGTATTTATTTTCTTGGTAAATAAATTGACTGCTTTGGAAAAGTTTCCTGGGAAAAAAGGAGAAAAGTAATCATGTTGAATAATTACTGATCATTACTGAAAATTTCAGAAGCATTTTACAAAGCTCAACGTAAAGTGAAACATATACTATACCTGATGAAATGCTAAAAAGTGATGGAAGCTCAATTTTAATGTACGCTATGATCCCAAGGCAGAACTTTCTTCAGTATAAGATTTGTACACTAGTAGGTCCTAGTGGGGAAAAGACGTCAGTGCATCCTCTCACGTTAGACAGAAGAGTGCCAGCTGCATGTGAGCCAAACAGATATGCTCTTGTACTGGTTCTATCACTTGAGGATGCTAGAGACACCAAGAGAGGGTCAGCTTCCTTAGAAGCCAGCTCTCTTTCCCACAGGGCAAGGAACGCACACAGCTGTGGAAGATGTTGGCTTCATTTGCCCCGTGTTCACTTTCTTTGTCCAACAAAGATGCTAATAATCTGTCCTGGTAGCCCTTTAGATTTGATTATCAGCATTTGTTCCATCTTCTTGACGTGAGTTGTTGGGAGATAGGAAAAGCCCTTGAAACAATAGCAAAGATCATTCAGATGGGAGAGTAATTTTTTAATTAAGTTTTTTATTGTGAAGATACTGTACAGAGGGGTTACAGTTACATGAGCAAGGTGATGAGTGCATTTCTTACCCAGCATTGTTGCCTCCTTCTTTGTTTTTCTCCTACCATCCCTTCCCTCCCATCTCCTCAGCTACATCCCCACCCCCACCCCCAGCCTAACTTGTAAAATTCATTTTTCGACATGGCATCTTGTCCATCTCATTGTTGCAATGGGTCCATCTGTAGGGGGAGTAATTTTTTTCCACACTGGGGATAGAACCCAAGACTGTCCACAGGGTAGACAAGTACTCTACTATTGAATTATATTAGTGATGGGGACAGATCTTTAAATTCTGCTTCTGTGCCTGATAATTCAAGGACACTTGGACCACCCTATTTTTATGAGCATCCATTAGTTGTACAAAAGGAGTTCGTTTCGACCTGTCCGTTTGTGTAGACGATGCATCCTGTGCAGTTTTACTTTCTCTGCATCATCCCCTCCCCTTTCATATCTACCTCATCTAGTTCTTTTGTCCCATGTTCACACTTGGACAAACAGTTCGCTCAACAAACTGTTAGGGTTCCTTTTTTTCCTTCATTCTGGACCGATTTCTGGTGGTTTGTGTTCTTGATGATGGCTATCCTCGCTGGAACGCGATAGAATCTCAATGTCATTTCGATGAGCATTTTGTACAAGGTCAGGGCTATTGAGAAATATGCATGTGAGAATACTTCTCCCTGACTAGTCCTGAAGATGCATTTCCTTTTCTTGTGAAGGTCCAAATAGCCTACCTAGGGTAGCCTCAAACTTACAATCCTCCTGCGTCTGCTTCAGGGTGCTGCAGCAATTGAAATATGCCACCACACCCTTGCATGTTTAAAGATCTGTCCCGTTACTGGGTGAAGAAGAATAGATTATACCTATATGATTCTATTTATTTAACTATGCTTGTTACATACCAGCTTATCAAGGTAAGGTCTCCAGAGTAATAGTAATTTGTACAAAAAACCCACAAGTCACTTTGCCTCCATAAGAGAGTAAATATTGTTTTAACACGTTGCTCAAAGCAGCACAATATATACTTCTGTTTGTGTTAATTTTTCATTTGATGCTTGAGCTCCTCCTTGTGGCTATAAAGTAGCAAGTTCCCTGGCAATGCCAATTCCACACAGGGACCAGAAAGTGTTGTTTTTAGCCTCTCCCTATTAGCAAAAGATAGACAAAGCCTCGTATGTAAGTCTGAAAGTCAACACGATGGTTTGGGGAAAATCAGCTTTCTCGTTTGCTCTTGAAGCTTCGTACTCAATAACATATATGCATTGCCCAGTCTATTGTGTGTTGGGACTGCATTCCTACTGCTTTCTACAACATTCTCTCCAACATCTGGCACAAATTAAAGTAAGATATATAGTGTGTTTGGTCCTCCCCTCAAAAGTAATAATTTCTCAAATAGTAGAATGTCTTCAACCAATATGCAATCATCAAACAGAAGGAATAAATCTTACTGCTCCATCTTTATAGTAAAAAAAATGAGCAGAGACATTTATCTACTGTAGAAGATGTGGATAAAAATAATAGCTCTCTTCATTAGTCTCCATATGTGGCTGCTGACTGACAGCTTGAAGGGAAAGAAGCTGGTGCAGTTGGGCATTGGGGACCCTCTAAGTGTTGTGTTCCTCACTTAATAAGAATTACAGCTTGGAAAATTGCTCTCCGAAGGCACATCAACTCCAAAATAATCATTTTCAACCTATTTTGATGTTTAGAAAGCTTTTATGGCATGGGGATATGATCTAAAAGGAGGAACACCTGCTCAGCCCTGGAGACTTGGAATGTGTTACCTGAGAATGAAGTTATAACTTTATCATCTTAATTCTCTGAATCTGTTTCCTTAGCCCTACTTATTATTCCCCACGGATTTCCCATGTGGTTAGAATTTCCAAGTCACGGCAACTATAATAATAAAAGCCACGAGGAAGTCATCGAGGCCCATCAGCCGAGAGGTTTCCATAGCGATGGCACCCTGCCTTGGACAAGGAAAACATCCTGTCCTTAGAGCATAAACTACAGGCCGACAACTCAAAGTGGAAGAATAGCACATTACATTTCCACGAAGGTCACACTCCTCACATGCGGCTGACACAGACCTATGGACCACCCTGCATGATTCCTGCAGAAAACTGTATTTGGCTATCAATACTTTAAAAGAGCAATAAGGGGAAACTGCTCAGAGAATTTGATTCAGCTAAAGAAATATACAAAAGCTCGCAGTTCCCCACAGGACTGAGAGTGAAGGTCAATATTTCCATCTGATGGACTATTGTCCTATGACACATGAGTGCAGAGCAGCTAGGTCGTAACCATCTCATCTGTCTGTTGCTCCTGTCTATAATGGTTTGGGCATCGTTTTTCTCCTTAGGGATTCTATATTGGAAGCTTGGTCTGCACTGTGTCTGTACCAAAGTGACGAGATTAATAAGGAGCAGAACTTTTTTTTTTCCATCCCTTCCCATCGACATAACGACTTGTACATCTCATTGTTGCAGTGGGTTCACCTGTATCCCTACTTAAACAATTTGTTTTTCCCCTTCCCCTCCCCAAATTATACCCACATCAAATACAGTGAAAGCAGGGGTTTTACTGTGGGGGAGGGACATACAAAGCAACAAAGAAATAATCTTATAAATGTGTTAGAAACAATTGCATGAAAGAAAAAGAACATTTGAATACATCTCTTAGGATTCATTTCCCTAACATCACCTTATCTGACCTTTTCTGCTTGACTCAGACATATACTAGTTATTGCAAATAAGGGAAACCATAGGACCTATGTTTCTTTGGGCCTGGCTTACTTCACTTAATATACTTTTTCCAAGCCTTTCCATTTCCTAACAAATGGCGCAATGTCATTCTTTCTGATGGAGGCATAGAATTCCATTGTGTATATATATATATATAAGGAGCAGAACTTAATGGAAAATCCTTAAATCATTGGAAGGCATGCCTTTAGGACAAGTTATCAGTGAACCCTTGAGTTAGCTTTCATAAGAGAATGGATGCAGGAGGGAGAGGAGGAAGAGGAGAAGAAGGAGGAAGAGGAGGAAGAAGAGGAGGAGGAGGATGAAGAAGAAGAAAAGAGAAGGAGGAGGAGAGAAGGAGGAGGAAGAGGAGGAGGAGGAGGAGGAAGAGGAGGAGGAGGAGGAGGAGGAGGAAGAGGAGGGAGAAGAGGGGGAGGAGGAGGAGGAAGAGATGAACCTGATTATTAGCCTCTCCTTTTCTATTTCTATCTGGGCATATAATCTCTCTCTCTCCCACACACAGAAAGGTTATCCACCATCACCAAAGAAAAACTGAAAACAATGCCATACCCTTGAATCTCCATAAGGATGGGCTAACTAAAACTCTTTCCTTCATAAAGCTCCTCAGTTTCTGGTATTTTGTTATAGTTAGGAAAAGTGAGCTAACACACTGTCAAAATATTAATAGCTCACTAACAAATGGAAACCAATTCGGGCTGAGTTAATACATCAAAAATTCATGAATCAAAAATGTTTGCAACAAAAAGAAAACTATGGGAAGTACTTAGAAGAAAATAAAGTTAAACATGGTAGCACATCCCTGTAGTCCTAAGTTCTCTGGAGACTGAAATTTGCAGCTCTTCTACACACATAATACTAAATGCTACTAGAGATGGGGGGTGGAGAAAGAATGGGAAAGAAAATAGCAGATTAATAAATAATATATACATATAAGAAAATAGCAGAGTACAGTGTGTATGTGTGTGTGTGTGTGTGTGTGTGTGTGTGTGTGTGTACTATAAGGTCATTAAGTCAATCGATCATCAGCTTTAAGAAATTAGTAAGGAACATTTCACTTCAAATACAGAGAGAACTTTCTAACTAGAAGATACCAAAAACACAATCACTATCCTTTATGACATAGTGAACGAACCTCTGGAGATATTCAATCCTTAGAGTAAAGGCCATTTGGCAGGGGATTTGGTGAATTGAGATGACACTAACGTTGAATATTTACAATTCTATAAATCATGGCATAGTGAATGGGATAATTTGTTTCCTTGGGAGTTGTTAGCTAATAGATTATTTGTTGTTATTGTTCTTAGGGATTAAATTCTGGTGGAGGTAACATACCGGTAGTTTATATACATATACATCTTGTATGTTTTAAATCGTTGAACTGCCTTATTAAAACTCTTGCAATATTCACATGTTTTTTGTATAGGCCTGTCTTTAAAAAGCACTAGCTGGATCCATAGTAATGGCACCCTTAGGACAGGCTCATGTTCCCCTTGTTTCCAGACTCAACCTCAGTCCCACATTTCTTTTTTTGTTGTTGGTCGTGGGGCTTGAACTCTTGGGTGTGGGTGCTGTCCCTGAGCTCTTCAGCTCAAGGTGAGTGCTTCCAGCCCCACTTCCAGTTTTCTGGTGGTTAGTTGGAGATAAAAGCCTCACAGACTTTCCTGCCTGGGCTGGCTTTGAACCCCAATCCTCAGATCTTGGCCTAGCCCCACTTCTTTTTTTAATAGGTTTTTTTATTGTGAAAATACTGCACAGAGGGGTTACAGTTACATGAGCAAGGTCATGAGTACATTTCTTATCTTGTTTATATTTCACTTGGCAAATCCTATGTAAGCCAGTTTAAATACAATTCTTTACTCTGGTTACCATATCTTTGCCCTCTTTCCCTGTCAAACTGTTACCTTCTAACACAATCATACACTCTTAGCAATGACAGAAACAATAATAATCTAATAATAAAAGGTATAATTGTACGGTAATACTCATTGAGTGTTTACGCTACACGAGACAGGCACTGTACTAAGGCTGTTATGTACTGTTAAGAGTGTAGACAAGCGTCCACTGGAATAACAAATAATTCCTAATCTCAACACAGAAAATCCATCTCTTGAACCTGTTTCATCTCCAATGAGGAGTAGCAGGGTTTGAACTCACATTATTGCTCAGCGGTCTAAAGTAACCAAGTTTCTAGCACCTGGTGGCTTCTTTTTCTTAATTTTCCTCAAAAATTTAGTAGAATTCTTTCTGTTACATTCCACAGATTTCTATGGGCTCCCAGCTTTCCTCGCTCTTATTTATTAAGTGTACTCTTAGGGAGCATTCTGCTTTTCAGGGGAAAACTAACATTAAAAAGTTCCCTGCACTCTCAGGTGACAGTGGATGACATTTTGTCATCATGGAAGAGGGCTATCCGTCTTCTGACCTTTGATATCAGGATCCTTGTCGCCATTTTCATATTTATGGAGTCAAGGCAAAACAGTTTTGGGTTTAGAGCTGGAAATGTGACTCAGAATGTGTGAGGCCTAGAGAGAAAGAGGGAGGGAGAGAAAGAGAGAGAGAGAAACGCACGGAGAAAGAGAGAGATGAAGGACCAGTCAAAATATTTTATGGGCTTTTTTTTTAATGGTAACAACATCTTACTTTCTGTAAGATTGATAGTTACCGTAGCCTCATTGACTCAACATCGTAAGAGTATATTTCTGTTTTTGCTGCCTAGCTATTTCACAGCAGCTGGAGCTCTGTTCCACACCGCCACGCAGGGTCCAGGCTGCAGCTCTATCTTCTTCCTTCTTGTAACTCTCTCCCCAGTAGCATTCTACCAGCTGGATTGCCACAGTAAGGGAAGAAAGAGGGTAGCAAACTACTGAATGACTTCTTAATGACTCACACCAGATAGTACAATACTTCACATTCCACTGAACCAGGCACGCTGGCCACCTAACTAGAGTGTGTCTCACCATCCTATTGAATCTCATTACAATTGTCACAAGTAGTTTTTCCTATTCCCAGTCCACAGATGGAGAAACTGAGAGAACTTGACAGAGCTGACGAAGAACACCAATTTGCACAAGATGCAAAATTGACATTTCCGAAAGGTAGAACCAACCAAGCGGAGAATTACAACTACTCTAGACTATTTACATCTTTGGGGTAGCCCTAAATTTTTTTCACCATCAAGTTCATCCATTTACCAAACAGAAGTTTCCATTCCAAGTTTCACTCTCACAGTGTGATTCTGGACAGTTTACAAACCATCTTGTAGAACTTACTAGTGGGAGAATTTAAAAAAAAACAAAAACACCTGAACCTTGGTGACTGAAGAAAGTGGATTATTCCTAGTTCTTGATACACCAACCACTTCTGACACTTACAAGTTGTTTCTATAGCCAGTGTGAAATTGCTTTAGAATTGGAGATACCAGTCTTGTGATCAGTGCTGCTGAATGAGCACAAGATCCTGGTGACCAGAGTGACATCATACACTCTGCCACACTCCCTGCCCTCCCAGCTGCCTTCCTTTACCTTAAAGCAAACCAGATAAGCCAGACATGTTTATGGCCATTGACAGATACACAAGCATCACTAATGAAGGCAGGCTGATTCAGGCCGTTCCTGAGTGTGGCTGAATCCTGTTCTATTTGCACACCATTTCTACCCAGTCAAAACCACCTGCAGAGTATTACAGTAATAACTGTAATAATAGGAGGACTCCACCTGGACTCCCACTTACCACCCTTGCACTCTTATAACTTACTTTTTGTCACTTGGACAATGTGAGTTAGAACCTGTCACTCTTCTGCTGAAATCCCTTCAGGGCTCCTTCTCTTACTCAACATAAAAATCTAAATCCTACTAGGGCCTGCTCCTCCTTCCTGATGTCATATACCATTGGCCTGCTTTTCCCCAAACACTGGTCTCCAAGTCAAATGCCCCCCCTCCCCGGGGTGGTGGCCATTGTTTCTTCTGCTAAAGTTCTGTCTCCCAGAGTGCTGCAAGACTCCCTGATCTCTTCCCTGACATCTCAGCTCATATGATTCATGGTATCTTAGACCCCTTCTATTTTTTATCACACATTGTTCCTTTCCCTGAACAATTTTCCCCTTTCCTTTATCACCTTCTGATGTACCAGTTGTATGAGCATTCGTTGTCTTTTCTAATAGAAAGTGACAGAATATCCCTCTATCATAATCATGGTCTTTGTTTGCTCACTGCTGTATATCACCAATGGTACAGTAGATGCTTAGTACTTCTTTTTTTTCTGTCATGGGGCTTGACCTGGAGGTCTGGGTGCTATCTCTGAGCGCTTTTGCTCAAGGCTAGCAGTCTACCATGTTGAGTAACAGCTCAACTTCCAGTTTTTTGGGTAATTAACTAGAGCTAAGAGTCTCATGAGGACTTCTCTACCCTGACTGGCTTCAAACTGTGATCCTTGTGATCCTCAGATCTCAGATTCTGAGTAGCAGGATTACAGGCCTGAGCCACCTGCACCCAACAATACTTCTTTTTTTTTTTTTTTTACTAAATATGTTACTACCTTTAAGTAGTTGTATAAAGAAGGTGTCTTTCAACCCAGCAGTTTTTGAATACAGTGTGTCCCTATCAGTGTCCCACCCCTTTCAATATTTTCACCCATCCCTCCCAACCCAGCCCTTCCCTTCCTTGTCTAAATTGTGTAGGACGTATGTATTGAATTTTTGCCACTTAACAAAACAGTGTATGAATACAATGCATCTTGATCTATGTCACCCCCTTCAACATTCTCACCCCACTTCGACCCACCCCTTCCCTTATTTTTCTTAATATTGTGGTATATACAATGAATTCTTCACTGCATTTTCCCCTCCAGCCCACCCTCCCCTTCATTTGCCTACCCTTTTCTCCTCCTTTGCAAGTACCCATTTCCGGTACTTATTTTGTTGTGCTTTGACTTAGTCTTGCTAAAGAATTATACTACTGTAATAAATGTATAAAAACATTCTTAAAGACTTAGTGTAGTACCTGATTCACAGTAGAAACTAAATAAATCACCCCTCTTCTTATCTGTCATTTTTTAAACTACATCCTGTACGTTCCTGCTTGTTCTGCAGGGAAAGCAGTTGAAGAGCTACCTTCAACTTTGGAGATTAAGTCTTTAAATTCAAAAAGAAAGATAAACAACAAAAATTCTAAGATCCAAACACATCTGGACACATTACCTTGACTAGTCAATTAACCTCATAAATATAGTCATGAAGACTAAGTGAAATAGTGTTTTCAGTAAAGTAGTTACTAACCATATATTTATATTTAAGTGGATTGAAGTAAATAAAATTTGGAAATCAGGTACTTACTGAATTAAGCTCATTTTAAATGCTCAGTAAGCACTATAGCTTGTGGCTACCATATTAGAGAAGGCATATACAGACTATTTCCATCATTACAGATGCTTCTCTTGGATAACATTAAGAACCTTTGTTCTGATGGGAGCCACAGAATCTGTATGAACAGTGGGGTAGTTGGCCCTATTAACACTGCTGACCCTCCTTGGAAAGAGATATCTTTTTTGGGGGGGAGGGGGTTGAGTCCATCCATTTTATTGGTACTTAGTAGAAATTAATTCACCAGAAAGGGGACTTGGGAAATAATTTGTCTCTTTTTTTTATTAAATCTTTACATGTGTGTAGAATCTAATTTAATATAGATTTTTACTACTGTTCTAATTTCATTTCTGAGGGAAATATTTTAATTAGGATTTAAAACATTATCTCATTAATTATTAGGTATTTGAAATAGATTTTTTAAATTTTATTTTCTTGTAAAGATGCTGTAAAGAGAGGCTTCAGTTACATCAGTAAGGTAATAAGTACATTTCTTGTCAGGCATTATTATCCCATTCTTTGTTTTTCTCCTACTATCCTTTCCCTCTTCTACTTCCCCTACTCCTCATTCCCTAAAGTTGTAAGGTTCATTTCCAACGCCGTGTCTTGTGAGTATCATTGTTGCAATGGGTCATCTTGTGTCTTTGTTTCAGCATTATGTTATTCCCCTTTTGTTATCAATCATGGAACTTGAGCTCTCAGTCTGGCATTGTCTCTGCACTCTTCAGCTCAAAGCAAGAGCTCTACTACTTGAGCAACAGCATCACTTCTGGTTTTCTGGTAGTTAATTGGAGATAAAAGTCTCACAGACTTTCCTGCCCCGGCTGGCTTTAAACCACCATCCTCAGTTCTCAGTCTCTTGAGTAGATAGGATTACAATTATGAGCTACTGGTGCCCAGCAGAAAGAGATAACCTAAGAAGAGAGCTCCAGGTTTCAGTGACCCATGCCTGTAATTCTAGATATTCGAGAAGCTGAGATCAGGATAGCTATGGCTCAAAGCCAGCCTGGGAAGAAAAGTCTTGGAGAGTGCCTTTCCAATTAACCAGCAAAAAGCTGGGCTATAGGGATAGCTCAGGTGGTAGAGCACCAGCACTTGACCAGCAAGTCAACCAAGAGAGAGTGTAAGACTCTGAGTTTAAACCCTACATTAGTAAAAGATTTTTTTAAGACAGCATAGTTATTAATTCAACAAGACCTTGGGAAAACAAGCTTATGAAGTTATGGCCTGCATAGGAGGTCATGAACTCGAGGAGCCTCTGGGTACGGAGAACACTGAATATAGCTACAGGCAATCTCACAGATGGACAGAGGGGCAGCTGCAATAAGTGTGAAACTGTGGGATCTATGTGGCCAGATGAGAAGTCAGCCAGTGGTGTGGAAGGAATGAATTATCTTTAGTGAATCCAATGATGGTTTATAAGCAAAATACAAATTGGTGATCCAAGGAAGCCCCTCTAAGAAAAAGAGGGGACTCGGAAAGAGACATTGATGCTGCAATTCTGCCATCACATGGGAAGAAGTTTTCATAATTAACTCACACTTAAAAGATAGCAAGAACTTAGGTAGGGAGAGGTGTGGATGCGGTCAGGTGTTCAAACACATGAATGTTACAATGAAACATCTGGTCCCCCTCCATTACACCTCATGCCATCCCTAGCCAATAAATGTCATCCCTTTCAATTTGTATGAGAAACATTAAGGTTGAGATAATAAGTTAGAACTAGCTGGAACTAACTTGTCTTCTCTAAATGGAATGTGGTTGTTGACACAGGTGTAAAGAATGGAGTAACTTCCAACACTATTACAAAGCCATAGAAATAAAAATAGCTTGGTAATGGCACAATAATAGAATAGAAGATCAAGAAATGAACCCATAGACCTGTAGCCACCTAATATTTGAAAAGGAAGCCAAAAACATAGGTTGGAAGAAAGACAGCCTCTTCAATAAACGGTGCTGGCAAAATTAACTATACATACACATAAAACTTTTATATCACCTTGCACCAGAATCAGTTCTAAGTGGAGCAAAGACCTCAATGTAAGGCCAGAAACCATGAAAATATTACAAGGAAGGGTAGGGAAACACTAGGCACAGGTCAAAACTTTCTAAGGAAAGATTCAAAGTCACAACAAATCAGAGAAAGATTAGATAAATGGGATTGCATCAAACTTAAAAGTTTCTGCATGGCAAAAGACACAGCTAGCAAGATAAATATAAAAACCCATAGAATGGGGGAAGATTTTTACCAGCTATATATTAGACAAGGACCTACTACCCAAAATACACTTAGAACCCAAAAGTTAAACCCTGACTAAATAAATCCTCAAAGAAACAACAATCCAATTAATAAATGGACTAATGACTTAAGAGACCTCAGAAGAAGTGAAAAAACAAACAAACAATAGATACATGGAGAAATGTTGAACATCTCTGGCCATAAAGGAAGTACAGATCAGAAGAACATTGAGATTCCACCTCACTCCAGAGTTAGAATGGCCATTATCAAGAAAACGAACAATAGGGGCTGGGAAGGTGGCTCAGTGGTAGAGCGCTTGCCTTGCATGCATGAGGCCCTGAGTTCAATTCCTCAGCACACATAAGCAGAAACAAAAAGCCAGAAATGGCGCTGTGGCTCAAGTGGTAGAGTGCTAGCCTTGAGCTGAATTGCTGAGGGACAGCACCCAGGCCCAGAGTTCAGGACCCACGACTGGACCCCCCCCCAAAAAAAGAAAACTAACAATAGCAAATGCTTGCAGGGTTGTGGCCAAAAAGGAACTCTATTACACTGTTGATAAGAATGTAGACTTGTTTAACCACTTCACAAAGCAGTACAGAGGGTCCTCAAAATCTAAACATAGAACTACCCTATGACCAAGCAAGTCCACTTCTGGACATTTATCCAAAAGAGCACAAACAGGAATACACTAAAGCCACCACCACAGCCCAGATGTCCCTCAATGGACACATGGGTCAAGAAAATGTGATACACACACACACACACACACACACACACACAAAATGAAATTCTATTCATCCATCAGAAAGAACAAATATTGTACCATTCATAAAGAAATGGAAAGACTTGGAAAAAATTATATTAAGCAAAGTAAGCCAGACTCAGAGAAACATAGGTTGCATCGTTTCCCTCATTTGTGGTAGCTAGAATGTGTCTATAAATCTACAAGTTAACACACTGGGTGGCAAGCCAGGGTTTCATAATGAATTAACTGAAGTATAATAGATTCTATGAAGAACATAAATAGTATGATTCTTAAAAAAGACTAAGTCAAAGCCCAACAAAATGAGTACCAGGAAATGGGCATTTGCAAGACGGTAAGATGGGGCCAAGGGGTGAGGGGTAGAAGAATGAAGGGAGAAAGAATGCAGGCAAGAATTCATTGCATGTATCACAGAACTGAGAAATGCAGGCAAGAATGCATTGCATGTATCACAGAACTGAGAAATGTAAGGGAAGGGGTAGGTCAGAGAGAGGTGAAGATGTTGAAGTGTTGATATGTAAACTGATTTGTTAGATGGCAAAAATAATATTCAGTACATAACCTAAACTTAAGCAAGGGAAGGGGTGGGATGCGAGGGGTGGGTAAGGATTTGCAAAGGGGTAACCAATCAAGATGCACTGTATTCATAAACCACTTTGGTCAATAGCAACTCTTTGTACAACTACTTAAGATAAGAAAAATATTTTTTTAAAAAAAGAATGTTTGGAGAAAAAATGTTTGGAGAGGATATGGAAGAGGCCCTGTGCACCTCAGTGTACAGACAGGACTTTCAGCTTTCACGCAGTAAAGAACTGAATACAGCCCATGGGGAAGGCAGCTGTAGAAGGAGCTATTCTGAGTATGAGTGAGCTCAGAGGCACAATTGGCCCTTCTCAGGCTCCCCTGACAAAGCAGCCCACAAACCCCAGCGGAGAGCAAGGCTTCCTCTCCAAATATTATCATTGCATACCAAAACATCCCAAACTGGCAGTATTAAACAACAGTTACCTGATTCTTTCTCATGAGCCCAAAGGTGAGGTGTTTGAATATGACACTGTGAAAGGTTTAGCTCTGCCCCATGAGGTCTGAGGCCCTAGCTAGGAGGAATAAGAAGTCTGGGAATAATCCAAAGGCCTGGGTGCTAGAAACGAAACATCTCTTCCTCGCATGTGGGATGTGTGGCCAGACCATCCAAATGTGACCTCCAGTGATGATGCTCTTCTTATTCACAGCAACTGAGTCTACACAGAAAGCATACCAAGAAGAGCTCTTGGAGCATGAACTACCAAGAGAACTAAGGCACAGCTCACTTTGAAGGTATAGCTACTGAAACACAAAATAGTATTTCTGCCATATTCTATGGGTCAAAGCAATGTCCCACCACCCAAAATCAAGAGGAAGAGACATAGAATCAATTTCTAAATGGAAAGAACAAGAGGGAAAACAAAATTGTATTTTAAAGCCATCATGCATCTTACCCATTTTTGGCCTTGCTTCCTCAAAGATTGCAGGGCCTGGTGCAACACGTATGTAATTTTCTGTTGACATGGTGGTGCCCAGTATAAGCATGGCTAATTTCTAAGTACATGCAAGAAGCCCATTGGGTACACCAAAAAAATACTTGACGAGTACCTCACAGGAACTTAAGATCCTATGTGGACAGTAAGAACAAAAGCCAGAGAAACAAGTTTATTCTCGATAATAGAGCTCCATTTGTAAGCCCAGCTGGAAAGACAAGGGCACAGGGTAGAGGGAACATGAATTATAAATAAGAATGATAAGATAAAACAGAGCAATCAGGAAAGAAAACTCCAGGGGCTACACAAGACAAAAACTAAAGTACCTCTTCACGCAATACTACCCATTTTGGAGGGCTACAGCTTACACACTAGATGAGCTATTTCATTCTGTTGATATAAGGAAACAAACTGTGCTTTTCAAGCCAACTCTTTAAGCCAAGCTTGAGTCTTCTAAAAAGCATGACATGCATGATGTTCTTTGAAATGCCAGCCACAAATGCTCATGGAATTGTAGTCTTCATGTGCAGAGCAGACGTGAGAAAAAAGCTTGATGTCAGGAATTGACTTTTAACCAAATCCCCACATCTCTTCAAAACTAAAACCAACTATACAAAATGTATTTTCAAGCATATGAGCATTCTGAAAAATCAGAGATAATTTGGACCCAAAAGAAGGACAAGTGAGCCCCCATCTACAAAAGAGAAATATCTAGTCCCCTAATTTATGGAGAATGCAAATCATCAAAGCAGTGGTCCATTGGCATTGCCTGTTATTTCATCTAATTAAATGGTTATAGAGCTACAGAATGCCATGTCTCCTGCCAAGTGACCCTATTCCCACGACCTTCCCTACACAGCATTTGAGGAAATGGGATACTTAAAAGACATTGCATTTTCAGCCAAGAGAAAAATGTTTTTTTTAATTTGAAAAGAGGGGATAGGTGATAAAAGCATTTCCCTTGATTACTTTGTACCATGGAAGCTTCTTTGAAAACTAACCATGAAAAATTTAAGCACATCTATTAAAAAAATAAAAGGTCACCCTCATTGCTTTTTGTTGTCACTGCAGCTAAATTTTGCATGCAAAGTGTGCTGCTGATTTTTCAAACATCCAGAGCTCCGTACTTCCAACCTTGCTTTTGCTGCTTTAGTCTTAAGTCTTGAGCAACGGTAAGTCTCCTAAGTTTTCTTTGGACACTAGAGTGGGATCCTACGATTAAGTATTGGAGAATATGTGGGTGACTTCACAAGACGTTTTATCTCATCTACCCATGCAGTGCAAGGACAATAAATCTATGCAGGATACACCCTAAAAGAACCAACATAGTCTGATTGTTTTTTCTTTTCTTGTGCTTCATGATCCTTCTACTTTGTCATTTTTTGTAGTCACCTCTATATTTTTAAATAGTCTATTGAGTTATATTAAACATAATAGATATATATTTGTGTGTGACACATGTGATTACCACTTTGGTCAAAATATAGAATATTCTCACTGAGCACCAGTAGCTCACACCTGTAATCCTAGCTACCCAGGAGGCTGAGATCTGAGGATCACAATCAAAGCCATTCAGGGCAAGAAAGTCCATGAGAAACTTATCTCCAGTTAAGCAACCAAAAACAAACAAACAAACAAAAAAACAGAGGTGGGGCTGTAGCTCAAGTGGCAGATGTTAGCCTTGAACTAAAAAGCTCAGGAATAGCACTCAGACCATCAGTTTTAAGCCCCACATTAAAACATGGATGTATGTATGTGTGTGTATGTGGGGGAGGGGAAAGACAGACAAAAGATGGAGTAGAGAGACAGAAAGAGTGTTTTCAACATTCTACGAGACTCCTACATGCTTCCTTTGAGGGAACAGCTCCCTTCTAAAGTAATCACCGACTTCAACCACCGTAGATTAGTTCTGCCTGTTCATGAGCTTCATAAAAATGGGATCCCACTGTCTGAAAATGCAGCAGCTTGTTTGGGGATATTCTATTGTGACAGATCCATTCTATTGCTGAAAGTGCCAAAGTCATTTTCTCCAAGCTCTGTATTCTATCAAGCAGCCCCGTCTAGTTCTGTCAGAAAGTTCAGCCATCCAAGACTCCATGCAATGAGTCAATAAAGAAGATATATCAGGCCTTTAAGGTCCTGTGTTGGAGGAGATTTTAGGTCCTTTAGCATCTTCTAAATAGAACAAAATAATTATAATAATAATTATTATAAACTTTTCTTTGTTAAGTTGGCCTCTTTCAAACTTAGCTTTATGTATTTAATTAACAAATTTTATTATGTGCCAAGAATGTTTTAGGATCTAGAAACAGAGCTCCAAATAAAATAAACCTGGGATACACTATTCTTCTGAAGCAAACCTTCAAAGAAAATATCAGATGGTGATTAAAAGCTATGGAGAAAATTAAAATCAGACAATTCAATAACAAGGCCAGGAAAAGCTTCTCTAAGGAGAACCCAGAATGACAAGCAAGAGCCAGCTACAAGAGGATTGGAGAAAGTCTTTAGAAAGAAAGCATGGTCTTACCAGGTTGGACAACTAGATCAACACTCTTGAGACTAGAATGAATGTTACCTTCTTAAAGAATTAAAGGAAGAGGAGAGCTATGAGGCTACCATGTAGTGGGCAGTATAAAAGCAACAGGAGGTAAGAAAACAAGGAGGGAGGTAAGGACACTTTCTCTAATGGTGATAGGAAGCAATGGTAAGGAGCTATGGAAGTTGGCTTGAAAGTGACCAGGAGAAGCAGGGTACCAGCTAAGAGGTCATTTCCCTCAGTGATAGATGATGGTGTTCTTGTACTAAAATGATAGCAAAAGAGGCAGAAGAGCCGTCGGAATGCAATGATGCGAAGGGAGAATGGGCAGAATCTGATGTGACATTGTACTCAGCACATGTCTAGCTTTTTTCTGTGGATTTTTCAGGACAGCTCCCCCATACACACACACACACCCTCCACATCTGCTAGTTTGGTGGAGGAAAGATGAGAGAGTACAGGAAAAGAAAATCTGCCTCACAGTAATGATTCTCATTGGGCATGACAAGCACAGATCAGTTGCATATATACATTTTCATTTGATTCTCACAATTGTATTTTGGTTGGTTGACTGAGTGAGTGAGTGAGTGACTGACTGACTGACTGACTGAGTGATGTGGCAGGATTAGAGTTTGAAACCTGCTGGGCAGGACCTCTTCCATGTAAGTCATGCCCATTATTCTCCCAATAATTTTATGTGGAAAGGAGGGAGACATATTGTGCTAAGTTTTGCAAATTAAAAAAAACATTAAAACATTTAAATTAACCCTTTAAAGATGGCAATGGATTAACCCAAAGATGCACATGTATTAATTGTGAATCCAGGACTTGCACACATCGTTTGCAATCTTGCCCTCCACATTGATATTTTCTCTCATGATTATCAATGGTTTCACCACATGCTCGCTCTTTGCCAGACACTACGACACTGTAACAATTCATGTGTCACCTCTTCAAATCCTACAGTGTAGTATGTATACCATTATTGCTAACCTTATTCTGCAGACCTATAAATTTAGGACTCAGCGAGCTTTAAATCCTCTCTAAGCATCTACTGATATTAGATGCTAGAACTAGAATTTTAACCATGGCAAATTCACTTCAAAGCCTGTTTGCCCCGTCATAACACTATGCTATTATAGACAGAGTAAGTAAAATCTTTCTCCATTTTTCACCTCCAATGTAAAAGCATAAAATAATTTTAAACTCTAATACACACTCCGACCTTTAGCAACCCTGCAGTGGTAAATAAATATACAAAGATTCTGGACATTTTTATCTTCATCTGAGACATTAATTGAGGAGTCTACTTGTCAGTTTCTCTCTCTAACCTTTGAAAAACTGTCAGGATGTGAGATCCAATAGCCTGCCCATTTACCATTTCATCCCTAGCAGCATCTATCTATAACCACCAGTGTAATTAGAGATGTGTCATAATATCAGGGCTGTTGGCAGGGTTGAGTCTATCATTTGCTGAGAAAATACAAAACATCCATTACAGTGCTAGCACTATATAATTATTAACATTTCTTAAAGACAAAAGTTCAAATAGATGTATCAACTCACCAGATAAAAATCGTTAATTGTGAGATTTCCTTCAAGGTGCCTATCATCTATGATTTAACCAAAAATCACCATATCTTTTTTAAAAGTCAGATTTAGCTGAAGATCAGTGATATTTCTGCAATTCTAGCTATTCAGGGGGATGAGATCTGAGAATCAGGGTTCAAAGCTGGCCCAAGCAGGAAAGTCCATGAGACTCTGACCTCTAATTAACCAGAAGTGGAGGTATGGCTCAAATGGTAGAGCACCAACATTGAGTGAAAAAGTTAAAGGACAATGCTCAGACCCTGAGTTCAAGCCTCATGACCAGTACACGCACCCATATGCGCACGCACGTGCACTTACATACACACCCACACCCACACACATGCACACACATACATTCAGATTTAGAATGATTCCTGATTGAACATTTTTTATTTCATAAATCCTGAATCTACTATTTAAATGTATTCTATTAAATTATATATCATTTAGAGCTGGAAGAGATTACAGGGACTATGTAATCTAATTGCTCTGAGTAATAGACAGAGATGCTCAGTCCCACAAAGTTTACTCCATGTCCAGGGTCCCCCAGGGAGCTGATGATAAAGCCAAGGATTATAGCCCTGTCTGCTGACTCCCAGATGTGATGACATTTGCCATGTCTCTTTGTGTTTTACCTTCCTTAGTATATCAACTGTCTGCCTTTTGAATAAAGAAAGCTATTCAGAAATTTAGTCTACACTCATCTAGATAACCTTGTCTATAGACAGCCATGCAGCCATTTATATAAACAGATTTTCACAGCTGAGCAAACTCTCCAGATCAAGTTCAAATGGCACTGCTTCAGCTCCCTCAGTCAGAATGAGTCATACTGTCAGGTACTCTCACAGAGTACGGTTTGCTTCTCAATAGTCATCATGCTGAATTCTAATTCCTTTCTATTTAAACATCAGCCTCCTATATGCCTGAGTTTACCAAGACATAGATAGCCTTAATCCATCTTGAATACTCCAGTATCTTACATGAAATACCAGGCTAGTCTGCCTTCTGTCACTGCAATAAAATACCTGAAGTAAACAACTTACAGGAAAGAAGAGTTTATTTTCATTCATAGATTCCCAGATGTCAGTGTATAGTCACGTTGTCTGGAGGCCTATGGTGAGGAAGAACAGCAAGGCAGGGAGTGTACGAAGCAGGTGATCTGCTCATCTCATGGTGACCAGCCGAGGGCCCAGACCCCACTCTCTCTATCCAGGAGATGCCTTCCACTCGGCCTTATCTCCTTCAGGTCACAGAACTTTCCAACAGCACCACAGGCTGTCAGCCACACTTTTTGTTTGTGGCCTTTGAGGGACATTTCAGATCTAAACCACAACAGACACACTCTCGCCAAAAGATTTTAAGAAATTATGTATTGTTAATTTACTAATAATTAGAGATCAGTTTGTCTGTTTTCTAAACTTAGAGATCAGATGATCAAGGTTGGTGTCATTCAAGAAAAAATAATAACACAGTCTAAATAAATCATAAATAAAGCAAAATGAACAGTTGAGATTACTCTGTAGGAAATGAGGAATTATAGAAGTGTGGGTACAATCAGGAAATTTGGAAACAATAAACCATAATTAAATTCTGGCATCATATATTTATTTAACTGTGACAGAAGAATAATCATACAGATGTAAAGAAAATGCTATTTACATACCTTGGACTAGCTGGGTGTCAATGGCTCAATCCTAGCTACTCAAGAAGCTGAGATATGAGGATCCTGGTTCAAAGCCAACCCAGGAAGGAAAGCCTGTGAGATTCTTAACTCTTATTAGCCACCAAAATGCTGAAAATGGATCTGGGCTCAAGTGGTAGAGCACTAGCCGTGAGCAAAACAAAAAGCTCAGGGATAGTGCCCAGATCCTGAGTTCAAACCCCAGATGGGCATAAACCCAGAAATCAGTACATTGGACAAAAAAATTAGAGAGAATCTAAAGAAGGAAAATTTTGGAAGGGAACTCTCCTACTCAGTTTTGAGTTTTAGACTTTATCAAAGGTGTGGTTGATCTTTACTGCTTGGATAGGTCTACTGGGCAGCCTGGGGAAGATGGGGATTCTTCAAAAAACTGAAAATAGAATTACCACACTATTCAGCAATTTCAGTACTGGGCATATATCCAAAGGAGATTAAATATTTATTCCAAAAAGATGCTTTCACTCCTATATTTGCTGTGGAACTGTTTATCAGAGTTCAAATGCAGAGTCAATCCAGGTTCCAATCTACGTATAAATGAGCTAAAAATGGGTAAATATATAGAGTGAAGTATTATTCAACCATAAAAAAGAAACACATCCTGCCATTTAAATGAACAGAGAAGGATCAGTAGCAAATACATTAAGTAAAATAAGCCAGACAGAGAAAGAAAAATAATTTGTAGAAACTAAGAAGCCAATCTTATAGAACAAAATGGAATACTGGTCACTAGACACTGGGAAGGGTAAAATGAGAAAGAAGGGAAACAAGTCCAATAAGAGACACCAAAGAAAGCATGAACAAATCCTTTCTGTTTACTAATATTGTTTAAAACAATATTTCAAAATGACTAGAAAAAATAGTAAAATCCTCAGCACATAATAATGATTATTCTCTGAAGAGATAGAAATGCTTATTACCTAATTTGAGTACATATTATGTGCCACACTATATTCCATAAAGATGTACAAATATTACATCTCAGAAGAAAGGAAGAAAGAAAAAAAGAAAGAGAGAGGGAGAGAAGGAGGGAGGGGGGAAGGAAGGAAGGAAGGAAATAAGGAAAGAAGGAAGGAAATAAGGAAGAAAGGAAATAAGGAAGGAAGGAAATAAGGAAGGAAGGAAATGAAGGAAGGAAGGAAGGAAGGAAGGAAGGAAAGAAGGAAGGAAGGAAGGAAAGAAGGAAGGAAGGAAGGCAAAGAAAGAAAAAAAGAAAGTGAAATAAAGTGGAACAAGGGAATGACCTTGATCAGAAGTAACAGAACTAGAAACCAAATTATTCAAGCTTAAATTTAACAATAAAGACATTAAAAAGGTCCTATTGCCTTAAATTATCCTCCATCACTAGCCCCACACACACACCCTAAATCGGCCTTCACTTATTCAATAGAAAAGAATTGACTGTGTTGGATTGCAGGCAAGCATGGGAAGAATATTGCATTAAGTTATAACTTGCCCAATGAACATTACTGTGAACGCTTCTTCAAATGTCTTCCACATGGTCCGGAATGCAAGCATATGTTCAAAGGCATGGGGGCTGGGGATATGTCTGGCCCCCAGAAGCAAGGCTAGAGAACCCCAAGAAAGAGACTAGAAAAGCTAGCTTAACAAACATGGACAACTTTAGGGTTTATCCTGGAGCTGAATAGGAACATCCCCTAAAGAAAGAGCCTCACCAGTTCTTTCCTGCGGACCCCCAAGTGTCTGAATTTTCATCATTTTTATCCCTTGTACTAGGAAAAATATCCAAATCTGTCTAATTATCAGAATCACCTAGGGTGCTTGTTAAAAGCAGATATGCTTACGCTACCATCTCAAACTTACCAAGTTGCCTGCTACAAAGAAAAGCTCTGGGAATTCATAGGAAGTCCTGAGGTGGTTTTTATAATCAGGCTAAGTTTGGGAACTAGTAAAGTAATAAAATTCCTTAGCATAATACTCCTTAGGGGAGCTTGTATGGATAAACTGATTTCTGGGCCACAGAGTTTTTAGATAGAAAACACAGAAACGCTCAAGAGTGCCAGGGGTTGTATATCAACAGGGCCTTACTCATCTAACTCAAGACTCTCTCAAAAATGGAGAAGTGTTTATTTCTCCCAGCTCATAGGTCTAACTTTAACATCAAGATGTGGCAAGGTGTCTCTTAGATAAAAATCCCCCTAGCTTTGTCTATCCTTGAACTTGATATAAATAGATTAGTAATTTTCATATGCACTACTTGTCTAGCTTGTTTTGCTTACTATTGAGTGAATGAAATATTTCCACATGGTTGTGTGTGTAGATTTATTTTCAATACATACTTATTTTAGAATATTTAAAGATTTACTAAAATACTGAGAAACTAGAACAGAGACATACCATATACATTTTTCTTATTATTAGCATTGAATAGTAGTATGGTACATTTATCACAAATAATGAAAACAATATTGTCAAGATAGATTTCACTCCTTGGAGTACAAGCAGCTACCATCTTGCTAGTACTCACATGACCTCTTCTTGGTTCTCTGTGGAGACAGAACATTTGGTTTTCTCTAGGATACATAGACACAACTCATAAAATAATGAGGCCCTATACCCATCACTTCATCTAACCCTAATTCCCTGGCAAAGGCACCACCTCCTAACATCATTGTTCTTGGGATTGAGCTTCCATATATAAGAGGGACATGCTCAATCTGTAACAGTCAGATCTTTTAAAAATCCTGGTTAAATATGTATATGAAGGACAGCTAGGAAATAATAGCATGTGCCAATTGCCAGGTGATAAGTCATTAGGAAGCTGTCATTCAGTTGGAAGGAGCAAGGCTCCATGCAAGCAGAGGATAGAGAAAGTCAGGGAAGGGGGCCTCCATCCATAAAGACTGGCATAGAAGGAAAAGTCAGCAATGGAGCAGAGCTGCTCAAATTTCTTTGGACCAGACAGGCATGGCGCACATGTCTATAATCTCAGCACTCAAGAGGTGGAGGGGAGAGGATCATGAATTCTAAGCCTGCCTGGACTATATAGTGAGACTCTGTCTCAAAAAAAAAAAAAGGAAGGAAGGAAGGAAAGAAAGACGGAAGGAAACATGGATGGGGTTGGGACAAATAGGGAGAATTGTGATAGACGTAACATTGATCAAGTTCGTACTCAAACTGACATGCTGAATTGAAACTCATTTGTATAAGTACTTAAATAAATAATAATAAACATAAATATACAGTATTTATATTTGTATATTGATATTTGTAACAGGAGTCACCTGGAGTCCTGTTCCAAATTAGATTCTGATTTAACAGGCTTGAGACAGAGCCTGCGAATCTGCATTTCTAGTGCCTATAATAAGCAGAGCAGTGTGGGCAAACAGTTCAGGTAGTTCAGGGGTTTGCTGCCTCGAGAAGGTGATTTGGGTGGGAAGGCGGTCTTGATTGACATTTTGTTTTATTTTATTTATCTTTTTAAATTTTATTTTAGTATAAAGATACTGATTTTTAAAAATAGACTTTTCAACCTAAAATGTCAATGATAGAACACAACTGCAGGTGGCTAGCTTCAAAACTATTATCTAGAATAAAAGAGCTTCTGAAAGTCCATCCTTGAGCTCTATTGTGCCCAACATTTAAAAATACAACTTCAAACACAGTAAGTCAAATAAACATGATATCAGAAATTATTTCAAATGGCCATAGATCATACCAGGGGTTTCCAGATTCCTTATACATAATCTTTCAGAAGAAAACAACATTTTCATCATCTTCCCAGACTAGTCCTTGTCCAAAATGAACGCCAACTGTAGTTAAATAGTCCAGTCCCTAGAATTCAGTGAGGTTTTTGTCTAATAACTTAGTCATTTGGAAAACTGCCTATAAACTAAGAGGCAAATATCTTATCCTTCAAGGACCACAATAACTTAATAATTGGGACAAATGCTTATTAAAGGACTTCGTACAAGTTCTCAAACTTTAGAAGCTTGTTGGACACTATCACCTTTATTTCCCCTTGCTCCATGCATTTAGCATGATGATTGCTGTTTATACCAACAAATAGTAAGCACTCAGCTTCAAATATGTAGAACTCCATTGAACAGAATCTGGTACAATTTATTAAAGAACATATGCATTATCTTGGGCTAGTAGCTTATGTGGCATACAACAAACATTGAATCATCCTGGACTTGCCTTGAAACTGGATATTTCTTTTTTTCCTTTCTCTTTCTTCCTTTCTTTCTTTCTCTCTCTCTCTGTGTATGTGTGTGTGTATGTACACTCCACAGCTCTGCTTTCAGCTTTTTTGGGAGATAATTGACTACTAGAGTCTCATAGACTTTCCTGCTAACTTTGAACCAGAAGCCTCAGATTTTGCCCCCAGATTAGCTAAGATTATAGGTGTGAAACACGGGTGCCCATCTCAAACCTGGACATTTCTTCAGTACCCCAGAACTGTGGCTGATACCCTTCACAGCCTGCTAATGGACACCAAAGGCAAAATAAAAAATCAAAAGAAAAAAAAAGAGAAGAAAAGAAAAGCTAGAGCCAGATGCTGGTAGCTCAGGCCTGTAATTGTAGCTACTCAGGAGGCTAAGATATGAGGGTAGAAATTCAAAGCCAGCCCAGGAAGGAAAGACCTGAGAGATTCTTATCTCCAATTAACCACAAAAAGCTGGAAGTGCTGCTGTGGTTCAAGTAATAGAGCCCTAACCTTGAGCAAAAGAGCTCAAGAACAGTGCCCAGGCCCTGAGTTCAAGCCCCAATCCAGCAAAAGAGAGAGAGAAACAGGAGTGTCGGCAAGAAATAGTTACAAATAATGTGACAAAATTTCACTTACATATAAAAGAACCATTAGTTATTCTCTGACTCTTTAGTACAAAAGCATATTCTTCTTAATGTTAGAATTTTTAATAAAATGTTATGATCTTTCGAAGGAAGACTGTGTTTCCATTGAAAATTGTGTTTCTATTATTTCCCCAATAACAACACTTCACTTTCCCACCAAAAAAAGCAGGGGGAGGGGGAAGACTTGTCATCTTGATGACTTGTCATCAACAATTAGTATTGTTCTTTTATTTTCTTACATTCACCTTCTATTTCCTTGGCATTAGATTTCACATTGAAACATAAGGTATAATTTCAAACATCCAAGCATCACCAAAAAGGGAATCTTGATTGATTCAAAGTTTTACTTCATGTACCTACAATTTCCCAGTAGTCCTATTTCTCAATCAGAATTTGAATCATCTTTACCACACATATTCCCCCTGAACTCAGACTTAATGACTCAGTAGCTTCAGAAAGAGAATTAACAGCTGCAGCTCGTCCCGCGGTGCTATTCTGTAATGACAATGTTATACCACATTAGCAATTGTGACATTAATAAAAAGAAGCCCATAAGATCAACCAAAGACAGCTGACTTTAGTCAAATGTAGGTCAGGCTTTGTTTGCGCAGAAGCTGCTAATAAATTCCCAGGTAAGTGTTCTCAAGTGCCACACATATATGTCAGGAGCATAATTTCAGCCTCACTAAATGATTCACATTTTTAAGTTTCTGTAAGCCATTTTTGAGTTATTGTTAAGCATTTAATTCCACTGCCAGGCTTAGAGGCCCCTTCAAATTATTAACTTATGTGACATTGCCGCGTGTCTTTCCTTCAGGCAACACTTAAGAATACCTTCGAGGGTTTCATGTTCACCTTCCCCATGCTGAAGTTCTTACTAGAAGAGACTCCAGGGTCACCTCTAATTCACAGCTTAACCACAGAGGAAATGATGCTGATACTAAAGATAGCCATCTGTGATCACTAAGTTCTCATTGTCACAGGAAGTCATTGGAAGCTTAGCACTAATATTGCAATCTTAAATCTTAGGATTGTTTTTCCAGAACCACACAATCGCAAAATATACTTTAAAATATAGCACTGCAAAAGAGTTTTACAGTTTACTTATTTTTAATGCTGGGGACTGAACCCAGGGTCTAGTGCACTATCAGTAAATACTCTATTGCCTCAATTCCATACCTACCTTTGGATACCACCATTTTCTCACCAGGTACTAATCTAAGAAATGAAAATATATGCCCACAAAACAGATCTACACAAAACTATCCATAGTAACTCTATTGATAATGGAATCCAAATGGACAGGAGAAAGATAAATAAGTGGTAAGACATTTATTTGGTATACCCATTCAGCAATAGGAAGAAAGAAACACTGGCCCATACAGGAATCATGAACAAATCTAAAAAGCCCCACAGTCCATGAAAGTAGCTTGACCCAAAACAGTATACACTGTGTGACTCCATTCATATAAAATTCTTGGACAAACCCTCTGCAGGGACACAAATCAGAACAGGGCAGGAGTTGTCTGGAAGAAGCAGGAAAGCGTGCTCTGGAATGGTGAACTCTTCTATATCTGCTTAGAATGGTGTTAGGTATACGTGTGTTTATTTGCCAAACTCATCAAACCGTACACTTAAGATTTGTATGTGGGGATTTATGTCTAAATTGCATGTTAATGAATAACATGTGTGGGTGTTCTGTAAACTCTTCAATTTTATACTTAAACTATATTAAGTCAACCATCTTTATTAAATCCTTAAGCACCTGCAAAGCATTATGAAATCCTTCAGATTTGAGGAAAAAGAGATGTGACTTAAGTTACCAACATAACTAAGGATAATATGCAGATAATTTCAATTGAGCTGCATTTTAATTCCTGCTACATGCCAATGGCATCATTTGAGAGTGCTGTGTTTATAAATTAGAAAGATTAGTAATAATATCTATGGGCATAAATGCAATTGAGTACTTAAGGCTAATTTATATTAATGTGCAGAAGCAGTTGAAAGACAATACAAAGCCAGTGAATGAACAAAAATTATTTGCATTCCTAATATTCAGCAGAATTCTGTTGATTTTTCCAGCACAAACCTTGTCCCTACCACTTTTGTGATTCGGGCCCCATCACCTCTGTTTCTGGTTGGTTTGTTTTGATTATGGTTATAAAGTTCAGTAAATTCCTTATTCCTGATTCCACTGTCTTTCTCCTTTGAAAGCCACCATATCAGTCTAACATCACCACCTGAGCATTTCATGACATTTCATGCCAGTGAGGGTCAGCTTTGAGTATTTAGCATGATATCCAATGACAGGTGTTGGTGTGACCAGACCACCTTTCTTATCCTTAATCTCATGGCCACTTTTCGCCTACCTCCCACCAATCCACAGAGCTCTGCACTGAACAGCTGAATGATCTACCATTCCCCCTGCTGAGCCATTGCTATGCTCCAGACCCTTTGAACTTCATACAGAACCCACTCATCTCAGCTTTCAACACCCACTATAGCTATCTCCTCTTTGGTTTTCCTGATTCAACGTAATCCTTCTTCCTTATAAGCATGCATCCTATTGAATACACACTTCTCCTATCATGGTCATTACTGTACAGTCTACATTGTGATGTGCTTTGAATTCTAATGTCAACTAGAAGTTCGAAGAAACCCACAGCTCTAAAACTTAACTCCCTGTCTGTCAGAATTTGCGCAAGTATGTCCTTTCCTACTTCTGTTTTTTATCTGTTAAAAAAGTATATTATATATTATTATAGATTTTATATGTAGAATATTTGCTCCTTGTTATTCAGGAAGCTGAAATCTGAGGAGGGTAGTTAAAAGTTCACCTAGGCAGGGGCTGGGAAGATGGCTCAGTGGTAGAGTGCTTGCCTTGCATGCCTGAGGCCCTGGGTTCAATTCCTCAGCACCACATAAGCAAAAAGAAAAAAGCCAGAGGTGGCACTGTGGCTCAAGTGGTAGAGTGCTAGCCTTGAGCTGAAGAGCTGAGGGACAGCGCCCAGGCCCAGAGTTCAGGCCCCATGACCAGACCCAAAAAAAAAAAGAAAAAAGTTCACCTAGGCAGACAAATCCAGGATAATCTTATTTCCAATTGACAAGCAAAAAACCAGAACTGGGCATGCAGCTCAAGTGGTAAAGTGCCTGCAGTAGAGTTTGAGGCCCTGAGTTCAAGCTCCAGTACCAGCACCTCCAAAAGTTAATTTAATTTAATAAAAATAGTCTCTCCTATGAAAAGGAAATTATAGGCCTTAGTTTGCTACACACGTTGCTGCTCAATTATATATATATATATATATATATATATATATATATATATATCTTACTAGCTAAAATAGAGTATGTTCATTAGGTAGGCAAATTATATTCTAAGAATTGAAAGAACTAGTAAATGAAAATCATGGAGAAATATCAATATATCCAGAATATTAATGTATCATAACAAACTGAAGACAGAAACTTTTGCTGCTATTTTTCAAACTAGGGCATAAATTGGATTACAGAAATCATAGGATGATGATACTTAGGTTCATTTGAGGCAGAATGATCATGATTAAGAGAAAAAATGAAAAAAATAGAAGTATATAAAAAAAGAAAAGCAGTGAATCCTGGTACCAGACAGAAATAAAAACAAATATGTCTCTACCAATATTTGTACATGAATATTCTTATTAGCCAACTATGACAAAGGTCCATGATAGAAAGATGGAGACACAAAATGTGCTTCATTTATCCTTCAACAGAATAGCACTCAGCAATGCAAAGGAGCAAATACTGATAGAGGAGCAACTTGGATAGATTTCAAAATCTTTACATAGAGTAAAGAAATTCTAACACTAAAATAAGCACGTATTGAGCAACTCCATTTAGATGAAATCCCAAAAACTAACAACATGTCATGGAGGAAGAGGTCATTGTTACCTGATGTGGGGGTGAGGCTAACATGAGTGCCAAGGTGTGGGAGGAGGGCCTGTGGGGATAGTCATGTTTGGGGTGTCCAGTAGGGTGACAGTTTCAGGCTATAGACATGATTCTGTGGAAAGTCACCCAATCATCTACATTAAGTGTGAATTTGCTCTTCATTTTAAGTCAGTAAGATGTATGAAATCAGGTCATGCTGATGGGAACATGCCCCATTTGTCTGACAGGTTTTCCCTTTTTGTCAAGGAGGCTGGGTCGCAGTTTGTGGGAACTGCAGCAGACCTGGTGTCTGGAGCACAGCGGGCTACTGGGAGCCATCTTTCATGTTACTCTGTGGGATCTGACGAAGCATGATGGTCTGGGTCAAAGGACAACTGGAGAGTGGAGTGAAGATTCCCATGTCACCCTAGATGCAAGGTGTCAGACAGCAGGGTGGACGCTCAGCCTGTTTAACCTCTTGATCAATTATTTGTCTGAGCAGCTAAAGGATCATCAACTTTGTATTGACTCAGAAAAAGCATGTTGGATGAGAGATGAATATCTAAATCATCTTGACAGGCTAGAGCAGAAGTTCAGAAATAACAAGGTGAGTCTTTGGTTTTGTTTTTTTTTTTTGATCATGGGGCTGGAACTTAGGGCCTAGACACTATCCTTGAGGTCTTTCACTCAAGGCTAGAGCTCTACCACTTTGAGCAACAGCTCCACTTCAGATTTTCTGGTGGTTAATTGGAGATGAGAGTCTCACAGACTTTCTTGCCCAGGTTGGCTTTGACCTGTGATCTGATCTCAGCCTCCAGAGTAGGTGTAAGGACAGATGTGAGACACCAGTTCCTGACTCACAAGGTAAGATTTTAAAGAATGACTCTTACAGAGCTCATCTAAGCCTAAAATTTAGCTTTTCAAGTGAAAGAGAAAGAGACAGAGAGAGATGTCATACCATATCCATAGGACATTAGAAAAGCAGTCTTAGAAGCCAGGAACTGGGGGAGTGGCTCACACCTATAATCATAATTACTCAGGAGGTTGAGACCTGAGGATCACAGTTCAAAGCAGCCTAGGCAAGAAAGTCTGTGAGATTCTAATCTCCACCAGGAAACTAGAAGTAGTGAAGTAGAGCTGTGGCTCAAAGTGGTAGAGTGCTGGCCTTGAGCAAAAAGAGCTCAGGAATAACACCAAGCTCTGAGTTCAAGCCCCACAATTGACAAAAGAAAAGCAGCCTTAGGGTCTTCATCAGTGATAAGCTCAGGGTTAACCAACAATGAAGCTAACTCTTAAAGATATGAACAAGACCTCAGATTTCATCAAGGAAAATATACACTTTAATTCAAAGGAGGTGAAAATTCATCCGGGAGCCAGTGGCTCACAACTATAATCTTAACTACCCAGGATGCTGACTGAGATCTAGAGGATTGTAATTTGAAGCCATCCCAAAGAGCAACGTCTGTGTGATTCCAATTCCAAAATAACCAGCAAAATGCCAGATCTCAGGTGTGGCTCAAATGGTAGAATGTCAGCCTATGAAGCAAACCAACCAAGAAAGCACAGACCTTGAATTCAAGCCCTCATACCAGAAAAAGAAGAGGAGGGGGAGAGGAAAAGAGAGAGGGGAGAAGGAAAGAGAGGAAGGGAGGGAGGGTGGAGGGATAAAAGAAGGGAGGGAGGGAAATGAAGAAAGGAAGCGAAGGAAAGGGAGGGGAGGGAGGAAGGGAAAGGGAAGGAATGGAAGAAAAAGAAAGCCTTGTTCTCTTTTCCATAATAAACTTACGTTTTTAATTTTCATACTGCTTTAGTGAGATGCTTAGTGGGGGTATAGATTAGCATTCTTTCAGGGAAAAAAATCCTTTCCACATGTATGTTCATAGTTTGGTCCCTCAGCACCATACCACCTACCTTTACTCCTGCCATGACCATAACGACCATTACCAAAACAAGCGGTATTATGTATCAGTAAATCTTGAACTGCTGTCATATATGTAGTTGGGGAGTGGCAATAGTTTTTAACCCAGGGAATAGAAGAGTGGAGGAGCAGATAGGAGGGGTGAATATGCAGAGTAGCACAAGATAAGCCCATACTCAGGGCAGTGAGTTACAGGTGGCAACAAAAACTTTGTCACTTGCCAAGAGAGTCATCTAAGAGAGTCACTTGGAATGGATCCTGATCTCATCAAGCCATCCATCTAGCATTCCCCACTGCATCTTGTGAGAAATTGTTAACAAATAAATCACACCACAAAGAGTTGGGTTAAACCATGAAGTGTTGGATGGTTTTTGGTGTAGTAAGAGAGAGCAAAGACAATATCTTCAAATAAATAAAGAAGTATCTAGGTCTGGCCCCCTGCATTAGAGTTATAATCAATATGCAAAACTAGGACCAAGATGTATAACTTAGTTGAATTGTCCAGGAAAATGAGAACAGGCAAGGGTGGGGGCTGCTTTTCAGCATCCTTGGCTGACTGGGCAAGGACAGGGATTTCTGAGAGGACCCAAGCTGCCGTTTAATACAAGATTAAGTTTTGTCGTCTGAAAGAGATAGTGCTATGTGTGCAGATGTCTGCATTATCACACGGGAAGAAAAGATAGAAACAATGTGAGGAAAAACATCTAATAAGAAAAATAACATAAAATGCTTTTTAAAACTCTTTTGTCAACCAACAAAAAAAATGCCTATGAAAACTCTTTCGTGACCTGACATTTGCTAACAAATACATAATGTGAGGACTGATGGCTTGCACGCACAGAACACCTAGGTATTCTGCAGGAATAGATAGACAGATGGGTAGATGGATAAATAGATGAACAGATGGACAGATAGGTAGATGGTGGATGGATAAAGCAATCCAACATTATTAACATTATTATTATTATTATCATTAACTATGCTAGGTGGAAAAAGGCAGGAAAAAAAGCAACTAAAATGTACCTCGAAGCAATTGCCAAATATTTGCCTTTGAGTAGCCAAAATATGCTATTTTATATATTATAAAAAATATTATATTCTTTTATTTACGAAAGCAATTGCCGAAGAAAATGTCTCATGGGAATTTCCTCACTGATTCTGACTGGCCAACTCAGCAGGGATCCCTTTAGTCTTGCTACCTGTGGAATTTGGCACAGTGGGCGCATCTCTTCTCTGACTGTCAGAAATCCACTCTTGAGTAGAACAGGAGGCTCTGAGCAACAGTGCAGCGAGCAGCCAGGACAATGGGAACAGTGACCGGTCATCTCCCCCCTCCCCCGTCCCCACCCGTGTCCTCTCCCAGAGAGCCTCTTTGTACCTACTTTTTATCCCTGTTCCTGGCACATGATCCCAATATGAGCTGTTTCCATGAATCATGACAGTACACTTTGTACTTTCCATCACAGAAATCTTCTTGGCTAAGGTTTATTTAAATAGATTTCTAACTCCTTCATATACAACATCTTGCTGTTTAAGGCAGAGAAGGAAGCTCAGAGTTCTAGGGGAAGAGGTTTTGGATTTTTTTTTGAGACAAACACCTACAGTTAAAAAGGAAAAAAAAACCCAGTAATACTAATAATCTCATTCACAGAACTGAGCTAAAATGATGTTTGTTTTACTGGGTATCATGCATGCCAGTATTTTTATTCTTTTTCAGGCTATGGTTTGGTTTTGTTCTTTGTGCCAGTCCAAGACCTGGGCACATAGCCGAGCTTTTGTACTCAGAGCTAGTCCTCTACCACTTGAGCCACCGCTCCACTTCTGGGTTTTAGTAGTTAATTGGAGATAAGAGTCTCATAGAATTTCCTGCCTGGGCTGGCTTTCAAACTGTAACTCTCAGATCTCAGTCTCCTGAATGGCTAGGATTATAGGCATGAGCCACTGGTCCCCAGCTCTTGTTCAGTTTTTAAGCTGGTGCTATCCCACCAATCTGACTTCATTAAAGGACTATAGTCAATCACAGTATTTACCAGGAATGTAGCAGTGGCCAAGTACCCCAAAACTGTATCACCAATATCAGCAGCAAGAACCATGACTCCTGAAACCTATAAGTAACGTCACCACTTTCTAATAAGGAAACAAGTAAGAGTTCATTCACACAATGAATGGTACCATCTCCTAAATTCAGAATGAATTCACAAAAACATGAAGCAGCCAAAATCAGAAACACGCAAGTCTAGTCCAGGTGCCTGATTGTACAGTTTGAGAAGAGTCCTACAGGATTATGCTGCTAATGTGAACATTGGAGACCTACAAGTTTTGTTTTACCCTATCTGAAGAAATCTTGTTAATAGCAGACACTGACAGCACTGGGGTTTGGTAAGCATTAAGACAAAAGACAAGGACTTTCTGGCAGGTCCCCCATCTGGGGGAAAGATGGCTGAAGCTCCTAAATACAAATATCCAGTCTGCTTGACAGCTGGGAGCCCCAAGGAAATGGGAGCATGGGACCCTCATGGTTCAGTAATATCAGCCCCTTTCTCTTCATCTGGGTCCACTAGGCAACTTGGGATTTAAACATTGGTCTCCATTTTTGCTTTCCTATGGATGTAAGAACAGATCATCCAGCTAAGCTATGTGTCTCCTCTGTTTGCCAGTTTTATTTCTCAAGGTAAATTACTCACTGAAAACCTTGATTAATACATATCTGTCTTGTGAGTTTGGTGACACGATCATTCCTGGGCTGAATGAAAAATCAAGGTTGAGGAAGGCGAAGAAGCAACCCTGGACCAGGGCAGCTGCACTCCCAAGAGTCTGCCTGGGCAGCCAGCCAGCCATCCCAAAGAAATCCCTGGCTCAACTCTTATCTCTTGACCTGTAACAAGTTATTCAGAGGTTGGTAAGTGACAAACCAAATGAAAATGTATTGGTTTGAAGAGAAAAGCAGTGTGTTAGCATTACTTTAGCCAGCCAGAGTGACGGAGTATTATTGAGACCTGGTCACATTTGTCTTCACACACCAGAGCTGGGTATAGTCCAGCTTCCACAGACTGCTGTTAATATTTTTAAAGGGAAGACATAACAATTTGTGTCATAGAATTTGATGGCCATATCATGCCTTAATATTTCCAGCCAGCTACTGAGTCTGGCTTTTCATTGCTTTTCAATACTATTTATTGACTCCATACACACCTGAGAGCAGAGCCATCAGATTCAGTGGTCACAAAAGAGATAAAGTCTCTTCCTCCAAGGGCTCTAACTTTGGAAAGTTACCCACAGGGATACTTACACATCAGTATAAGAAATAAAGGCATATTCAATATAAAGTCATGGCATCAAGTAGAATCAGTTCAGCCAGGGATGTGGGATGTTTCCGCTATTCAGGAGGCTGAGGTGGGATGATCACTTGAGTCCAAGAGTTTCAAGTCTGCCTGTGCAACACAGCAGGGTCCCATCTCAAAAATAAACCAAAACAAAGCCAGGCACCTGTGACTCAGGAAGCTGAGGTCTGACAACCACAGTTGAAAGCTAGCCCAGGCAGAAAAGTCTGTGAGACTCTTATCTCCAATTAATCACAGAAGAAGCTGAAAGTACCATTGTGGATCAAGTGGTAGAACGTTAGCCTTGAGCAAAAAGGAGTGCAGGGACAGCACTCAGGCAAAGAGTTCAAGCAAATAATAAACTGAAACAACGCTAAGTAGAATCAACTCACCTTGAGGGAAGGAGATGAAAGACTTCACAGGGGAGACATTGGAGTTGGGTATGGGGAAGAATTGAAGGTCACAAAGCAGACTCCTGAAGAACCACCATGAGAGGATAAGAACACCCACAAGAAGATAGACTGTCTCAGAAGCTAGTCTGGGATGGTCATGGCAGCTTCTGTGTGCTTAAATGGGGACACTTGTCATGACACAATGGTTTACTTTCAGAAGTGCATCACAATCAACCGCACTTCTTAACAACCCTCCTCTGGCAGAAATGGAGGAGTTAATTGGAAGTAGCAGAGTCAGGCCTCCGAAGGTTACTTAGTACTGCTGACATTGTATTTGTGAGGGCCATTTAGGAGCTAACACATGCACATAGATTGTTGTATTGATTTGGTTTCATTGTGTCTTGTTTTGCTTCCTAATAAAAGAATTAAAGCCAAAATAAACTCTCTTCACCGGAGACCTAAGTCATTTTGGTGATTGTTTTCATTTCTTCTTTCAAAAATTACCTAAAATGATAGGGAAATATTGTTTTTAATAGAAAAGCATCACAAGCCTAGCTATTTTTTTTAATTACTGTGATTTGTCCACTTTTAGGCAATCTGGAGTGACATTGATCAAGATGAGCTGTATTCAATATTTGACATGTTGACTCTCCTTCACCCAACTACTTAAAGGCAACAATAATAATAATTAAAGGAGTAATTTATGAAGGACACTGGTTAGAAGTGTCTGTGTGCAGTAGCTTTCCATAACTTATGTTCAGGAGAAGCACCAGCCTATTGGAGGGTTTGTGGTGGCCAGGAGCACTCCCAGAGTGCTGGATGCCTAGGACCCAAGACCAGCATCAGGGATAAGTAAGAAGTAATGGTGACCTCAATGGCTGCATGCAGAACTAGGATGCTGTCAAGCCCAGGACACACAGTTGAGCAGAAAGGGCTAGGTATGTAGGCAACAGGTTGGATTCTAGGTTGATGATCAATTAAAGCAACAGCAAATAAAGAGTATCCAAGACTTCTTACAGCATTGAGTGTGAAAGATGGATCCGGAGAGGATTGCTTCGACAAGATTTTCTGCCCTATGATTCAAAAGAATCATGCCAGGCACTAGTGACTTCCATCTGTAATTCTAGCTACTCAAAAAGCTGAGATCTGAGGATGGTGATCCAAAGCCAGCCAGGGCAGGAAAGATTCTTATATCTAATTAATCAGAAAAGAAAACCCTGAAAGTGGAGCTTTGACTCAAGTGGTGCAAACCTTCAGACCCTGAACTCAAGTCCCAGGACCAGTATTTAAAAAAAAAAAAAAAGCATGCTTCTGCTGAATACAAATTCTGTACATTACTTTATAAATAGCATCTTCCTATGATGCCAGGAATAACCATAGCTAAGCAAATTTGTTTCTAAATTTTAAAGAACCTGAGGGGAAGGGAAAAAATGTACCTACCTATCTTATAAATTTGAGAGTTTCTTACAATTATTTATAATACAAATGAAGGATAAACTTGGATTAAGGTTAACTTCAGTCTTCTTAGATGTCAGGTCATGGACAAGTTGTCAATTGCTATTTATACTGGCATTTATTTCTTTGCTTATGTTTGTTTAGGCAAAACTTGCTTCAAGAAAGATTGGAGGGACTTTCTCAAGTGAATAAAAGGCAAAATTGTTTGCATACTACTTCCTGAGCTTATACAAGTTAAGTGACTTATGCAAATACCTAGAAGATGAAATGCTTTGCATTTCAGATTTTTTGAATATTTTATATACATAATGGGATATCCTTAGGATAAGTCTCAAATCTAAATAGGAAATTGCTGTGTTTTAGATACACCTCATACATCTATGCTGAAGACTATTTTATGCAGGATTTTTAGTTCCATTGCATTTTCACTGGGAATAGTCGCGGGAGGTCAGGTGTGGAGTTTATTTCCTCTATTCTTACATTGGTGCTCCAAATTTCCAAGCTTTTGTAGCATTTGGATTTAGGATTTTAATATTAGGGATGCTCAGCTTGTAGCTCAGATGCAACATGATTTTGTTTAAATGATACTTACGGCCAGATGAGGACGCTCAGACCTGTAATCCTAGTTACTACAAAGGCAAAGATCAGGAGGAGCCAAGTTCAAGGCTAGCCCAAGTAAAAAGTTCCTAAGACACCATCTCAACCAATTAAAAAAAAAAAAAAGAACTGAGCATGGTGACATGTGCTTGTCATCCCAGCTAGACAGAAAGCGTAAACAGAAAGATCAGGGCCCATAAACATAAACAGTAACCATACTATAAAAAAAAGGTCTGGGGGACATAGTTCAAGAGGTTAAGCAGCTGCTTAGCAAGGTCCTAGTTCAAACCCTATCTAGTCAAAAGGTTAAAAAAAAAGGAGAAAATTTAAGCCAGGCACAGTGATGCACATCTGTAATCCTAGCTACTCAGGAGGCTGAGATCTGAGGATCGAGGCTCAAAGCCAGCCCAGGCAGGAAAGTCTGTGATACTCTTATCTACAATTAACCAAAACAAAACAAAAAAAAAACAGAAAGGGAGCTGTGGCTCAAGTGGCAGAGCACTGGCCTTGAGCAAAATGCTCAGGCACAGCCCCCAGGCCCAGAGTTCAAATCCCAGGACCAGAAATAAAAGAAAGCCTGAGGTGAACCTAGGCTACATGGCAAGACCCTATCTATTATCTATATGTATATATACATGAATATTTACATAAGCATTAAATAATAAAGAGGCAGTCAGCTAATTGAATGCTCTCTTGGGCAGTATATACAATTATAAGCAATTGCATAAGGTATTGGTTTTCCACTTACATGTTTAGAATAAAAATACTATGGCATAGAGAGTCTGCCGCAGAATTCATTCATGTATTTAAAAACAAGGTAAGTCAATAGAAACAAAAGACCAAGGGGTCCCCAGATTAAAATAATACATGCAAGTAAATTCAAAGATATAATTTATTTTCTAGTTTTTAGAAATTTTAAACTGTCAGGGGTAATCAATGTCATAAACTGTTTTGCATTTCACTTCTAGCTGTTTCCTGTTTATGTACCACACATTCAATTACCACTAAGCATATGCTGTTAGGCTAGTAATCTTAGAGCCAGCTTTGAGCTTCCAGAGAGGATCTGGCAATTCTCACTCCATTCCACTCTGAGCATCAGCTTCAAAGCAGCTGAGTTACTCCCCAAATTCAAAGCAGTGATGAAAAGAAATGAATGAGCTTTGCCAACCACAGGAATAACAAGGTACTTGATTGTACTATGTGTAGTATTCCCATGGATAAGGCTTTTTGAAAACCACAAATGTTACCTTTCATTCAAAGTTTTCTCAGTGATTTCATGTAAGAACTCCTCTGTGTTTATCAAAAGCATTTAGATAAAGTTGCGACTTCTGGCTAGACTCCTGTGACTCAGGCCTGTAATACTAACTACTCAGGGGGATAGTGATCTGAAGCCAGCCCGGCCAGCCAAAACTGGGAAACTTTTATTTCCAATTAACCAGCAAAAAGCAGGAAGTGGAGGTGTGGCACAAGTACTAGAGTGTCAGCCTTGAAGAAAAAACCCAAAAGAAACAGAATGCCATAAGTTCAAGACCTGTTATCAGCACAAAAAATAAAGTGTTTGCTTAAAGATTTCTAGTGAGTGGCGAGTTGTTGGCTCATGAGCTGATTTTTATTAGTATTATTCATTTGCTTTTATTTCATTTTTGTTCATGGTTCATTTGGAAATAAAAAGAGTCTGATCTTTCAACATGAAGTACATAATGTAGAGAAGGATAAAGATTAAATTTGCCTAGGAAAAAGAACTTTGAATATGATTAGGACTGACACTCTGAAATCATTTTTTACTATAATTGACTCTGAAAACAAATATACTTTTCAGATTCAAAGAGTACAGTAGGTAAGGAATAGGAGTTCAAATGCTAAGTACCAAAACCATTCATGTAATGCTGTATTATGAAGCTGTGACATTCATTCATCATGCTGAGGTCAATTTTCTCAAGGTATTGTGTACTCACTTCACTTCCTATTCTGTATCCCAGTGACTTTGGATTAAAATTGTCAAGATGGTTCACAGATTTTCATCTATGCTATGCCATGAACAGAGGCTCTGTTTATTAGGGAGAGACCCCCAGATTGAGAATATCCAATATACTTTCTCCTAGTCATTGGATTTTTGGTTGGTGAGGAATTGGGGCAGACGAGTTTGCTGTTATTGTTGATGCATATCAGTGAATGAATGAGCAAAAATTATTAGATGGCTGTGGGATAGCCAGTAAAGAACCTACTGCAGATTTATTTCTCTTGACATAGTTCTCTATGTCTTCTCCTAAAACAATAAAGGTGCATTTGGTTACTATTTTTAAAAAAATAAAGTGCTGAGATTTTATTTTTTGTTGAGAAATTGAATCTTTTATAGTACAATTACGATTTTCATTTTTCAGGACTTATATAAGAAAAAAAGCTTACAAGTATTTCTCATACTTTAAGACTTTTGAAAATTGCTTAAGATTGATGTAATATCATGAAGCTGTGGCCAGTAAACAGTTAATTGTAAGATTGAAGAGCATCTTCTTTAAGAAACAAGCAAGTTTAAATAAAAATTATTGTTCTCTAGCAAAGAAGACAAACTATCCCATGTTTGTTGCTAATTAGAAACGTTAGCAGTCTTAAGGTTTTAGATCAACAGACCTGAATATATTAAAGAAAAACTCTGAGGATTGCATAAAACATTCTGCTCTTCTTAGTAGGCATTTTAGATAAAAACTGCACTTTATCATGGTAAGATAAAAAATTAAATTAACTTAAATATTATGACCAGTCATATACAAGTATATCTCACCCTTTCTCGTCTTCTCTCAATGAAATGCAAAGTTTAAATCACTGCTTTCCATTTTGTAAAATCCTTGTAGTATTGGCTCATTAACGTTTTCATCAAATAACATTAAGATTATTCCATCTGCAGAGTTAACCAAAACAGAATGAAAGAATCTGAGACTTAAAATGGTTTATTTCTGCATGAGTAAAGATTTTTCTCTTTAGTCATAAAACTCATTTGAAAAGGGCACTGCAAAATAGCTATTCTTATGTATTTTTGATGAGTGAATAAATATGTATAGTCTTTGAAAAAGGCATCTTGAATATATTAAAAACTTCATATAACTTACCTATTGTTACATTAAACATTACCCCAGCCAGACACTGGTGGCTCACACAGGTAAGGTAATCCTAGATACTCAGTAGGCTGAGATCTGGAGGATCAGGTTCAAACAGCTTGGGCAGAAAAGTGTATGAGACTTCATCTCCAAAATAGCCATCAAAAAGCCAAGCTGGAGGTATGGTTCAATAGTAAATTATAAGCTGAGAAAGCAAGCCAAATAAGCACAAGGCTCTGAGTTCAAACCTGTTACCAGGTAGAGAGAAGAGGGGGACAAAGGAACCAAGAAAATGTGGTGTAGGGCTGGGAAGGTGGCTCAGTGGTAGAGACTTGCCTTGCATGCTTGAGGCCCTGGGTTCGATTCCTCAGCACCACATAAGCATTAAAAAAAGCCAGAAGTGGTGCTGTGGCTCAAGTGGTAGAGTGCTAGCCTTGAGCTGAAAAGCTGAGGGACAGCACCAGGCCCAGAGTTCAGGCCCCACAACCAGACCCCCCCCCAAAAAAGAAAAGAAAATGTGGTGTATTTACACACAGTGGAATACTATGCCTCCATCAGAAAGAATGATATTGCCCCTTCACAAGAAATGGAAAGACTTGGAAAAACGTATATTAAGTGAAGTAAGCCAGACCCAAAAAACAAAGGTTTCATAGTTTCCCTCATTTGTAGACATTAGAAGTCTACAAGTAAACACAGTATATGGTTAAAATAAATAAATAAATAAATTTACACTTGGACATGATAAATTAAACAGGACTCTAAACATTCACATAGTGAAACCAAAGCAGAATATTCTTAGGCAAGGATCATAAAGGCCCAATAGTTCTGTGCATATGATCATATAAAACAATAAAACGATGTTTATGGAAATAAACTCCAAGAAATGGAAATTATATTTTTTGTTATTTTACTTCTTGTGTGTTTTCCACTTTGTCACTGTTTTTGACTTCTGTATTTTTTATCTTGTATATAAGTTTATCTGTTTGAGGAAAGAGTAAGGTGGAGCACAGAAATGGTGGAACAAAAGGTGAACTAATGCAGCAGTGATACGCACTAGACACTGTTGAAAATGAACTATATAACTTGATGGGGAGGGAGGGGAAAAGACTAGGAGAAAATGAAGGATGAGGTGACACTGTTTAAAAAGAAATGCACGCATTACCTGACTTGTGTAATTGTAATCCCTCTGTACATCACTTTTACAATAAAAAGAAAAAAACATTTTAAAGAAATGTATTCTTTACCTGATTGATGTAACTGTACCCCTGTGTACATCACCTTCATAATAACAATAAAAATATTCCCTAGAAGAATAAAAACAAAAATAAAGAGAAAGAAAGGAAGAGGGAGGGAGGGAGGAAGGGAAGGAAAGGAAGGAGAATCATCCCAGAACCATAGACACTTTCATCTCACCGTTTTGTTGGGTAAGGAATTCAGAGACAGCTTAACAGTTTAGCTAAATGGTTTTGGGGTCTCTCCTGAGGCTGCAATTATGTTAGTCATGGCCAAGTTCATTTCGGGCCTTGACTGGGCCTATAGCTTCCAAAAAGACTCTCTTGCTCAGATATTGGGTAAAAGTTAGAATCTCTCCAAAAAAGCCCAATGTGTCACCTGGCCTCCCCATGGTAAGCACCCTAAAGGAAAGCAAGGAACTGACTGTGGTCTCTTCATCACCTAGTCCACAAAGTCACTATTTTGCTTCTGCTATCATCTACTGATTAAAAATGAGACAAACCCTGTAAGAATAAAGGGATATTGGTTAATTGGCTGTTTTTTTTTACTTTTCCCTTATTCTTCTTTTGATTTTTGTATATTTTCCTTTTTTAAATAAATACATAACTGTATGAAATAGTTTCCTACTGGCATGTTCATGCATATATATTGCATATATAAATATATCTTGATTATATCCTCCATTACCGTCTCCTATCCCTTTCCCATTCAACTGATTCCATCCCTCTTCCCAAATAGTGCCTCTTAAACTCATGATCTTGTTTTAATCTAGATTCTGCCTATGAGAAAAAGATGTGATATTTTATTTTGCCAAACATGATGATCTCCAATTCCACCCATTTCCTGAAAAGGACACTCTTGTTTGAGTAAAACTCTATTGTGTGTATATACCACATTTTCTTTGTTCATCTATCCTTTGATGGGCATGTAGGCTGCTCTCATAATGGAACTATACTGAATGTGTGTGTTCAGTATACTAACTTTGTATATTAACTTTGATTCCTTCAGGTGTGCTATAGCTGGAACACAACGTAGTTCTATTTTTAGTTTTTTCCAGGAAGCTCCATACTCATTTCCACAGTGGTTACACAAAATTACATTCTCATGGATAATGTGTGTGATTTACTATTTCTCCCCATATCCAAAACAGCATCTTTTGCTGTTTGCTTTCTTGTCTTCTGTGTCCCCAAAGCTATTCTGACTGAGATGAAATGCAATCTCAGTCTCTGGTTTTGATTTGTATTTCCTTTACGGCTAAGGATGTTTATTGGCCATTTGTACTTCTTTTGAAAAGTATCTGCTCAATTCATTTCCCCATTTATTAGTTGGATTATTTGTTCTTTTTGTGTTTAATTATTTCATTTTTAAAATATTGTGGATATTAGTCCACTGTCAGATGAGCAGCCAGAGAAGCCTTTCTCTCATTCTCTCTGGTAATTGTTCCTTTCATATGCAGAATCTTCTTAATCTGATATAATCTCATTTGTCTATTCTTGCTATATTCTCCTGAGCTATTGATCTCTTATTCAGAAAGGAACTGCTTATGTTTGTATCTTTCTTCAAGTATTTTCTTTTAATACTTCCAAAGTTTCAGATTTCCAATTAAGGCCTCTGATACATTTTGAGTTTATTTTTTCACAGACTGAGAGACAGAGATCTAATTTTAGTCTTCTATATGTGGATATCCAGTTTCCCAGCACCATTTGTTGAGGAGGCTGTCTGTTCTCCAATGAATGCTTTTGGTACCTTTGTTGAGAATTAATTGGCTGTTACTATGTGGGTTTATTTATGGGTCCTCTAGTCTATTCTACTGGACTTTGTGTCTGTTTTTATTCCAGTACCACTGTTTTTGTTACTATGGAAGAGCCATTTTTGAAGGAAGGAGTTTTAGAAACTTTAGACATACTTTAAAACCACAGTGAACCTTTATTATACAACATATGGCAATTTATTATATAAAATGTAGACTTAAAAGTATTAAAAGGTTTTAAAAAATTAAAATGTTGAAACCAATTATCTTTATGCTTTAGGATGAGCATTTGTTTTCATTATTATTATTTTAAGGCAGAGTCTCACCATGTAGCCCAGACTGGCCTGGATTTCATCATCCTTTGCCTCAGCCACCCGAGCGTGCTGATGTTACAGGTGTGAACTGCCATCCCTGGCATGCTCCACCCTACTTTTCAATGCTTCCACACAAGGGAGCATCTACTTCATTCAACACTCAACTTGTAGATATTTACATAAAGCTCTCTATGATGCTCTTTAGAACTTCTAAGTATTTTATTCAAGAGTTTCCTAATCGTTCACAAAACAATTTCTTCTTCCCATCATATAATGATCAAATTCATAAAAGCCAGTCAGACCCACTCACCTTTCTCCTCCTCCTTATACATAGTCTCCACTCACCCTGATCCACCCATATCCCAAAGAGATGCTCATAAGACATCTTATCTATATTCCCCCAAGACCCGTGGAATCCCCTTACTAGTTCGGAGCACCTGTACTCAGGTTTGGTGCTTCTGATGTCACATAAGACCAAATGGCTTGGTCTGTGCTTCCCTGGCATCAAGCGCAGAGAGCTGAAAGTGCTTGTAGTTCATATCTCACACCAAGTTCCCTCAACATTACACACACACACACACACACACACACACACACACACACACCACTATGGTCCTTAACCAATTACTGATGCAAGTGGGAGTGTAAAGCCCAGTTCCCTGTCTCAACATAGGACAAACTCAAAAATATTTCTCTTTCCTGGTGTCCTCTCCCATCCTGGCTTACTTCCTCCGCACCCTTTCCAATTTATTGTGTTTAACCAATTTATCTTAGCAAACTCTTTGCACAACTTCTCCCTTTTAAGATTGGCTTCTGAGAAGTAATGAAGTCACTGAAGTGCCTGGAGGGAACTTAGTTGTCTGGAGACCAGGGTGCTAAAGACAACTGGGATGTAAAGAACATTCCATATAGCAAAGAATTTCCATGCCTGAAATGGCCATAGCACCCTGACCAAGATATGTTAGGAGAGAAATACCCCCCACAATAAAAAATACAAAAGTTAAACTAAGACCAACAGCCGTGCATAATGAAGTCCAAAGTTTAGATGTAGCTGAGGAAGAATCAGATTATGATACTGAGAGAGAATGACCAGAGACAGAGACAGAAACGAGGAAAGTGTAGTGAAGAGAAACAAAAGCTTTCAGAAGAAGGAGGAGGCGTCCAGCTTTGGTGCTTCTGATGTCACATAAGACCATATGGCTGGTCTTGACAATGGTATTGCTGAGAGCAGGAGGACTGAAGTCAGCTTGATTTGAGTGGAAGAACAGTGGGTGAAAAAGAAGAAGAGATAGCTCCAGAGTTTGACCTGGAAGAGCTGCAGAATGGTAGGACGGTGACTGGTGAGAAACTGAGGACTTCGGGAAATTTTCTAGGAAGCATGTTAACATAAAAGGAGCAAGGAAATAGAAATATATAAATATATAATATAAAAATAAATAAGTTGAATACTGGTAGCTCACACTTGTAATCCTACCTACTCAGGCGGCTGAGATCTGAGGATTGAGGTTCAAAGCCAGCCCAGGGAAGGAAAGTCTGTGAGATGCTTATTTCCAATTAGCCAGAAGAGCTGGAAATAGAGCTATGGTTCAAGTAGTAAAGTACTAACCTTGAGCAAAAATGCTCAGGGACAGTGCCCAGGCCCTGAGTTCAAGCTCCAAGACCCACACAATAGATAGATAGATAGATAGATAGATAAGACAGACACATTGTCCTCATAAACTGCTTTGTTGAATGGCAACTTCTATGTACAACAACTTAAAAATATAAAAATATATTAAGTAATTAGCTAAATGATGTATAAAAAGAGAGGAGAGACTCAGAAGAACTTAAGAAAGGTTGAAACTCAGATCTCTCAAATTCTACTCTTCTCCCAAAGACAGAATTGGTTAACTATAATGTCTGCTTTCCCATCAGCCTACCCATTTGTTCCTAGCACCAAGAAAATGCATTAATTTTTCATAAAGACTTGCCCTCCTGATATTACAGATTGAAAGACTTCCTGCTAAGCCATACCAAGAATAACTACAATTACAACCACACATGCCTTCAGTTTTCATTTCCTAAATGTTCTTGAGTAATGGTGAGACAGCAGGGAAAGCATGACCTTGATGTGTGTGTGTGTGTGTGTGTTTTTATGCTGGTACTGGGCCTTGAACTCAGGGCCTGAGCATTATCCATTAGCTTTTGTGCTCAAGGCTAGCACTCTACCCTGTAAGCCATAGCTCCACTTCTGGCTTTTTGCTGGCTAATTGAAGAGTCACAGAATTTACTGCCTGGGCTGACTTAAAACTGCAATCTTCAGATCTCAGCCTCCTGAGCAGCTAGAATTACAGGCATGAGCCACAAGCTGCTGCCTGTGGCCTCGATTTTTCTAAAGAAAATTCCTGCTTCCTTGTCTCCGATGGCCTTCTGTTTCAGTAGACCATTACAGATTTGCTGCCAGAAATATTAACTGGCTGCCTCCAGCTGCTATTGTCTTTGTGTCCCAATGCTGCATGCACACTGAGGCTACCCTCTTGCCAGGCAGCTCCCAGACAACGTCGGCTTGGCAGGGTGACTAGCACGGAGGGATTCCTGCCCAACACAACTCTCCTCTCGGCCAAATTGCTCTGCCACTCTGCATCAGCCTGGTCTAGATATTCTCAGAGTTGCATTGCAATCTGACCTTTTTCTCCAAGCCTTGTCCCCTCTCCTTCTCTGGTTCACCCCTGCAGCATAGCCTGAAGGTCTCTAATTCTCCTGTGGCCTACACCTTTATTGCTCAAATATGTTTACAGCAATAGATCTCTCTCTCTCTCTCTTTTTCTCTCCCTCTTTCTCTGGTGTTGGGGGAGCATTCCTGGGACTTGAACTCAGGACCTACACATTGTCCCTGAGCTTTATTTGCTCAGGGCTTGTGCTCTACCACTTGAGACACACAGATCCCTTTCTGGATTTTTTGTAGTTTACTGGGGATAAGTGTCACTAACTTTCCTGCTCAGGCTGGCTTTGTACAGTGATCCTCAGAGCTCAGTCTTCTATGCAGCTAGGATTGCAGGCTACTCCACTGGCACCCAGCTTCTTGCACTTCTAATTCTATCTTTAATTCTGCTTTCTGCAGGACACAAATTGACACAGAATTCCTGCTCTTCTGGAGATCTAAAATGTGCCCAAAATTGAAATCTTGTCAGCTTGCTGGTTTCAGCCTTGATTTGACATGTTTAGCATTTTCAACCAAAGACTTGCCATCCACAGAAATAGTAAATCAAACTTTTGTACTCTGAAGCAGTAGATGATGAATAAATTGCTGTTGTTATTGATAACTATGCTAGTGTAATAAATGATTGTTATAACTTTTGAAGAATCTGGCTCCAACTCCTACTTCTCTGTTCCCTACTGAGTAAGCATAGTTTAATCGACTGTTGTTCCTGTTTGTTCCTTTCCAACAAAGAAATCACAGGGCGCAGTTGCCAAATGAATGGACTAGAACAATGTCATGATACAAATTCAGTCAAGAATGCTACCCAGCATTCTGTATCAATGAGGTCCTTAATTGAAACTCTAGCTAAACTTAAGCAGCAGGGAATTTATCAACGTGATATAGGGTGGAGGGAAGAGAATGATAGAACCAACCAGAAGAAAGCAAGGGCCAAGAGAAGTCTGAGAACCAAGAAGCAGGCAACAGGGCTCACCAATCCTGAAAGACTGGAAGGCACAGGGCAGAACTGTGCAATCCTTTCTTCTATTGCTGCAAGTTGAGGTCAACCCAGGCAAAACGTTAGTGAGATTTCTATCTCAACAAACAAGGAGGGTGTGGTAGTTCACACCTATAGTCCCAGCAGGCCAGCTCCAGGGAGGGGACAGAGGTGGAATGTGAGGCCCTATCTCAGAAATAACCACCACTTGAATGCTACACCTATAGTCCCAGCAGGCCAGCTCCAGGGAGGGGACAGAGGTGGAATGTGAGGCCCTATCTCAGAAATAACCACCACTTGAATGCTCAAGTGGTAGCAAATGTGAGGGCCTGAATTCAAACCTTGGTACCACCAAATATAAATAAATAAAAATCATGGGGCTTAAACTCTGGGCGTGGGCGCTATCCCTGCACTCTTCAGCTCACTCTTCAGCTCAAGGTGAGTGCTCTACTGCTTGAGCCACAGTGCCACTTCCAGTTTTCTGGTGGTTAATTGGAGATGAGAGTCTCACTGGCTTTTCTGCCTGGGCTGGCTCTGAACCCTGATCCACAGATCTCAGCCTCCTCAGTAGCTAGGATTACAGGCGTGAGCCACCGGTGCCCGGCCCAACATCCTTTAAAGTTCCCCTAATGATTCTGAGGTGAGGCCAAAGGTGATGACAATTGTGTTAGAGGGTGGCTAACAAAACCAGTCCACTCCAGTTGGACAGGGAAAGCGGCTCCTCTGCTATTTCTGTGGGTTCCTGTGGCATCTCTAAGGTATGTTTTTATACAAGCACTCAAGATGAATTGCACTTGTACATTTGTTGAATCCTTTGGTTTTCTCATACCTCATATCCAACCTGTCAGGCTGTCACATCCTTCAAAAGATGATCAGAATCTCACCATCTTTCTATACCGCCTCTGCTGCCATTCTGGCCCAAGTAGCCTCCACTTTCCACTTAGATTGTTGCAATAGCTTCCAAGTTGATTTTCCTGCTTCTGACCTCCACCTCCCTTTGAACTGTTCTCTATAAAAAGAAGGAATCATTAGACCATGTCTCTCCTCTGTAATGAAGGAAAGGTCAAAGAACAAATGGATGAAGAAAACCCATGGGGTTAACTATACTCTGCCAAACAGGAACTTCTTAGTTGGATGCAATCGCATTTATCAATTCTCTCTTTGATTTTCTGAGCCCTTGGAACTTTACTCAGAAAGTTTCTTGCTGTTCTGAGCTGTTCTAATATTTCTCCTCCTTTAAGTAATAGTTTCAAGATTTTAAATCTTATATTGAGGTCTTTGATCCACTTGGAATTTACATTAGTACAAGGTGACAGATGAGAGAAGATCTTAATCTACTATTCTTCTCCTCAGCATCCCCACAATTATAGCAACTATTTACTAACAATCAGTAGAAGAAACACATGATAAGGCTTTTGGGTACCAATGTAACACAATCAAACCTGTTTTTTTCAAATATACATTTTATTTACATGCATTTATGTTTATTAGATTGTTCTACAATCTCAGTTCATAGAAATATTAAAAGTGGGTTATTAAGAGATGTTTTCAGGTGGTAGTGGCTCACATCTATAATCCTAACTACTCAGGAAGCTGAAATCTGGAGGATGGCAGTTTGAGGCCAGCCCAGGCAGAAAAGTCCATGAGACACCTGCAAAATAACCATCTAAAAGTCAGATGGAAAGAGGCATCCAAGAGCTTGACTTCAAACCCAGAACTAGAAAAGATGGGGGATGGAGGGGTGGAAAAGATAAGTAAGTAAAGCAGAAAGAAAATGCCACAGATGCTAACAAATACAAATCTGTCACTAAAAATCCTTTGAGTTTTTTTGTTTTCATTTTATTTTCATTTTGCTTTTTTGCCAGAACTGAGGCTTGAACCCTGGTTCTAGCACTCACTTAACTGGACTTTCTTGTTCACAGCTGGCATGCTACCACTTGGTCCACACATCTAGGCTGGCCTTTGTTGCTGTTTATTTTGGGGGGTGGAGTCTCATAGACTTTTCTCCTAAGTAACAAGGATTACAGATGTGAGCCACCAACACCTGGGTCATTTAAAATCTTTTTAAAAGTATAGTTATGTTTCATTACTACTTTATCTACTGAGTCATAGTAACATAAAGTAAAAATTAATCATCTAATAAAGAAAGAAACTGATGGTATAGCAACACATGTATCTGGCTTTGAAACATAGTACAGTAACAGAACCCTTTTGCAGCCAATTCGAAGAGTCCTGGAAGAAGCTTACATTTCCATGGAACCAACTTACATGAGGGAAAGGTAATATAAGTTTGTCTTTGTGTCTCATAATGTAGATAATATACAGGAAATTTAATTGAAGATTAGCCTTGCTCAGAGAATTGAATATTTTGTGGGCACAATAGACAACAAAGAAGTCCCTAGGAAATCCCCAACCCACTGTCACATTTAGCCTTTACCAAGGTTAAATTCAAGAGGAAAGAAAATCACATACCCTTGGTACTTTCTGAAACTTATTTCTCAAAGAAGAAAGAAGGAGAAAGAGAGGGAGAAGTAGAAGATAACGAGGAAGAAGGAAGGAGAAGGAGGAGAAGGAGGAGAAGGAAGAGAGGGAGGAGGAAGGAAGGGATAGAGGGAGAGATAGAGACAGAGACAGAGACAGAAAATAGTCTCTCTAAACTTTACCCCTAAACATGAAAACAGTTTTGTATTGTGTAAAAGATGATCCAATATGTGTGAATTATGAAAAAGCTAACAGTAAAAAATACTTTAGACTTCAGGATTTGAGGGTGAAATTCTAGAATCAGACAGATCCAAAATAAGCCTGTCTAGCTTGTTCGCACATCTGTTTTGGTCTCAATTTCTTATTCAGGACAGATCTCATTCATTTAAGAGCTACTGGAAGTGTTTAAACTGCCTTTGTCTTTGCTGTAGAAACAGATAACTTCAGTGTTGTTTACCACACAAAGCCATTCTAGTCTTCAGCAAAATTCCCCACAGTCCTAAGGCCCACTCTGTTTCTCCTCTGTGGTTAAAAAAAAAAATAGGCCCAGCTCAGCACTGAGACACTGACAGCTCTGAAAGCAAACCACATGTGTGACTTGGTCACACACTAGTCATCGTAAAGGAATCAAGGTTGTGAATTACTCTGGGTTATCATCAATTTTCTGTGAATATAAAGCTGACTAGCTCAATTTAAAGAATCATTTGAGTCCAAGAGAACAAGTAGAAAAATGCAGTCTACCGAAGTGTGGAGCTGAAGGAGAATGGAGTGTTACTGACAGAAACACTGTCCTTTTGGGTCTGTTGACATGAGGTCCTAGTACATCATAAAAAGCACTTGTCTGCCTTCAGAGTGCCCACCACTGTCCAAACACATGATCTAAGAATTACTTGCTCAGATCAATAGAAAGCCCATGGATTGGGAGAAGATCTTGACTAGCCATACAACAGACAAGGGTCTCATATCTAAAATATAGCTGGAACTCAAAAAATTAAATCCCCCAACAACAAATCCTCAAAGAAACAACTGCCCAA